>NC_083730.1:26368333-26673750 GCF_028564815.1 Eubalaena glacialis | reverse complement strand
AAACTCCACAAGGATGGGCCTTGTGGTAGGTCTGTTCCATCCACTGTGTTCCTCCACATAGTCTGGAAGCATGAATCCTTCAGTCCTGAGAACTTTCTCCTATAACTTCTCTGATAATCTGTTCTCCTCAAGTGTCTGTGCTCTCTATTCCTGGGACCCTTGCTGCTGACCCTCCTGGACTGAGCTTCTAAATTTCCTAATTTTTTTTCTATCCTAGTTCCTACATTGTTGTCTTCTTTTCCTACTATCTAAAAAAGTCCTTCAACTCACTTTTCAAATCTTCCACTGATTTTTAAATTTCTGCTATTATATGTTTAACTTCTTAGAGTTCTGCCTTATTCTTTGAATGTTCCTTTCTGATAGCCCCCATTCTCATTTTAGGGATGCATTATCTCCTCTTATCTCTCTGAGGACATTAATTATAGTTATTTTGAAGTTTTTTTCCGCTCCTAGACTTGGCTCTCATCCTTTCAGCTCCTTTTTTCTCCCCAGTTTATTTGTTTTCTCTCTCTTTCTTGATCCCACATGTTGGAGGTTTTCTTTTCACAAATGCCAGGTGACCCTTGACCAGCATTTATATTTAACAGCAAGATACGAAAAAGTCAGTGATTTCTCTATGAGGGATTAGGTAGAAATCTGGTCATTTCTTTGAGGGAATGTATACACACATACACACACAAACATATATATGTATGTGTAAGTATGTATATACACACAAACATACGTACACATACCTGCACATACACATGCACTCAAGCACACATGTATGTGTATACACATATACAGGTAAACACATACCTATACACATATGCACACACATATACATATGTGCATATACATACACATTCGCACATATTGTATGTGTAGAACTTTTTTCCTCTTGGGCGGATCAGTTTACTTGCAAAGGAAGCTTCTAATCACCCTGCTTGGGGGACAGACACTGGGCTGACAGTATTTTTGGAGCAGAGTAGAGAGGAGCTGCAAGTCTCATGACTTGGGATGTAAATTTTAATTAATTAATTAATTTATTTATTTTTGGCTGTGTTGGGTCTTCGTTTCTGTGCAAGGGCTTTCTCCAGTTGCGGCGAGCGGGGGCCACTCTTCATCCTTCATCGCCGTGCGCGGGCCTCTCACTGTCGCGGCCTCTCGCGTTGCGGAGCACAGGCTCCAGACGCGCAGGCTCAGTAGTTGTGGCTCACGGGCCTAGCCACTCCGCGGCATGTGGGATCTTCCCGGACCGGGGCACGAACCCGTGTCCCCTGCGTTGGCAGGCGGATTCCCAACCACTGCGCCACCAGGGAAGCCCGGGATGTAAACTTTAAATAAATTCTCTCGTTTTGAGCACAGTGTGCAAACTTGCTCTCAGCTGCACACAGTGTCTTAGAGTCCAGAACTTCTCTGAATCATCTCCTTTTGAAAAGAAACTTCTAGTCTTTGACCAAGGTGGAGAGGGGAAGTTACAGGAGGGGATCTGGGGTCTAACGATTCTTTATGCAGATTTTCAACCAACTGCCCAGTTTTCAGACCCGTTCCTCACCTCACCTTCAGAAGTATGTGAAACTCCCATTTCTGACCTGTTTGAGGGTTGGCGGGGGCGGGATGAATCCTCTAGAGGCTTCATCCCACTACCCACACTTGGGTTTCATCTCTCTGCTAAATGAGTAACCATCCATCCATAGACGTTCTGGTTTCCACAGCTTTGCTGACATCCTTCACCTGCTGTCAGCTCCTCTCCTGTTCTCATTGTCCTTGTGTCATTGGGCTCTGGCACTTTCTTTAGTGCCATGGGTGGGGGGATGATTAGAAAGGGGACAGAGATAAATGGATGTGGCCAAGTCATCGTGTTTAACCAGAAGTCTCTCCTTGATCTTCGGGCTGCTCTAGGTGGAGTTTCCAGTCCTGTGAAGCAGACTGCATCCTGCCTCATACAGGGCAGCACACGCACCCCTCCACAGCCCCTGGCACACACGGCCGCACTGCCCACCCCTGCCTGGGCAGCGTAGCACACTGCCCATTTCAGGGTCCACAGGCCCCTTTCCCCTGCTCACCCTGCCTCTGATTGCAGTGCCAGGAGCTTCTAGTAAGTTCTACCCACTCTTGTGAACAACCCTCAGCTCCCACTCCCATTTAAGGTGCTTCCTCACCTGCTCTGCTTGAGCACAGTACTCGGATGTCCACAGCAAGCAACGCCTCCACGTTGCAGACACAGGGATGCTCCCAGAGACTCTAGCGAGCAGACTGATTATGAAGAAGCAGCAAAGAACCCATCACAGGCACAGGCGACACAAAACCATCCACACCTTCCACCTGGTCTCTTTTGCCAACATCCTTCAGGTCCATAGGTCAGAAAATCCCACCCGGACCTATTCTGCGATCCACTCTATATAACGTAGTCCTGGCAAATGGCCCAGTGTGGCCGATCCTGGGCAAGACAAGGATGGCAAATCTACCCCCTGCCTAAAGAGACAGATTCTTTATTAACACCGGACTCATTGATACACCACCACGCCAACCACAAGCAGGCTGGCATGAAATATCTAATACCATAGGCACTAGGTGTAAAACCTAGACCAGAGGCCAGTGGCTAGCGTGTTATTACAGTTTTCTTCTAAATAATATTAAAATCCACTGAGTCATTAGGATCGAGTCTTCCAGAAGCACCGCGCTCCCACAGAGTGTGGCCCAGACCTGCCATCAGCCATCTGCCCTCCTCTCGGCTCAGACTCTATGCGGTAGCAATCTAAATATAAAGGCCCTGTGGTCCAAGCAGCCTTGTGGGTGGGCAAAAAGTAGGTGGGCTCCCTATAGAGCCCTATAGGGCAGACTTGAAAAGCAACAGACACAGTTTCATTCCCTGGGGGAGAGGCCAGTGGTGAGAGGCTCCTCAGAACCCCCTGCAGGGCGGGGCTGCCACCCTCGGCACTGCCCACTGGGCCCAGCACAGATGGAGACACAGCAGAACAGGCCAAGACGCCCGGGCAGGTGAGCTCTGCTTTCCATACAAGATTGGGTCTAAACAGCCTAACACCTCAAATCTCATTTAAGCCCACTAAAGGCATTGTTACTTAAGTCATTTTTGTAAAGTGAATCATTCCCCCTCCACAGTCCCCCCTCCTCCCCGTGACACATAATTTAGCTGTTCTTCAGAGATTCAGATTCTGAACACCAGGCATGCTGAAAAGGAGATTCAGCTGCTTTTAAATGATTTTTTGAAAACAACAACAACAATACTGGAAATTCCCACCCTCCCCTGACAGCCATGCCTGAGTGCCTGGAAGCAGTTTATAAGCCACAGATGAAAATCCAGGGGGCTGGCAGACCACAGAAGGGGGTGCTTCCGTATCCTAGTAAACTTTATCGGATCTCATCTGTGGTCCATTCCCATGATGACATCACCCCTGGCTTGATCCTGCCCACGCTCTGGCAAGTTCTGGACGGAGCCCCGGTGACTCACGACTTGGATTTTCCAGCATCTTCCTCCCCCTTTCTGGAGCTCTGCTCCTCCTCCACCTGCACTGCAGGTGTCCTGCCTTTCCTCAAGCCTCTTCCCTCCGTCTTTTCCAGAGCCACCTCCTTCGTCTTGGCCTCAGGCCCCTCTTTCTTTTAAAAATTCTTGATGAAATATTCCAGACATACAAAGAGGCATAAAATATAATATCACAAACACCTGTGTCCCCACCACCCGGCTGCATAAATAAAAGGCAGCTCTTTCTAATCCCGGGCCCACGTCCCTCTCCGGGGTCACCTCCTAGCACACCTCCCAGCAGCCTTTGTTCCATTCTTCCTTGGGAAAAGCCCAGGTTGCTGCATACATCCCTGGCATGCCCAGCTGTCACCTGGACTCTCTGTATTAATTCTTCCTCTACTCTTCATGGTGATGTGCGGCTCCCCCAGCCCCCAGCCTACCATCTCCCTCTGTGATTTGACTGCTTCCGTATCCTAGAGGGGACCGGCTTACCAAGGTCCCCGTCTCGTTGGAAGTCACATAGGTGGGTTAGTGGGCCAAGGATTTTCAGCGGGTGATACCACCGGGCAGGACCACGTCCTTCCTTCCCACACCAGGGTGCTTAGGGACATACATGACCTCTTTGTACATCAGGTGCTGGGCTGGAGGCAGGACAGGGGAATGCTCTGCCTTCCATGCCTTGCAGTCCCTGGGGGGCAACAGACGTGCGCACAGAGGCAGCCCAAAGCCAAGTGGGCAGGCCAGGATCTGGGGGATCCATCTGCACAGCGAGAATGGGGGCTGCTGAGAAGGATTGAGCCCGAGCTCCGGGGGTTGGGTGGGATTGAGAGACACCGAGGGACAAGGTGGGACCTTTCAGGGGAGAGCAGGTGAGTCAGTAGGGAGAGTGGGGGCAGAGAAGCAGACCCAGCCTGGCTGAAGAGGATGGAGATGAGGGAGGCAAGTTGAGCCTGCTGGGCAGGGTGTTGGGTGGGTGGCACTGGGCTGAGGGGGTGGGTATCAATGCTGAGAAAGCTGGGGCGCCCCCCTCCGCCAGGCCCGCCTGGGTTCTCAGATCCTGGTCAGGGGAGGGTATGCGTGTGTCAGGAAGCCCTTTGTCACTGCTTTCCCACCACACCCAGCCTGTGGGAGGACACGGAAGGGCAGCTGGACCACGGACTGCACTGTTGACACTGGCACGGCCCCAGGCGGAGGCAAAGGATGACTCGCCAGATACCCTCTCACCTGCAGCCCGCCCAGGAAACAAAGGTGCCCACAGAGTCAGGAGGCTCCGTGGTGCCTGGCACCCATGGCCCTGGGCATGGGGCAAGATTCAGGCTTGAGGGGAGCCCTCCCCACCTCCCCAGGAATCTCCGGCCTGGAGTTTGGCACCGACTCCTGCCCCCTCCCGGCCATGCTCCTGGCCTTGTTCTCCCCTGGGCCCCGCGGCTGCCTGCCTCCACCCCACGCTCACACCCACCCGTGGCCCCAGCACCGACTCAGGTCCTTTGTCGAGCAGGCATGTTAGGGCACAGGTGTCTGGCTTTGGTGCCGTCTGCCTCCACCATGTCAGTTTTCACCTGTTTTCTTTTCCAGGGCTCTCACTGCCGCCTCCCTCTGTCCCCACCTTCTAGCACAGTCCATATTCAATTTGCCACTGCCAAAGTGGCTGAAAACAACACAAAGGGTGTCCCCTAAGGTGGCTGTAATTCAGCAAAGTCATAGCTCAAGGTTCAGGCAGAAGAGGTGGGGAGGTGGCAGCCCTGAAACCGCCATGGCTGGGGACCATGCACCTCCCCGACGCTGAAGGTGGCGAGGGCTCCTCTGGGAGTGCTGGGCTTAACCCACCCTAGCTGGGGAAACCTGACAGGTGCCGAGAAGAACATAACAGTTTGAGTCCATTTTAAGAATGCTCTGAGATGTGGAAGAATGGACACTGTCATCTCCTGATTCCAGAAATGTACTCTGGAGATGCCAACAGTAGGGGCAGCAGCTCTGTGGAGCTGCCTTCAGTTGCTTTTTTAAATTAATTTTTATTGAAGATTTACAGTGTTGTGTTAGTTTCAGATGTACACCAAAGTGATTCAGTTACACAAATATATATACATTCTTTTTTTACATTCTCTTTCATTATAGGTTATTACACGATATTGAGTATAGTTCCCTGTGCTATACAGTAGGTCCTCGTTGGTTATCTATTTTATATGTAGTAGTGTGTATATGTCAGTCCCAAACTCCTAATTTATCCCTCCCCCTCCCACCACATTTCCCCTGCCCCTGCTGAGCCAGGCTCAGCTCCACCAAGGCACCCACCCCACCATCTTATAAACCATTCCCGGAGGCAGGAGTTGTGTCTTACTCATCTTTCTATCCACAGCATCCAGCCACAGGAGAGGTGCTCCATAAATGTTAAATGAAGGAAGGACCACCCCCCCCAAGTGGTTGCACTACAGGGTTGAGAGGAGAAGAGCCTCTGAGAAGGGGTATCTTCTACCCAAGATTTCTCTGGTGATGGACTTCCCTCGTGGCGCAGTGGTTAAGAATCCGCCTGCCAATGCAGGGGACACAGGTTTGAGCCCTGGCCCCGGAAGATCACACCTGCCGCGGAGCAACTAAGCCCGTGCGCCACAACTACTGAGCCTGTGCTCTAGAGCCTGCACTCTAGAGCCCGCGAGCCACAACTACTGAGCCCACATGCCACAACTACCAAAGCCCACGGGCCTAGAGCCCATGCTCCACAACAAGAGAAGCCACTGCAATGAGAAGCCCGCGCACCGCAATGAAGAGTAGCCCCCGCTTGCTGCAACTAGAGAAAGCCCGCACAGCAACGAAGACCCAACGCAGCCAAAAATAAATACATTTAAAAAAAAAAAAAAAGATTTCTCTGGTGATATTTCAGTGACAGCTGTAGGCCCTCCTTGACCATTTTACTTGGGTCTCTGAGCCTGAACCAGGCGTCCCAACCTGTCAGCCACAGTGTGAGGCCTCCCTTGCACACCTGTAGCTGGGGGCCCTCACTTCGTGGTCCTCACCCATTTTCTCCAAGGTGGCCACCACCTTTTGCATTCTTTCCATCCCTGATTTACACCCAGGCCACTCCATGAGGTCATACTCTCTGGCGTGGAGAGGATACCCAGATTAGGGTCCCCCCAAAATTGACACACAGGGGGGCTAGACCACTCCTCTCTACCCCTCCAACTTTTCCCATCCCCAATCTCTCACTCAGGACCCATCTCCCCTGTAAACCTTCTTAACCCCTGACCTGCACTGATCTTTCCAGCTAAATACACACCAATGCTCTTACTAGCTCCATGCTTGCTTGACTACTGATTTTGAGTGTTCCCTTCCAGACTGTTTCTAAGGTAAAGCCTCAGAGCTTGATGCCACTGTAGAGAATGACTAATTCTCCCTTATAACTTTGCTGGGAGGCAAGGCCCATGCAGAGCAGGAAGGCATGTGTTGGAAGGTCTCGAGCTTGCTGGTGATGAGCAAGAACTCAAACCCAGGTCTCCTGCTCCAGTTTAGGGACTCCTCCTCTTCAGGTAGCATGGGCTTTGCCTCCTTATCTACAGTACAATCCTGGAAGATAAGGCCCGTGCTGCATGCATTGCTGTATCCCAAATTGAGGACCAAGCAAAGGGTTGCCCAGATTAGGACCCTGGTGAATATTTGGTAAGTGCTGTGTGAGGTGTTCCAAGGCCCCAAATGAGCACACACCCACTCCTCGGTGTCAGGGCGCCCTTCTTTGCCCACATAGCCCAGCCCAGGCCAGAGCCTCCCACAGAAACCCAGCTGTGATCCCTGGAGGGTAGGGAGGGGTCATGCAACTTTCATTTCCATCGGTCCCACCAGTGATTTCCATTTGGCCTCTGCATGACCTCTCTTAGCCTCTAAGCAAAGAGGTAAGGCCTCATTTTAACGGTGGCAAGGGATGGTAAACGATAAAAAAGGAGCTCATCTTGAGGGTTGGGCGGGGAGCAAGCTTGAGAGGGTTTATACCTGCCTAGGGACCAATGATCAGGGGTCCCCAGGGCGCGGAGAACATCCCTCTTTCTCCTCTTCCTGCTGTGGGAAGATTTTCAGGACAGTCAGTGAGTATTTATTGAGGTGTAGCATTCACAGAGGGGTTAGTGGATGTCCTTTCCCAGTTAGTTTATAGTTTGGTTAAGACAAGACTACAGCTAGTAAATGAAGTTTTAGCAAGGTTGCCGAATACAAGGTCCATAATCAAAAATCAATCGTATTTTCTATAGACTAGTAATAAACAAATGCAAGATTTAAAATAAAAATGTTTGGCACTTACAATAACATTCAAAAAATTAAATACCTAAGAAATAAATCCAGTGAAATATGGGCACAATATCTATACTGAGAAGTATAAAACAATGTGAGAGAAAGCAAAGACAAACAAATGGAGGTACTACATTCTTCAAGTGGAAGGATCAGTAGTGTTAAGATGTCTGTTTTCTTCAACTTGATCTATAGATTCAATGCAAGTCCAACCAAAATCCCAGCAGATTGGTCCACATGTGTTTGTGTACCTGTGTGTGAGAACTGACAAGTGATTTTAAAATTACATGGAAATTCAAAGGACCTAGAATAGCCAAGGCAATCTTGAAGAACAAAGCTGGAGAAGTTCCACTACGAGATACCAGGATTACTACTATAAAGTTTCAGTACTTAGATAGGGTGGTATGGGTGCAAGGACAGACAGTAGGCCAATGAATAGAGTCCAGAAAGAGACATATTCATATAGGATCACTAATGACAAAGGCTCCATTGCAATTCAGTGAAAGAAGAATGATGTATACAATAAATGGTGCTGAGTCAACTGGGTATCTAAACAAAAATTAATTTGAGATGGATCATAGACCTAAAGGTAAAACAATAAGCTGCTAAACAAAAACACAGGAGAATATATCTTCATGACCTTGGGTTGACAAAGAAGGTATGTAAACAGGATGGGAAAACCACTAACAAAAAACAAAAAGACTGAAAAATTAGACTGTATTAAAATGAAGAACATCTGTTAATCAAAAAATTATTAAGAGAGTAAAATGGCAAACCACAGAGAAAAAATACGTGACAGAGAACTAATATCTCGATTATAAGAAAGCCTGCAATTAAAAAGACATACCAATTAAAAAATGGGAAAATATTTGAATTGGCATTTCACAAAAAAAGATATCAAAATGGCCAATAAACAAGTAAAATCATTCAAATGCAAAAATAAGAGCACAGTGACATATCACTACATCAACCTGAATGGCTAAAATAAAATACCAAGTGTTGGTGAGGATGTGGAGAACTTAACTCTTAAGTTACTGGTAGAAATGAAATCTAAAAACTATGTACTTCAAAAGAGTGTTTGGCAATACCTACGAAAGCTAATATTTGGTGAGTGGTTGTGTAAGGTGTTGTGTAAGACATATATATATGTCTATATTAGAGACATATACCATATAACCCAGCAATTCTACTCTTAGGTATATACCCAACAGAAATGATATTTATGTACACCAAAAGACATCAGTAAGAATGTTCTTAGAAGCTTTTTTTCAAAATATTCTCAAACTAGAAGTGACCCAAATGCCCATCGACAGTAGAATGGGAAAATAAATTGTAGTATAGGGCTTCCCTGGTGGCGCAGTGGTTGAGAGTCTGCCTGCCAATGCAGGGGACACGGGTTCGAGCCCTGGTCTGGGAAGATCCCACATGCCGCAGAGCAACAAAGCCCGTGAGCCACAACTACTGAGCCTGCGCGTCTGGAGCCTGTGCTCCGCAACAAGAGAGGCCGCGACAGTGAGAGGCCTGCGCACTGCGATGAAGAGTGGCCCCCGCGCGCCGCAACTAGAGAAAGCCCTCACACAGAAACGAAGACCCAACACAGCCAAAGATAAATAAATAAATTTAAAAAAAAATTGTATTATAGCCACACCATGAATACTACACAGCAACAAATAAGAATGAACCTCTGGCATATTCTACAAAATGGATAAATCTCATGGGTATAATGCCAAGTGAAATATAAAAGGAGTGAATATGGCACAATTCCATTTATATGAGTTCAAAACATCAAACTATTGTATGATGACAGAAATCAGGGTAGTGGTTATTCTTGAGAGGGTACCAACTGGAAGGAGGCAAGAGGGAGCCGTCTGGAGGGCTGGAATGTTCTATAACATGATCATGGTTTGATTACAAGAGTGTTTACCCGGTAAAAATTCTTCAAGCTATACATTTCAGATTTGGGCACTTTACCAAGAAGGTAGAGGGGGTGGCGGGAGGTGTGGGGAGGACAGGACTTCAGTGGGAAGACAGGAGGAGAATAAAGCAGGACCAGTCAGGGTAGAAGTGAAAGCTAAAGCTGGCCTTGGGTGGCCGAACATGTGCCCAGGAGGCTTCGGAACCAAGCAGCATTCCAGTAAAGAAGTTAATGCATCAAAGGTCAGCCCCAAGGGTAAGAAGGCACCTGTACCAGCACCTAGTCCACTTGGAAAAGACAAGTAGACGAGAGTGGCTTTTGGAGAGGGGCTGTCAAGTGCAGCTGCCACTGTGGAGACTGTACACAGATGTGGCCACTGGGGATAACAGAGGCCTGTATCTCAGGCCCTGGGTTGTTTCAAGTGCTGGCTGCTCTGGAGGTAATTAATAAAATGAGTTTTCTCTTTTTCCTTTTTTAAAAACCCCAATCTGGGCTTCCCTGGTGGCGCAGTGGTTGAGAATCTGCCTGCCAATGCAGGGGACACGGGTTCGAGCCCTGGTCTGGGAAGATCCCACATGCCGCGGAGCAACTGGGCCCGTGAGCCACAACTACTGAGCCTGCGCGTCTGGAGCTTGTGCTCCGCAACAAGAGAGGCCGCGACAGTGAGAGGCCCGCGCACCGCGATGAAGAGTGGCCCCCACTTGCCACAACTAGAGGAAGCCCACGCACAGAAACGAAGACCCAACACAGCTAAAAATAAATAAATAAATAAATAAATAAACAAAAACAAAAACAAACCAAAAAAAACCCCAATCTGCAAACTCACTTCTCTCTAACTTCTGCTTATTCTCTGGGAGAGAAAGAGGGGGAAATAGCTGGCACTGCGCCTGGAGCCTTACCCAGATAAGAGAGACGTCGCTTTACTTCCTCCTGCCGGCTCTTTAACGTCTCCAGCCACCAAATGTGGAATTTGTCGCCTGCCCCAGGAGGGCTTTGTCAGCACCTCTCACCTCAGACTGACCTGGAAGCTCTGGCAACTTGGCCTCATCCACCCGCGTCCCACCATCTCAGACTCTTGGTGGCAGAAGGACGGCTCAGGGGTGCCACTTCCTTAACTGCTCCTCCTTTCCCCACGTAGTTTGTGATTTATTGATATTTGTTTGCTTTTAGCGATCCAGCAGTCTGGTTTTATCCCCCCACCCCACGCCTGTCACTTGTATTAGGGTGGCTCTGGAAGTCTGTTATTTGGATTTGCTCTCCATCTGTCCTGCACTCAGTGTTGCTGTTCTCCATGTTATACTGTTTAAAAATAAAGTCGAAAAAGTAACAACTAAATAGATGACAGCCTGGCAAAAACAGCAGCTGTTGCCCATAAGGCAAAATAGAAAATATTCCCCTGGATGTATTTATACAAAGATGGATATTACAGAGTGAGAAAGAGAAGAAAGCGGTTTCAACCAGTGCAATATCGTTTAACCCTCTCTGATGCTGAGGAGGTGATGGGTGATCCATGCTGGCACCTGTTACCCAGTCCTCAGGTTCAAAATGTGACACACAGGGTCTAAAGAGTCTGAAGAGGCAATGGTGTCTGGAAACCTCTGTAAGATGAGTGTTTGCATTCTGACCCCAGGTATAAGTAAGATCCAAATCAAACCAACAAGTCCAGACACTGGAACAGATACAACAATGAATTTCACATGAATTCTGCCCTTGACAAACTTAAATTTTAGTTGAGTTGGCATGACACAAAGTTACCAAAAGTTCACAAGAAAATTCATTTAAAAATTCTGTCCTATGACACCAAAAGCACAAGTGACAAAAGAAAAAATAAATCAGACTTCTTCAAAATTTAAAACTTTTTTCCTTCAATGGACGTCATCAAGAAAGTGAAAAGACAACCCACAGAATGGGAAAAAAAAAGTTTTGCAAATCATATACCGATAAAGGACTTTTGTCTATAATGTATAAAGACATGCTAGAGCTCAAAAATAAAAAGACAACCCAAGTTTTAAAAAATGGTCAAGGGATCTATACAAATGGCCAGTAAGCATCTTTGCTCAACATCAGGGAAATGCAAATCAAAATCACACTGAGATATCACATCACACCTGTTAGGATGACTAGAATCAAGAAGTTAGCTAATAACGAGTATTGGCAAGGATGTGGAAAAACTGGAGCCCTCATGCACTGCTGGTGAGAGTGTAAAATGGTGCAGCCACTTTGGAAAGCATTCTGGCAATTCCTCAAAAGCTTAAATACAGAGTTGCCATATGATCCAGCAATTCCACTTTTAGGTATATACCCCAAAGAAGTGAAAATATATGTCCACACATAAGCTTGTACATGAATATTCATACCACCATTATTCAAAATAGTCAAATATGGAAACAAATGCCCATCAATTGAATAGATAAATAAAATGTGGTATATTCAAATGGTGGAATATTTTCCAGCCGTAGAAAAGAATGAAGTTCTAATACATGCTACAAGATGGATGAGCCTTGAAAACATTATGCAAAGTGAAAGAAGCCAGTCACAAAAGACCACATATTACATGATTTCATTTACATGAAATGGCCAGAAGAGGCAAATCCATAGAGATAGAAAATAGATTTAGTGGCTTCCAGGGGTTGGAGGAGGGGAGAATGGGGAGTGACTCCTAATGGGTATAGGGTATCTTTTCGGGGTGATGAAAATGTTCTGAAATTAGACAGTGGTGATGGTTGCAAACTCTGTGAATTTATTAAACCCCCTCCCCCTTTTTTTTTTGGCCTCACCAGGCAGCTTATGGGATCTTAGTTCTCCGGCCAGGGATCAAACCCAGGCCCCCGGCAGCAGAAGCACAGAGTCCCAACCACTGGACCACCAGGGAATTCCCTAAAAATCTTTGAATTATATACTTTAAATAGGTGAATTGCATGATATATGAACTATATCTCAATTAAGTTGTTTTTAAAAATCCATAAAGTTTATAGGGAGAGGTAAAAGACCCAGAATAGCCAACTCAATACTGAAGGAAAAGAACAAAGTTCGAGGACTGACATTACCTGACTTCAAGAAGTACTATAAAGCTATAATAATCAAGACAGTGTGGTACTGATGAAATAATAGACAAATAGCTCAATGGAACAGAATAGAGAACCCATAAATAGACCCACATAAATACAGTCAACTGACCTTTGACAAAGGAACAAAGACAATACAAAGAAAAAATTCTCTTCAACCAGTGGAGCTGAAGCAACTGTACATCCACGTGCAAAAAAATGAATCTAGACACAGATCTTACACCTTTCACAAAAATTAACTCAGAGTGGATCATCGACCTAAACATGAAATGCAAAACTATAAAACCCCTAGAAGATAACATAGGGAAAAGCCTATATGACATTGAGCATGGTGATGACTTTTTAAATAAGAAGACCAAAGGCACAATCCATGAAAGAAATAACTGATAAGCTGGACTTTGTTAAAATTAAAAATTTCTTCTCTGTGAAAGACATTGTCAAAAGAATATGTGAGAAAATATTTGCAAAAGTCACATACAATAAAGGACTATTATGCAAAATACACAACCCTTGAAACTCAACAATAAGAAAATGAACAAGCTGATTAAAAAATAGGCAACAGACCTGAACAGACACCTCAACAGAGAAGGCAAGTAAGCATATGAAAAAATGTTCAGCATAATATGTCATTAGAGAATTGCAAATTAAAACAAAAATGTGATACCACAAAATCCAAAACACTGACAATGCCAAAGGCTGGAGAGGATTTGGGGCAATAGGAACTCTATTTATTGCTGGTAGGAAAGCAGAATGGTACATTCACTTTGGGAGACAGTTTGGCAGTTTCTTACAAAACTAAATAAACTCTTATCATACAATCCAGCAATCATGCTCCTTGGTATCTACCCAAATGAGTTGAAAACTTATATCCATACAAAATTCTGCACACTGATGTTTATTGCGGTTTTATTCATAATTACCAAAACTTGAAAGCAACCAAGATGTCCTTTAATAGGTGAATGGATAAATAAACTTTGGTACATTCAGACAATGGAATATTATTCAGCACTAAAAAGAAATGAGCTATCAAGTCATGAAAATACATGGAGGAAACTTAAATGCATACTACGAGTGAAAGAAGCCAATCTGGAAAGACAACATGCTGTATGATTCCAACTATACTACATTCTGGAAAAGGCAAAACTATGGAGACTAAAAGATCTATAGATGCCAAGGGTTTGGGGGAGGGAGGCCTGAGTAGGCAAAACACAGAGGATTCTTAGGGCAGTGAAACTATTCTGCAAGATGCTACATTGGTGGATACATGTCATCATACATTGTCACAACCCATAGAATGTACAACACCAAGAGTGAACCCAAATGTAGACAGTGGACTTTGGGTGATTATACTGTGTTAATGTAGGTTTATCAATTGTAACAAATGAACCACTCTGATAATGGGGATATTGATAATTGATGTGTGGAGACAGGGGGCATATGAGAACTCACTGTACTTTCTGCTTAGTTTTGCTGTGAACCTAAAACTGCTCTTAAAAATCAAGTTTATTAATTAAAAAAAAAAAATCCAAGCCAAGAGAAGAGATGGGACAAGTTAGTTTATGACTCATTGCTGAATGGCTGATGTGGTGGGTAAGGCCAGAAGTCAGAGCAGAGAGCATCCGTTCCGGACAAGGTGGAGTTTGGAGAGGTGAGTTAACCCAGGTGTGCGCAGGGGAATGTCGGCCGAGTTCAGGGGATCCCACAAGTCTTCCTCTCCACCCCACTGGGTGAGCCCCCACGTGTGGGAGCTACAAAGATCCTCAGAACCAACCCCAGCCAGGCACACAGTCTGGCCCAGACACCCGAGGGAGGGCCTCCCCTCCAGCCAATGAGAGAAGCCTTGCTCTGCTGTCCCCCCGCTGGCTTGCCTACTTGGCTGGCTCCTTGCTCCGGGAGGGTCCAGACCCCCCTTCACCCAGAGAAAAGGCCCCCTTCTCAGATGAGGTAACCTCAGTGAGGAGCTGGCCTGACTTTGACTCACTCATTTGTCAAGCACTCTTTTTTTTTTTTTTTTCATTGAAGTATAGTTGATTTACAAAGTTGTGTTAGTTTCCGGTGTACAGCAAAGTGATTTGGTTTTATATATATATATGTGTGTATATATATTAATATATGTGTATTCTCATATATATATACTTTTTCATATTCATGTTGTAATGCGAGAACTTGCTCCACAGTTTCATATTCCCTGGTTAATACCCTTAGAACTAGCTGAAGATATCCTAATTGTACCAACTACACCTGGAACTGTGATGGAACTTACATGTGTCAAGCACTCTTCAAAGTGCTGTAAACACAGCATGAAAGAGATGGACAAGCGGCCTTGGAGCTTGTGAGGCGGGGGTGACAGGTAAAATGGACACAGCAGAGGGGTGACGGGCTCTGGGTAGGACCAAAGCCAGTGGTGTTGGGCTGACGGTGGTGACTCAGGGTTGGTGGTCAGTGTTCTACCCGCAGGAGCCGCTGCACAAAGGCCTTTGGAAGGAATGAGGCTGTTGCGTCAGAGGAACAGGACCAGGCCTAGGTGGCTTTATGCCCTGGGTGTGATCCTAAATCCCAGTGTCCCTTAACCTTCTCAATCTCCAGGACCTTGTTTTCAACGACACGGTGCCTTTACTTTGGTTTTCCTTTCCCCAAGCCACCCAGTGTCAGGAAATTAACCGAGCCAGGAGAGCGTGCTGCAGAAGAACCTTCAGTGAGGGTCCTAATCACGACTGTACCAGCGCATCCTGTGCTTGTGTTGAGCGGACCCACTCTTGCCCTGGGTGTCACCATCTTCACTGGCCTCTCCCACGCACGCTGGGAGACACAATGGTCCCGACTGCAAAGCCTGCTGATGGCACACACATGAGAACATTCCACATCCACCAGCACCTCATTACTCTTGACATAAGAGAAGCAAACACCTTAACTCTACCAGATCTGAAAAGAAAACTGCTAAATTTTAGACAATAGGAAGAACAGGGAAGAAAAAGCATGTGCTTTATCCAAATTTATTAACCTCTCCTTGGGGCACTGGTTCTGACTGCTCTGAACTAAAAGCAGTGCATCCCATGTGGTTAAAGAACTTGCCCGAGAACCTGGACCAGGATGAGAACTGGTGCTAAAGCAATAAGGGCACTGGCTAATGGACCACACTGAGGGTAGGAATGCACTGAGCTTCCGAGTGTGGGTGGCTCCATGGAGCTGTCAAAATGCGGGGCTGGGATGAAAAACGGCCTCCGAAACGCACAGCTCTGACGACCTGTGAGGCAAATGCAGGACGCGGTAAGTCAAAGCTACCTGGACTTGCACCAGCCTGTCTCGCCGTGAGAGCAGGCATCGCGTGCAGGCAGGGAGTGGGTGTCGGTGCCCAAGGTGCTGTGTGCTGCCTGCCACAGAGTGCCCGCCCGGAAGGGCTGGTGGCTTCTTTCCCTCCAGGTCCATTTTTTAAAATTGTGGTTAAAATATAGATAACATAAAATATAGATAACATAAAATTTACCATTTTCGAGTGTACAGTTTGGTAGCATTAAGCACATTCACACTGTAGTGCAACCATCACCACCATCCGCCTCCAGAACTTTTTCATCTTCCCAAACGAAACTCTATACTCATTAAGTACCAACTGCCCAGTCCCTCCTCCCCCAGCCCCTGGCTACCACCACTCTACCTTCTGTCTCTACGAATTTGACTACTCTAGATATCTATATAAGTGGAATCATACAGTATTTGTACTTTTGCGATTGGCTAATTTCACTTAGCATGATGTGGTCAAGGTTCATCTGTATTGTAGCATGTGTCAGAATTTCCTTCCTTTTTCAGGCTGAATAACATTCCATTGTATATACAGTCTATACAGACCACATTTTGCTTATCCATTCATCCATCAACAAACATTTCGGTTGCTTCCACGTCTTGCCTACGGTGAATAATGCTGCTGTGAGCATGAATGCACAAGTATCTGTTCAAGTCTCTGCTTTCTTTTGGATGTTCACCCAAAGAGGAATTGCTGGATCGTAAGGTCTCTACTTTAATGTTAGTTACCCTATCATACGTATGTGCTTTAAAAGCTCAGAATGTCACCAATTTTTTGTGGTTTTGTTTTTAAAGTGAGCACAGTATAAAATAATAAATAAGTTGATTAATAAGTATATCGCCCCTGAGATCTGGGTTAAAGAGACCAGTCTCCACAATCCTGCTCACCATCCTTATTCCATCTTGATATTACCAGACCCTGAGGGGACATCCAAGCCAACTGTCTACTCAGTGCAGGATCCCTCCACAGGACACCCCAGCTCACTGGCGTCCACACTGGGTGGGAACACTCCCAGTGACTCTGAGCTCACTACCTTAGCAGGCAACTGACCGCACTGCAGGCCATTTTGATTGTTTTCAAGTTCTTTCTGGTGCTGAACAGCAATTTGTTTTCTCCAGTCAGACACTAAAAAGGAAGAGCTCTTCTGTGGATCTGCTTGGCACGGGTGAAGCCTGAGGGAGTAGAAAATGCTGTCTTGGTCTCCAAGGCTCACAGTCTCGTAGTGGCGAGAGTGACGGCTGATGTAACTGAAGTTACATAATCAACTGAATCATTTAGGTTTAGGGGGCAAAATGAGTAGCAACAGCTGCACTGTCAAGAGGAATGGAGGGAGAAAGAGATACGGGCGGCTGGTTGTTGGCATTTTAACACGTGGCGATGACTTAATCTGTAGGAGGAGCACCTCACATGGTGAAAAGGCGGGTCCGGTGGCAGGACGGGGGAAGAGAGAACTTTGAGCAAGGGTCCAGCACACTGCAGCCCCCTTCCCTCAACCACAGTGGGTCAGAGCATTAGAGCAACCGAGTGACTTGATCAGGCCCTTCTCTGGGTAATTGGTGTCAGTGCAGAGGGTGGGATGAGTGAGAGAGATGGAGGGAGATGGAGCCAGACTAAAGCTGAGGAGGAGGGAGTAAAGAGGAGGCCCCCAAAATGCCCATCATGGCCCAGAAGACGGCCTGGCAACTGGGGGTGCCGGACAACATCTGCTCCATGAGCTTCTATGGTCCACAGATGTGGTGCGGAGCCTTCAGGCCCGCTCACCGGGCCCACTGTCTGCTGCTGAGGGGCCTGGTGGACCCGACAACATCTGCTCTTGGGCCAGAAAGCCGAGGCCCTGCTTCACCCACTTCACGCATGGGAGACCCGCTCAGAAAGCTGCCAGCCCAGCGCCTGCGCTCAGCCGCCAGCCCAGCTCCCTCTGGAGTCAGCACAGCTAGGTTCACTCACAGTCCGGTTTGGTCTGTAGCAAGTGCTGTTTGGATCACATTCAAATCAGGCACAGGCCAGGGCGGAGAAGAGATGAATTAATGCACGTCAGCCAAGTGCCACTTTGCTGAGGCTGGAATCCCAGCACCCACATCTGGGGTGGGAGCCTTGAATTTGCTCAGCGATGCTGGGCTACGGCTCAGATGGTGGCAATGCCTTACTTCCTCCCTACAGATGGGGGGAGAGCAAGGCAGACTCTAGGGAACAAGTATTTATTGAGCACCTGAGGGCCAGGCACCACACTGAGGGAGGGGGATAGAGCTCGGAAGCCAAACTGTCAAGGGCCAACCCACGGAGCTCAAGTTTTCACCTGCATGCTGTCCTTACATCCCAGGTAACCAGGATCCCAACCTTCAGATTTTTCCCCACAGCCCAGTCTTAAATCCAGGTTCAGAGGGTCTCTACCCCATGGTGTGGGAAAATCAATAAACCCACCAACAGGTAGCAATAGTGACAGTGAAAAGTTATTAAGTGTCATGTACTTTTCTAAGTGCTTTGTTAACTCATTTAATCCTTGGAATAACCCAATGATGTAAACATTACTATTGAGTCCATTTTCCAGTGGAGAAAATGGAGGCACAGGAGGGTAAAGCAACTTGCCTTGCACATCAGTTAAGTGGCAGAACTGGGTCTGTGCCTCTTATCTCTCACCACCGCCTCTCGCCTTCCCCGCTATCCCGCCCCTAGTGTCCCTACTATATGTTTCCTCTATTCTTCCCTCTACCCTGCCGCTAGCAAGCAATCTGTGAGCCCAGGATGCAGTTAAGTCTGCGTATGAAACAGGCCTGGCTCTAGGGTCTGCTCCCTACTCTCTGCCAGCTCCCAACCTGGATGACCTGGAGAATGACACACCTGTGAGATGTGTGAGATGCTTGCCCAGTAAGGGACTCCGGCCAAAGAGAGGACGAAGGAGTGTGCTGAGAGCAGGACCATCTTTGTACAAGACTTAAAAGGCATTTTCATGTCTATTCCTTCTTACCCACCCTGGGGTGTAACTAAGGCAGGCAGTTGTAGTATCACCCCCATTTCTCAGGTGGGGAAAGTTGGGGCTTTATCCAAAGCTGGTCCTGGATGCCTGCCCCAGGGCAATTCCCCGCACACCAGGTTTCCGGAAGGAAGGTGAGAGGCTTCCCACACAGACACAGGGCACAAGGGATTATTTCTGTTTTCATATGTATAAATGTGACAGACATGGAACAATTACCAGAATTTACAAGCAGCACCCCTACTTCAGAGGGCATGAGAAAGACTCTCCTTCAGCTTTCTCATCTCTCCATTGGACCTAGCAAGCAACCAGCTCTGAAAACCTTGCACCCTGTGCTCTGCACCCAAAAGAACTCCAAGGGAAGCAGCTAGAAATCTTAAAAGGGGAGGGCAGGAGGCAGAGGTGGAGCTAGAACATCTTGGTCCAGAGGGTCCCTGACTCTGCGGCTGGGCAGCCCTGAGCTGCATTCTGAGATAGCAAGCCCCAAGCCGAGGCTCTGTGCCAGCAACATGTAAAAAAAAAAAAATCCTGAAGACTAAATTGACAGGAAGATCCCAGCCCAGTAACTGCATGTGATTACACACTGGGCTCCTGGACAAAAGAGCTTCTCAGCTTCCTGAGGGAAGAGCTGGAGGATGGTTTTACACTGGGGCTTGCAGAAGGGATGCAGGGTCAGATCAGCCTTGAGACCAAGCAGTGTCTCAAGGGTCACCCTTGAGACCGAGCAGTGATGGGTTTGCCCCAGTAGAGGTCCCCAACAAAGGTAGCAGTATTAGGATACGAGGTAAGGAATTTCCCCACCTGCATCCCTTCTGATCACCATCATTAACCTATTCTAGAAACCCAAGGGCTTCAGCCCCAGGCTCCCTGGCTCTCCCACACCACCAGCCAGCAAACTAACAGGCAGTACATGTTTAACAGAGATATCCAATTAACCAGCTTTTTCAGGACAGAGGGCAGGGGAAGAGGGGAAACTTACTGGATCTAGAATATTTTTTCCACTTGAGCACATTGCAATGAGTTATTTCACTGACAGACCCTTGTCATACATGAGCACACATGTGATATGTGTGTATAGGAGGGGTGGGAATGGTATCCCACCTTAGTTCTTCATTGGGCTAGCCAGAGAAGTGACCAGGAGTCCCAGGACTTAGTCCCAGTTCTGCTACTATGACGTTGAGTAAGTCACTTAACCTTCTTTAGCCTCAAGTTTTGCACCTATAAAATGGGAGAATTGCCTGTTATCTCCGCCAGTCCCTGCAAACAGGTGGGTTTCATGAAGAGGATCTGACTTAGAGACTGTTGTTTTCTGACCTAATAATCATTCTCTCCTTATGACTTAGAAACCTTGGTGACTAACCTACCTGGAAAATTACATTTCCAAGACAACCTTGCAGATAGAGGTGGCTAATAGGATATACATAGCAGTTTCTGAGGGGGTTCACATAAAAGCTCTTAAAAAGTCGCATTAGCTGGAGCTCCAGCAGCCATCTTGGACCATGAAGACGCTAAAGTAAGGATGGTGGAATGTTGTGATAAAAGTCCCAGATAACTGTGAATATTTCATACTGGTCCAAAATGTCTACCTCTGGGCTTCCTTTACTGGAAAAAAAATTGTTTTTTGAAATTATTTAAGCTGCTCTTGTTTATGATCTCTATTGCTAACTTAGTTTTCTAAGTGATACAGGGCCTGAATGCATTTACACTAATAACCTATTCATCCAGCATCTTATCATCAACTCCACAAAAGTCCATGAAAGTCACAAACCTAGAACCAGTGAAGAAACCTCAAACACGAGATCTGATTAAATAAAATTGAGGAAAACTGAATGCATGGGAGAAAAGAGCTGATATCAGCACAAGAAGAGCACAGACAGAAGCAATAAGTAGGTGCAGGGACCGCAGAGGACAGGGAGGGCCTCACAAGGAGGGAAAGAAAGCAAACGACGACAGCAAACACCCTGCAGGTCTCAGCTCTGGAGCAAATGGCCCACACACAGTCTCAGATTCCCAGGGCACCACTGTACTTCACCAAAGGCAACCGTGGTAAGAACAGTTTTCAAGAACATTCGAGTGGTAATATGAGGGGTCCTGTCAAATAAGTCAATTCTCAAATCACAGTCTGACAGAGCTGGGTACCAAGGCCAGCACCATTGCTGACCAGCTGAGGGCAAGTCAACTAACCTCTCTAGGCCTTTCTCTTCATCCATAAATTGGGGATAATCACAGTAACTATTCAGAGTTGTTGTGAATTACAGATAATGTATATAAAACTACAGATTTTGCACAATGCTTGGCACATAGTAAATGCTCAATAAGTAATAGCTAAACAGACTAATACATATTCTACACAGTAGATGGCACTTGTAATGAAATCGTTAAAGTGGATTCCGTATACTCTATTAACTCAGTCAGTTACTTTCATATATATAGCTGAAACATTTCCAATAGAATATAGGCTGGCCTTGTGATTTGCTTTGACCAACAGAATGCAGTGAAAGTGACCTGTGTAACTTCTGAGCCTTGGACTTCAAGAGGTCTTACAGCTTCTGCTCTCTCCCTTAGAATGTTGTCACTGTCACATGAAGACACAAAAGTTTGGCTCTTTAAGGATGAGAGACACATTTAGAGAGAACCCAGCCATTGTGGACTATCTCAACTGAGCCTAGACATGTGAGTGACCCCAACCAACACCACACAGAGCCCAGCCCAAATTGCTGACCACAGAATAGTAAAAACATAAATGATTATTGTTTTAGGTCACTAAGTTTGGGGACTGTTTGTTACGCAGCAGTAGATAACTGATACAGGTCGATCCAGGAAACATCTCCAAGGCATCGCTTAAGCTTCTCCATCCTGGGCTATCCTGTAATGACAATCCCAAATGGATACCCTCTCCTCCCATCTTGGTTCTCACTTTCTCCCAAAGTCTTGGTCCTTAACACAAACACACCACTCAAGATGCTCTGTTAAGGGGATGCACATTTCAGTCCAAGGCTTTTAAACAATGGTAGGGCAGGAAGGGGTGGACTATGGAGGCATCTCAGGCCAACTCCCTCCTTTTAAAACTGAGAATACTGAGGGCCAGGGATTTTAAATTGTATGAGCATAACTCTTCTCTCCCCACCTGCACTGGAAGTACCTGTGGGCAAAGTATGCATGTCATACACCTTCGCATCCTCCAGGTGCCACATGGGGCTTCACCCACAGTGGTGGCCAGTCTGTGTTCCCTGAGAGAGTGACTGTCCTCATCCAGCTCGCTAGCACTGCACTCTGCACCCCAAAAGCACAGGGACAGCACCCCCCCCGTCTCCAGCTCTGAGGAGAGCCACCCTCAGAAGAGCCCTGGCGAGGCTGTCTAGGCCATGAGGTTGGACAGGCATCTGGGAATTAAAAGGCCACAGTATTCTGTGTACAATCAGAGAAGAGAGAGATGCAAGCTCCACCCTTTCAGGCAGGTGCCTTTACATTTCTGAGAGGTTGTGGGTGAACCAGCTTGACACATCCTCTTCCCTTTGGCCAGTTCTCTAGTCACGAAGGAGGAGAGGCACCTATCATGGTCTTACTTGTAATGGCCTCTTCCAAACTCCATGAATTATTTTCAGATTCCATCGATCTGTTTGCTCCTAGTTTCCCCCTTGCCACAGGTATTTCAAATGATCCTAACAGTCTCAATGATTGTTTACGCTGTTTATTATTATTATTATTGCCTGAAACCAAATTCTTTGCTAATTCTTTCAGACCCTAGTTAAACAGGCACTCTATTTTATTAAACCCTGCTTTGCCACAGATTTTCTTCATTGGACTAGTCTTTGCCCTCTAGTAACTAAAGGGGGAAATAGGAAAATTAGGAAAAGAAAAAAGTATAAAAAACACAAAGAATAATGCTGCCTGGAAGGTATTATAATATTTTCAGGCATGGCAGGGGAAAGAGTCCCCATTCCCTCTCCTCCTCTCCCTCCCTCTCAAAATGAGAGAGCAGGAGTCGGAATGAAACATCGTGATGAGGGGGGATATTTACGGGCACAACTTCTTATTCCATAGGTAAAGCCAGATTCACACAGTTGGCTCAATGAGGGAGGGCGAACTCTGTGAGGTGCTGTGATATAGCAATGGGAGAAGAGGAACAGGCACCAAGGAGACAGGTGAGAGGGCTGAGAAGGTGATGGAGAGGCTCTCAGGGAACCAGAAGATGCTTCCAGTCTCTCCATGAATGAAGAGGTTGCCGTGATGCAGGGGCAGATGGGTGGGGAGTGTTCTCAAAGTGTGGTTCCTCGGCCAGGGAGAAGGACCGGCCAGAAAAGGACCAGGGAAAAGGACCGGCCAGAAAAGGAGGACCTTAGGCAATAAGTAGCAGCAACAATCATACTAACCAACGTATCAATCATATTTCACCTGTGTGAGCCTCAGTTTCCTCATCAGCACCATGGGAGGAGTGAACCAGAAGATTTCCAAGGCCGCTTGCTCGTTCTCACAATGGGTGACTTTGTTCTGGGTGAGTCGGAGAGTAAATCCCTCCCCAAGCCTGCCTCTGGAGGGGAGGGTATTGTGTGCCCTCTGCCTGACACAGAAGACACTGGATCCTTGCCCAGTTGAGGGTGTGGGACTCCTGGCCTTTCTGCTAATGGGTGGAGCAGGGCCTCTTCCGTCCTTCCCTCACCTCCACCTCCTCCTCCCTGGCAGGACCCCCGCTCACGGCCCCACCCCACCCTCTGGCCCGACAGCGGCTGCCAAGGGCAGAGGCTGCAGCAGGAAGGGCAGAAGCAGCCCTGGCTGCGTTGTCGTGCGCCCCCTCCACCGCCCACCTACAACCTGCCACAGAGGCCAGGGCTCAGGAGGCTCTAAGCAGAAGTAAAACCAAAGACGGAGGTTCCAGCTCAGAAGGCATTCGACACACACACAGACGTGCACACCCACACATGCACACACACTCACACAGCTACACACCCACACACTCTCACATGCTCCCACACACTCATACGCACACACTCTAGACTTAACAACAAGGATATTTCTTCCCCCTTCCTTTATCTCCCACCTCCCTCAAAAGGAATCCATCTGGCTCTGCAGTGGCAACCACAGAGCTTCAGACCATCTGGAAACAGCAGCACAGAAGAGCTGTGCCAGGCTGGAGGTGAAGACAACCAGGGTCAGGGGAAGGGGGCAGAGGACGAGGCAGGTGCCAGACGATAGTCGAAACTCTGTTCAACCCCCTCCAACCTGCCCACCCCCCCAAAATGCCCCCGAGCCTCTGTTGTCCACCTGGGCAGCTCACCCCGACTCCGACTTTCTTCCTGCTCGCCCACCCCTCCTGCCCCATTGACACCAGCACCCACTCTGGTGACATCCAGAAACAGCCACACAAAGTCTAATTTTAGCTCCAATCGTCCCTGGCTATGCTTGTGTGGTTTCTAATTATTTTATTCCCAAGATTTACTTTGATGGATAGTTATACATTTTCCAATTTACTGTACAGTGTCGTGTAAAGTGCCCTTTAAAAAAAAAAAAAGCGTGGATTAGTCCATGTTGTTAATTTCCCCAGCTCTAAGGAGAAATCTGCAGATAATCACCCGCCCTAGAAGCTCTGATTCAATCCGCATTTCCTTTAATACTAATAAAATGGACAGTTCATTTATAAGAAGTTCCCTAAAAGAGGGTATTGAAAAACATTATATTTCTTTTAAAGTTGTTAAAGGGCATAAATCCATTACTCAGATAGAGATCGCTTAATAATTTAATGCCTTTGGCTTGGCATTGTTCCCGGAATATTTTCACTTTATCTGTCTTTATTTTCAGGTTGGAACAAATTGAGGAATGATCAGCTCTGTTGGCGGGAAGTGTCTAAAAGTCCACAGGAAGGAATGGGGGAAGACTGGGGGTGGCGGGCGGTGGCGTTCTGCCCCCGGAGGCTGTCCGTCTCCCTCACAGGCCTTCAGTCTGGGGAAGAGAACTGGTGCGGGTGCTGAAGGCTGGCCCAGTCGAGCCAGCCTTCTCTCTGGGCCTCCACGTGGTGGGGCATGTGTCCTGCGGGTTGCCTGCCTGGCTGCCTGGCTGGGGCCCACCCTCCTCCCTCCCTCCACCCAGCCAGGCAAGCAGGTGGGAGGGTCCACAGATAGAGTCTTTCTGCAAAGGGAATTAGTTTGCATTTTCTAAATAAAATCATTTACATGATGTATTAACCCAACCCCATAATTAAAATCATTAATGTTTCTTTGTGCAGATTAGCAATAAAGAGAAACTCAGTGGAGGAATCAACATTCCTTCTTACAGGCTCATCAAACAACTCTCCCCTGAAGAAGGCTTGGAAGCTTCCTCCCCTCCCTCCCCCTCACCACACAAGGACCCTCAGCTGACTCATGGTACAAGTGCTCCTGCGATGTCTGCCCCAACCCAGCCAGAAGCCGCATCGAGTGGGAACCAAAAGGTTTGGGAAGCAACCCTGGACTGAACAGAAAGATGGTTGAACTTAAACCATGGCTCTCCAGTTCTCCAATTAAATCTCTGTGTGTTCCTTCCCCTCTCTGGTCCTCAGTTTCCCCTTAAAATTAAGCCAATGAACTAAAATGATGCTTGAAGGCTCTTTCTAGTTCCCCAGAGCCATGGCAGATGTGCTGCTTCTGTGGGTAGGGACAAAGTTTTGGCCATGATTGGTATTCACCACATGTTTGTTGAAGGGAATTGAAGTGAACCTGCCAGACCAGTGAGCGGATAGGCATGGGGGGAGGTGGGGATATCACCACATCCAGCACCGAGACGCAAGCCGCCAGTGGGTCCCCGCCAGAGGCCAGCCCAAGGCCAGTAGCATGGAGCCCTCACCCTGGCCACACTAGGGTGTGCGGGTGTGCCACACTTACGGGCCCTGCCCATGGAGTGACCTCATCTGAACTCAGGGCAAAGACAAAGAGTTAAGGACGGCTGCTACAGGAAGTGTAGCCAGAGGGCCCTGACGTGCAGGAGGCCCAATTGGAGGAGACTCATGGTCCAAACTTCTCCCCTGGAGATAGCAGCCAGTTTCCCTGCACAGGTGGGCACAGCTAGTGATGCCAACAGCCACATCAGTGAATCCCTCGGGCCCCTAGAAGGGGGGAAAAAGGTCGTAGTGTTGCAGGGAAAAGTGGGGCGTGAGAGGATGGTCACATCCCAGGTCTCAGGCAAGTCCCTGGGATGGGCTGCCAAGTGTGGGTTTCTTGGCTTCGCACAGGAAAGAATTCAAGAGCGAGCCATAGTAAAGTGAAAGCAGGTTTATTTAGAGAGATACACATTCCATAGACAGAATGCGGTCCATCTCAGAAAGTGAGAGCGGCCCTGAAATATGGGGTGGTTAGTTTTTTTATGGGCTGGGTAATTTCATAGGCTAATGAGTGGGAGGATTATTCCAACTATCTTGGAGAGGGGCAGGGATTTCCAGGAATTGGGCCACCGCCCACTTTTTGACCTTTTATGGTCAGCCTTGGAACTGTCATGGCGCTGGTGGGTGTATCATTTAGCTTGCTGATGTATTACAATGATCGTATATTGAGGCTCAAGGTCCAGTGGAAGTTGACTCGTTCGGCCATCTGGGACCTAGTTGATTCTAACCAGTTTATGTTGTGTCCTCAACAGCTATGTCATTCTTTTAAAGGTTGTGCCCTGCCCACTTCCTGTCTCAGTAGCAGTCAAGCCATGCCCCTGGGGGTGGGGGAGTTGGGCCCACGGAAAGCTTATTGCTGCTGCGATTACCACAATCCCTGACACAATGCCCATGATGGCATGGGTGCAGGAGCCTCATGTTCATGCCATCCCAAGGTTTCTAGTACCAACAAGGAGCTGGCTCTCTTCTCTTTCCATGGTGGTGTCCTGGAGGATGCTTTAGAACGAGACAGCCATGGGTTCAAATCCCAGCTCCACAGTTCACTAGCTGTGTGGCTCTGAACAAGTTACAGAGAGATAATCTCTCAAGCTTTGGTTTTCCCACATGGAGAGTGAGCAAAACCTGACTCAGGATGATCAGGAGAATGAAGTGAAGTAAAAAGTGTAAAAATGCCTACCATGGTACATGGAACAGTGGCTTCCATAAAGATCACATGGTGTGGCTTTAAACTTTTGACATTTCTTTTGTCAAGAGGTGGGGTCTAATCCCCTTCCCTTGAATATAAGCTGGCCTTGTGACTCGCTTGGCCAATGGAATGTGATCAAATGGCATTCTGTGACTACCAAGGATGGATCATAAGAAGCCTTGAGGCTTCCTTGTGGGTCTCTTGGGACAGCCTCCTGAGCTCAGAGCCAGTATCTAGGGAGCACGGGTCCCCCGAGATGCCCTGCCAGAGAGATCACATGCAGGTGCAGAGCCCAACCTTCCAGCCACTATTGAATAGTGTCCCCCCAAAATTCATGTCTACCTAAAACCTGTGAATGTGACCTTATTTGGAAATAGGGTCAAAACAGTTGTAATCAAGTTAAGTTGAGGTCATACTGGATCAGGGTGGGCCCTAAACCCAGTATGACCGGCATCCTTATAAGAAAAGGGAAATCTGGACACAGAGACACAGGTACCCATGGGAGAGGGCCATGTGAACATGGAGGCAGAGACTAGAGTGATCCACAAACCAAGGAACGCCAAAGATTCCTGGGAACCAACAGAAGCTAGAAGCAAAGAAGGATCCTTCCTGGGACTTCCGTGGCCATTCACTGGTTAAGACTCCGTGCTCCCAATGCAGGGGGCACAGGTTTGATCTCTGGCCGGGGAACTAAGATCCTGCATGCCACATGGCGTGGCCTAAAAAATAAAAAAATAAAAAGAAGGATCCTTCCCTAGGGCCTTCAGAGGGAGCATACACCTGCTGACACCTTGATTTCAAACTTCTAGATGCCATACATATGAGTGAAACCATCTTGGACGCTACATAGACCAGCCCATCTGCCAGCCAAGTACCAACATATGACCTCAGTCAATGTCACATGGAGCAGAAAAATCATCCAACTGAGTTCCATCCAAGCTCCTGAACCACAAAGTCATGAGATAAAATAAAATGGATTGTTGTTTTAAGCCATGAAATTTTGGGGCAATTAGTTTTGCAGCCCTCATTAGAAACACACAGTAAGTCAGTGACTGAACTGAAACTAAAATTCAGGTTTCCTGTCTCCTACTTAATTCAGTGGGACTTTCCATTCTACCATGCTTTCTCCCAATCATAAACCAGTTATGATTCTTATCAGTTTCACATGCATGTACCTCTCAAGTCTTATCCCAGTACCCCAGTAAAGATGTAAAATTAATTGAGAACAGGTAAATGCTGTATCATATTTGTACACTTCCACCACTCCCCACCCTAGCTGAGTGTGTTGGGAATGGGGAGTATAAACAATGGCACAATAATGAACACAACCAAGGCATGTGGGCAAAAAGGTGAGATAAGAGGTTAGGTCTTGAGGTGGGGGGAGTGGGACGTTGAACAGGAAAGGAAAACAGATTGTGAGGGGCTGGAAAGGAAAACAGAATGCCAGGCTGGAAGCTCCAATAACAAAGACAAGACGGCCCTTCTCTGATCCCCGTGGATATTCTAATGGGAAGCCCAGTGCACTGGAAACAGCCAGCGCAATTTCACCACCTGTATTACCAGCCCTGTCCTAGCAGGGCTGGATGCCACCTGCTTTCCCCAGTACTTCCTAGTAGTTAAGGACACCTGTGAAACACTTATCTGTACTCAGAAGCCTAGGCACAACACAACCAAATGGATAGCAGCTTTGAAAATCAAGGTCTGGCTCAAATCAATAGAATTAGAAATGAAAAATGAGAAGTAACAACTGACACTGCAGAAATACACAGAATCATGAGAGATTACTAAAAGCAACTATATGCCAATAAAATGGACAACCTGGAAGAAATGGGCAAATTCTCAGAAAAACACAATCTTCTGAGACTGAACCAGGAAGAAATAGAAAATATGAACAGACCAATCACAAGCACTGAAATTGAAACTGTGATTAAAAACCTTCCAAAAAACAAAAGCCCAGGACAAGATGGCTTCACAGAGGATTCTATCAAACATTTAGTGAAGAGCTAACACCTATCCTTCTCAAACTTTTCCAAAATATAGCAGAGGGAGGAACACTCTCAAACTCATTCTATGAGGCCACCATCACCCTGATACCAAAACCAGACAAAGATGTCACAAAGAAAGAAAACTACAGGCCAATATCACTGATGAACATAGATGCAAAAATCCTCAACAAAATACTAGCAAACAGAATCCAACAACACATTAAAAGGATCATACACCATGATCAAGTGGGGTTTATCCCAGGAGTGCAAGCATTCTTCAATATACGAAAATCAATCAGTGTGATAAACCATAGTAACAAATTGAAGGAGAAAAACCATATGATCATCTCAATAGATGCAGAAAAAGCTTTGACAAAATTCAACACCCATTTATGATAAAAACCCTCCAGAAAGTAGGCATAGAGGGAACTTACCTCAACATAATAAAGGCCATATATGACAAACCCACAGCCAACATCGTTCTCAAAGGTGAAAAATTGAAAGCATTTCCTCTAAGATCAGGAACAAGACAAGGTTGCCCACTCTCACCACTATTATTCAACATAGTTTTGGAAGTTTTAGCCACAGCAATCAGAGAAGAAAAAGAAATAAAAGGAATCCAAATTGGAAAAGAAGAAGTACAGCTGTCACTGTTTGCAGATGACATGATACTATACATAGAGAATCCTAAAGATGCCACCAGAAAACTACTAGAGCTAATCAATGAATTTGGTAAAGTAGCAGGATACAAAATTAATGCACAGAAATCTCTTGCATTCCTACACACTAATGATGAAAAATCTGAAAGAGAAATCAAGGAAACATGCCCATTTACCATTGCAACAAAAAGAATAAAATACCTAGGAATAAACCTACCTAAGGGGACAAAAGACCTGTATTTAGAAAACTACAAGACACTGATGAAAGAAATTAAAGATGATACAAACAGATGGAGAGATATTCCATATTCTTGGATTGGAAGAATCAACATTATGAAAATGAGTATACTACCCAAAGCAATCTACAGATTCAATGCAATCCCTATCAAACTACCATGGCATTTTTCACAGAACTAGAACAAAAAATTTCACAATTTGTATGGAAACACAAAAGACCCCAAATAGTCAAAGCAATCTTGAGAAAGAAAAACGGAGCTGGAGGAATCAGGTTCCCTGACTTCAGACTATACTACAAAGCTACAGTAATCAAGACAGTATGGTACTGGCACAAAAACAGAAATATAGATCAATGGAACAGGATAGAAAGCCCAGAGATAAACCCATGCACATATGGTCATCTTATTTTTGATAAAGGAAGCAAGAATATACAATGGAGAAAAGACAGCCTCTTCAACAAGTGGTGCTGGGAAAACTGGACAGCTACATGAAAAAGAAAGAAATTAGAACACGTCCTAACATCATACACAAAAATAAACTCAAAATGGATCAAAGACCTAAATGTAAGGCCAGACACTATAAAACTCTAAGAGCAAAACATAAGCAGAACACTCTGTGACATAAATCACAGCAAGATCCTTTTTGACCCACCTCCTAGAGAAATGGAAATAAAACCAAAAATAAACAAATGGGACCTAATGAAACTTAAAAGCTTTTGCACAGCAAAGGAAAACATAAACAATATGAAAAGACAACCCTCAGAATGGGAGAAAATATTTGCAAATGAAGCAACTGACAAAGGATTAATCTCCAAAATCTACACGCACCTCATGGAGCTCAATATCAAAAAAACAAACAACCCAATCCAAAAATGGGCAGAAGACCTAGATAGACATTTCTCCAAAGAAGATATACAGATTGCCAACAAACACTTGAAAGGATGCTCAACATCACTAATCATTAGAGAAATGCAAATCACAACTACAATGAGCTATCACCTCACACCAGTCAGAATGGCCATCATCAAAAAATCTACAAACAATAAATGCTGGAGAGGGTGTGGAGAAAAGGGAACCCTCTTGCACTGTTGGTGGGAATGTAAATTGATACAGTCACTACGGAGAACAATATGGAGGTTCCTTAAAAAACTAATAATAGAACAACCATACAACCCAGCAATCCCACTACTGGGCATATACCCTGAGAAAACCATAATTCAAAAGAGTCATGTACCACAATGTTCATTGCAGCTCTATTTACAATAGCCAGGACATGGAAGCAACCTAAGTGTCCATCGACAGAAGAATGGACAAAGAAGATGTGGCACATATATACAATGCAATATTACTCAGCTATAAAAAGGAACGAAATTGAGTTACCTGTACTGAGGTGGATGGACCTAGAGTCTGTCATACAGAGTGAAGTATGTCAGAAAGAGAAAAGCAAATCCCATATGCTAACACATATATATGGAATCTAAAAAAAAAAAAAAAGTTCTGAAGAACGTAGGGGCAGGACAGGAAAAAGAGGCAGACGTAGAGAATGGACTTGAGGACACGGGGAGTGGGAAGGGTAAGCTGGGAAGAAGTGAGAGAGTGGCATGGACATATGTACACTACCAAATGTAAAATAGATAGCTAGTGGGAAGCAGCCAGGTAGCACAGGGAGATCAGCTCGGTGCTTAGTGTCCACCTAGAGGGGTGGGATAGTGAGGATAGGAGGGAGATGCAAGAGGGAGGAGATATGGAGATATGTGTATATGTATAGCTGATTCACTTTGTTATAAAGCAGCAACTAACACACCATTGTAAAGCAATTATACTCCAATAAAGATGTTAAAAAAAAAGAAAAAGAAAATCAAAGTCTGGGTGTTGTTTTCAAAAGAGTCTTCATGGTTTCTGGGAGAAGTTGATGTTCATCTGTGCTTCTTTGATAAAGGGAATTGTTAGCTCAATTATCTCAACCACTGCAGGGAGGAGGGAGGCTGCTTGTGGGCCAAGAAGGTACAGAAGTCCATTTATGAGATCCCAACCTTGCCACCTCGGAACTCCCACCTGGGGTTGGCCTCTCCTTTGTGGATCGTTGGGTTATCTCCATCCGCCTTGGCCATTATCTCCCCTCTACTGCTTCTAATAGCGATCTGTGCCAGTGAGGGTCCCTCCTATGTGTCAATTTCCAGGGTCATTGATCACAATACACGAGCCTCAGTGGAATTGCTTCCAGAGGTTTAAGAACTTAGAGTGTCCTACCTCCCTCTCCCAATTTGAATGTTACCTAAATCTCAAGATCCAGTAAAAACCCCTTCTTCCTGGAGCCTCCTGCAACTCCACTAGGCTACAGCAGAATGGTCTTTCCTTTAGCTTACAGCAGTTTACTGTATATGGCAGCAAATTGTTTTGTAATAACTCACTATCTTAAAACTATCTTTTACAGCTGCCTAAATATATTTTCAATTTATGATTCTAACAACAAAGACACACTGAAGTTAGAAAAATTGAAAAATACACACATATATGATGAAAATTAGGTCTCCATCCAATCCTAATCCCCAGTCCTCTTCCTCAGGAAAAAAAAAAAAAAAAAGACAAAAACAAAAACAAAGAAACAAAAAAACTCCTGTTAAGTTTTTTCTTTAGTCTTCCAGAAATATTTTAAGCCTACATAAGCATATAGATGTGTATGTATGTTTATTTACCTGCTAAAATAGAGATAGTAGTAGCACTTCATGCACTCTTTCCAGAGTTTGCTTTTTTATGATGGACTGAGCCTTGCTTTGTGACCTCATACAAGTTTGGTTTGGCGAATTACTCATGTGTGCTTGAGAAGGATATGTACTCTCAAATGTTGGGCACAGGGTTCTGCATATGGCCACTACATTAAGCATCTTGCTTAACTTTTTCAGGTCTTCCATTAGGTTATTAAGTTCTTGGTCTATTTTATTTATCAACTACTGAGAGAAGTGTGTTTAAATCTCCCACTTGTAAGGGTGAATTTATTCATTTTTCCTTGTACTTTTGTCTTTTTTTGAGATGCAATTTTAAAAGAGATCTTATTTTTTACTTTCCCTTTCTGATATTTCATTGTTAGTATAAAGAAAAGAAACAGATTTCTGTATGTTAATCGTGTATCCTGCCACCTTGCTGAATTAGTTTATCAGTTCTAGTAGTTTTTGTGTGGCGTCTTCAGGGTTTTCTATATATGGTAGTACCATATCATCTGTACATAATGACAATTTTACGTCTTTTCTTCCAATTTGGATACCTGTAATTACTTTTTCTTGTCTGATTGCTGTGGCTAGGACTTCCAATACTATGTTGAATAGAAGTGGTGAGAGTGGGCATCCTTGTCTTGCTCCAGATTTTAGTGGGAAGGCTTTCAGCTTTTTATCATTGAGTATTACGTTGGCTGTGGGTTTGTTATAAATAGCTTTTATTATGTTGAGAAATGTTCCCTCTGTACCCACTTTGGTAAGTGTTTTTATCATGAAACGATGTTGAATTTTATCAAATGCTTCTTCTGCATCTATTGAGACAATCATGCGGTTTTTGTCTTTTCTTTTGTTGATGTGTTGTATCACATTGATTGATTTGTGTATGTTGAACCATCCTTGTGACCCTGGGATGAATCCAACTTGCTTGCGGCATATGATCTTTTTTATGTGCTGTTGGATTCGGTTTGCTAATATTTTGTTGAGAATTTTTGCATCTATATTCATATAATGATTCCATTTTATTTAATTCAAAACCAGGCAAATCTAAATGATTAGGATGAAAACATAGTTGGCCAAAGAAAACCAAGAAAATTCTTACTATGAAAATAAGGCTAATAGTTACCTTTCAGGGGAGGAAAGGAGTTCCTAGAGGTTCTTGACACGGATGGTGGTTACTTGGGTGTTTGCATTATAACTATGTGTTAAAGTGTATCTACAAATTTTATGAATTTTTCCATGTGATTTATTATGTTTAAAAGTAAGAAAATTTTAAGTAAAAAAGGATGGAAGAACACAGGAAGGAAGTATCTCAAGCACCTTTTCTCATGAAGCTACTAGAGGATGTGTTCCACCAAAACAAGAGATCAAACTGAGAAAGGAGAAGATATTAGATCCAGGAAACAGGATTTCAAACAGTAGAGGGTAAGGGACTCCTTAAAATGATGGTGCATGAGGATCCCAGACTGATAGCTGTGCACTGGAGAGCAACCAGACATGAATGGAACAGGTCAAAAGTTTGCACAGAGATTTCTACAAGAGATGAAATTGACAGATTGCTTTTTTTTTTGAAGTACTGAAAAGGTATTTATCCAACTAAGGAAAAATTTGGGGCTGAATTAATGATAAATACACAGGAAACTAACCAAAAAAACATATAAACAAAACTAAACACAATTATTATCTCCAGAGAAAACAAAAAGTTGTGCCAGAAAGGAATTATATAATATATTACATAGCTCAGGTGTAACCAGCATACATCATCACAATAATGTAAACAGTATATCTAACCACAATTATGAGTTAAGGATGGGGGTAGGGTAAATATGTGTTTCTGGTGTTGATCTAGGGTAGAGGGAACTACATCATCATCTTCCATGGTAGAAAGTCAATAAATAATAATGTTTAAAATTAAAAAATGAAAAAGTAGTGGTATAGGCATATTACTTAGAGATAGGTAAATTAAAATTTAAAAACAAATACAGCAAAAAAGGAAAAACTGGTTGTCTCTGGAAAATGGGGTAGCCTGGGGAGAGGACTGCTGTTTTTTGTAATAAGTCTTATTGAACTAGTTGATTCTTTTAAACTATGGACATACATAGTGTGATAAAATCTAAAAATAAAATTAAAATTAAAAGGAAGGATGGGGAAGCCTCTTAGATAGCCTCATCCACCAGAGGGCAGACAGCAGAAGCAAGAAGAACTACAATCCTGCAGCCTGTGGAACAAAAACCACATTCACAGAAAGATAGACAAGATGAAAAGGCAGAGGGCTATGTACCAGATGAAGGAACAAGATAAAACCCCAGAAAAACAACTAAATGAAGTGGAGATAGGCAACCTTCCAGAAAAAGAATTCAGAATAATGATAGTGAAGATGATCCAGGACCTCGGAAAAAGAATGTAGGCAAAGATCAAGAAGATGCAAAAAATGTTTAACAAAGACCTAGAAGAATTAAAGAACAAACAAACAGAGATGAACAATACAATAACTGAAATGAAAACTACACTACAAGGAATCCATAGCAGAATAACTGAGGCAGAAGAACGGATAAGTGACCTGGAAGACAGGATGGTGGAATTCACTGCTGCGGAACAGAATAAAGAAAAAAGAATGAAAAGAAATAAAGACAACCTAAGAGACCTCTGGGACAACATTAAACGCAACAGCATTCGCATTATAGGGGTCCCAGAAGGAGAAGAGAGAGAGAAAGGACCACAGAAAATATTTGAAGAGATTATAGTTGAAAACTTCCCTAACATGGGAAAGGAAATAGCCACCCAAGTCCAGGAAGCACAGAGAGTCCCATACAGGATAAACCCAGGGATAAACACGCCAAGACACATATTATTCAAACTGGCAAAAATTAAAGACAAAGAAAAATTATTGAAAGCAGCAAGGGATAACAACAAATAGCATACAAGTGAACTCCCATAAGGTTAACAGCTGATTTCTCAGCAGAAACTCTACAAGCCAGAAGGGAGTGGCATGATATACTTAAAGTGATGAAAGGGAAGAACCTACAACCAAGATTACTCTACCCAGCAAGGATCTCATTCAGATTCGATGGAGAAATCAAAAGCTTTACAGACAAGCAGAAGCTAAGAGAATTCAGCACCACCAAACCAGCTCTACAAAAAATGCTAAAGGAACTTCTCTAAGTGGGAAACACAAGAGAAGAAAAGGACCTACAAAAACAAACTCAAAACAATTAAGTAAATGGTCATAGGAACATATCGATAATTACCTTAAACGTGAATGGATTAAATACTCCAACCAAAAGACACAGGCTTGCTGAATGGATATAAAAACAAGACCCATATATATGCTGTCTACAAGAGACCCACTTCAGACCTAGGGACACATACAGATTGAAAGTGAGGGGATGGAAAAAGATATTCCATGAAAATGGAAATTAAAAGAAAGTTGGACTACCTATACTCATATCAGATAAAATAGACTTTAAAATAAAGAATGTTACAAGAGACAAGGAAGGACACTACGTAATGATCAAGAGATCAATCCAACAAGAAGATATAACAATTATAAATATATATGCACCCAACATAGGAGCACCTCAATGCATAAGGCAACTGCTAACAGCTATAAAAGAGGAAATCGACAGTAACACAATAATAGTGGGGGACTTTAACACCTCACTTACACCAATGGACAGATCATCCAAAATGAAAATAAATAAGGAAATAGAAGCTTTAAATGACACAATAGACCAGATAGATTTAATTGACATTTATAGGACACTCTATCCAAAAACAGCAGAATACACTTTCTTCTCAAGTGCGCACGGAACATTCTCCAGGATAAATCACATCTTGGGTCACAAATCAAGCCTCAGTAAATTTAAGAAAATTGAAACCGTATCCAGCATCTTTTCTGACCACAACGCTGTGAGATTAGAAATGAATTACTGGGAAAAAAATGTAAAAAACACAAACACATGGAGGCTAAACAATACGTTACTAAATAACCAAGAGATCAGTGAAGAAATCAAAGAGGAAATCAAAAAATACCTAGAGACAAATGACAATGAAAACACAACAATCCAAAACCTATGGGATGCAGCAAAAGCAGTTCTAAGAGGGAAGTTTATAGCTATACAAGCCTACCTCAAGAAACAAGAAAAATCTCAAGTAAACAATCTAACCTTACACCTAAAGGAACTAGAGAAAGAAGAACAAACAAAACCCAAAGTTAGCAGAAGGAAAGAAATCATAAAGATCAGAGCAGAAATAAATGAAATAGAAACAAAGAAAACAATAGCAAAGATCAATAAAACTAAAAGCTGGTTTTTTGAGAAGATAAACAAAATTGACAAACCATTAGCCAGACTCATCAAGAAAAAGAGGGAGAGGACTCAACTCAATAAAATTAGAAATGAAAAAGGAGAAGTTACAACAGACACCGCAGAAATACAAAGCATCCTAAGAGACTACTGCAAGCAACTCCATGCTAATAAAATGGACAACCTGGAAGAAATGGACAAATTCTTAGAAAGGTATAACCTTCCAAGACTGAACCAGGAAGAAATAGAAAATATGAACAGACCAATCCCAAGTAATGAAATTGAAACTGTGATTAAAAATCTCCCAACAAACAGAAGTCCAGGACCAGATGGCTTCACAGGTGAACTCTGTCAAACATTTAGAGAAGAGCTAACACCCATCCTTCTCAAACTCTTCCAAAAAATTGCAGAGGAAGGAACACTCCCACACTCATTCTATGAGGCCACCATCACCCTGATACCAAAACCAGACAAAGATACTACAAAAAAAGAAAATTACAGACCGATATCACTGATGAATATAGATGCAAAAATCCTCAACAAAATACTAGCAAACAGAATCCAACAACACATTAAAAGGATCATACACCATGATCAAGTGGGATTTATCCCAGGGATGCAAGGATTCTTCAATATACGCAAATCAATCAATGTGATACACCATATTAACAAATTGAAGAATAAAAACCATATGATCATCTCAATAGATGCAGAAAAAGCTTTTGACAAACTTCAACACCCATTTATGATAAAAACTCTCTAGAAAGTGGGCATAGACGGAACCTACCTCAACATAATAAAGGCCATATACGACAAACCCACAGCAAACATCATTCTCAATGGTGAAAAACTGAAAGCATTTCCTCAAAGATCAGGAACAAGACAAGGATGTCCACTCTCACCACTATTATTCAACATAGTTTTGGAAGCCCTAGCCATGGCAATCAGAGAAGAAAAAGAAAAGGAATCCAAATTGGAAAAGAAGAAGTAAAACAGTCACTGTTTGCAGATGACATGATACTATACATAGAGAATCTTTAAAATGGCACCAAAAAACTACTAGAGCTAATCACTGAATTTGGTAAAGTTGCAGGATACAAAATTAATGCACAGAAATCTCTTGCATTCCGATACACTAATGATGAAAAATCGGAAAGAGAAATTAAGGAAACACTCCCATTTACCATTGCAACAAAAAGAATAAAATACCTAGGAATAAACCTACCTAGGGAGACAAAAGACCTGTATGCAGAAAACTATAAGACACTGATGAAAGAAATTAAAGATGATACCAACAGATGGAGAGATATACCATGTTCTTGGATTGGAAGAATCAATATTGTGAAAATGAGTATACTACCCAAAGCAATCTACAGATTCAATGCAATCCCTATCAAATTACCAATGGCATTTTTTACAGAACTAGAAAAAATAATCTTAAAATTTGTATGGAGACACAAAAGACCCCGAATAGCCAAAGCAGTCTTGAGGGAAAAAAACGGAGCTGGAGGAATCAGACTCCCTGACTTCAGACTATAGTACAAAGCTACAGTAATCAAGACAATATGTTACTGGCACAAAAACAGAAACATAGATCAATGGAACAAGATAGAAAGCCCAGAGATAAACCCACGCACCTATGGTCAACTAATCTATGACTAAGGAGGCACAGATATACAATGGAGAAAAGACAGTCTCTTCAATAAGTGGTGCTGGGAAAACTGGACAGCTACATGTAAAAGAATGAAATTAGAGCACTCCCTAACACCATACACAAAAATAAACTCAAAATGGATTAGAGAGAAAAAAAAATGGATTAGAGACCTAAATGTAAGACCAGACACTATAAAACTCTTAGAGGAAAACACAGGAAGAACACTCTTTGACATAAATCACAGCAAGATCTTTCTTGATCCACTTCCTAGAGTAATGGAAATAAAAACAAAAACAAACAAATGGGACCTAATGAAACTTAAAAGCTTTTGCACAGCAAAGGAAACTACAAACAAGACGAAAAGACAGCCCTCAGAATGGGAGAAAATATTTGCAAACGAATCAATGGACAAAGGATTAATCTCCAAAATATATAAACAGCTCATGCAGCTCAATATTAAAAAAACAAACAACCTAATCCAAAAATGGGCAGAAGACCTAAATAGACATTTCTCCAAAGAAGACGTACAGATGGCCAAGAAGCACATGAAAAGCTGCTCAACATCACTAATTATTAGAGAAATGCAAATCAAAACTACAATGAGGTATCACCTCACACCAGTTAGAATGGGCTTCATCAGAAAATCTACAAACAACAAATGCTGGAGAGGGTGTGGAGAAAAGGGAACCCTCTTGCACTGTTGGTGGGAATGTAAACTGATACAGCCACTATGGAGAACGGTATGGAGGTTCCTTAAAAAACTAGAAATAGAATTACCATATGATCCAGCAATCCCACTACTGGGCATATACCCAGAGAAAAGCACAATTCAAAAAGACACATGCACCCCAATGTTCATTGCAGCACTATTTACAATAGCCAGGTCATGGAAGCAACCTAAATGTCCATCGACAGACGAATGGATAAAGAAGATGTGGTACATATATACAATGGAATATTACTCAGTCATAAAAGAAGCGAAATTGATTTATTTGTTGAGACGTGGATGGATCTAGAGACTGTCATACAGAGTGAAGTAAGTCAGAAAGAGAAAAACAAATATCGTATATTAACGCATGTATGTGGAACCTAGAAAAATGGTATAGATGAACCGGTTTGCAGGGCAGAAGTTGAGACACAGATGTAGAGAACAAATGTATGGACACCAAGGGGGGAAAACCCCGGGGGGATGGGAATGGTGGTGTGCTGAATTGGGCGATTGGGATTGAGATGTATACACTGATGTGTTTAAAATGGATGACTAATAAGAACCTGCTGTGTAAAAGAAAATAATAATTTTTTTAAAAGGAAGGATGGGACACCATGTCTCGCTTGAGGGTGTGCATCGAAAGCAACATCATCAGGTGCCTCTACTCCCCCGGACTCTGCCTTGCCATCTCTGCCTCAGGACCAGCCTCAACCATGGTCAAGGCCAGGACTGAGTCTGAGATGAAGGATGACAGGGTGAACTGACTATGAGCACAGATAGGACAGTCTTAAAAGAATAGCAATACACTCAATACACCAAAATTACACCATGATGAGTAGGGTTACTCTAGAGCTGCAGGCAAGAATTGCTTCATATGAAGGGCTCTATCAATATGTTACATCCTATCAAGACGCTAAATAGGAAATGCATCCTGTAATTTTCATGCATAGTTAAAAGATATTTTATAGTATTCAACCATTGTTTCTCATAAAACTTTCAGGACAAGAATAAAAAAATTTCTGTTAATAACACAGAGCATCTATATATAAACTAAATTATAATTAATTCCTCCAAATTCCAGAACACATAACGATGCCTGCTATATTACTGTTACCGAAATCATTAATAAAAAATATAATTCTTTAACATTGTCTTGAAAGTTCTTGTCAAAAATATAAGCGATAAAGACAGAGTAAGGGAAATAACTACTGAAAAGGAAGAGAGAAAAATATTGCTTGTATATGATGTGACTATATACCTAGAAAATTAAATCAGCCAAATTGATTCAAATATAAAAATACCTAGTGATCCTATTAAGCTGTAAGTCAGATTATGTCTCTATCATGTTCTCTCAACTTGAGTGGCTTCCTATCTCACTCAGATTGAATCCAGTGCCCCTACAGGAGTCCCATATCATCTGGTGACAACCTCATTTTTCCTCATTTTCTCCCGTGTTTGCTCCACTCCAAACACAGGGTTTCCCTGTTTCCTCAATATGCTATGTATGTCCCTCATCTCAGAGCCTTTGCACTTGCTGTTCCCACTGTCACTTATTCAGGTCTCTGCTCAAATGATACCTATTGATAGTGGTCCTTTCCATCTCAAATATCACTGTGAGTGGTCTTTCCTGAGCACTAAATCTTTCCCTTGTCTTTCTTCACTTTCTTTATAAGACTTATTGCTACCTGACATATTAGTTATATATTTGCTTATTGTTTCTCTTTTCACTAGAATATAATGAATTATATTATAATTCATTGTATCCTTGGAGCCTAGAAAAATATCTGGCCCATGAAAGGCACTAGATAATTCTGTACTGAATAAATGATTAAATGAAAGGCATATAAAATACTCAAAATATCCAAAGAGGAATTACTTTCTCTTCTTTGGAAAAATAAAAAGTACTCACAGATGAAGAGATTGACAATTCCCATACCTAATAATATTAAAGCTTCTCTAAAATGAAAACTAAAGTTAAAAAGAAGACAACAAACTGGGGTAAATATTTGAATTGACAAGGCATAAATAATTAATACTTCTAATCTATAAAAAGCCCATTATAAGAAAAACACCAAAACCATAATAGATAAATGAACACATAATTCACAGATAGTTCAATAAACAAACACATGGAGAAATAGTAATCTTCATTAGTAGACAAAGAATGTAAATTAAAGCAAATTGGGATACCAGTTTATCCGTCAAATTAGCCACACACACAAAAAATGCTTTTGCTAACTGCTACTGAAGTTGCGATGAAACTCGTGGATGCATTCCAGAGTGAAGAGACTGTGTTAAACAATATTTTTGGAAAGCAATTCAGCAAAATAGAGAAAGAGCCATAGAGATGTCTGCATCCTCTACCAGGAATTCCTCTATTAGGAATTATTCCTATGGACATTCAACAGCTGCAAAAAGCTATTTGCAAGAAGATGCTCACTGCAGTGTTATCTATAAAAGCTGCAAACTGAAAACATAAATGGCCAACATTAAGGAGAATGGTTTAATAAATTACAGTACCTCAGCACAATGGAATATTATGTGACCATTAAAATGATAATTCTGCAGAAACATGAAAAATGTTTATGATCCACTGGTCACTGAAAACAAGCAGAATACAAAATAGTAGGTATGTCCCATGGACAAAACGCCCAGCATGTATGTACATTCAGAAGATATTATGTAAAAATAATATAGTAGTTGGATTGAGGTTAGTGGAATTTTATAGTGAGTTATAAGAAATACTATTTTTTAAATGCCCTCTTTAAATTTCCACCCAGAAGTTCCTGTAATTTCTAACAAGTTAGATTCTGAAAGCCTCTTGCTATGCCTGGAACAACCCTGCACAAACTAGCAATTTGTCTATGTTCGTGTAAAACTTTACTATCTTTACTTGTATTTACACTACAATAGTAGGATCTCTCTTACCACAACTTTCAACACTCCCTCTGTCGTGGCACTTAACGGCAAAGATGCAGAAACATGTCAAACAAATAAACAAAACAGAACACTCAGCCTAGATCGAAAATGGCCCTCATAACCACTCATGCTACCTGTTGATGGCCGGATGGGCTAAGGTGTTTTTGCCTTGGCTGGAAGCTTTGCTTATACATCTGAGAGCTTCTAAGTGGAGGGAGGTCTCCACTCCACCCAAAGCAGAACACATGGTCTGAAAACACAGCTGGGACTTGAGTCAGCCACCCTCTAAACAGAAGGCACAAGCCCAAGTGGATTTCCATCATGCATGGGGGGCAAGTAAACCCATGAGCTCAGACCCTCTGCACCTCTGACAACAAGCGTGGCTTGATGGCACAGAACAGGGTGGAGGTCCGGTCAGCCTGGAATGCTTTCCTCCCCATTACCCACCTGGAGAACAGATTCCCCAGCTTTCTCTGTGATACCTTCCTGACGTTTTTTTTCCCCCACATCCCAGTTGTGAGAACTTGATCAAGTTACTTAAACTCTGTGCCTCACTTTCCTCCTCTGTAAGCTGGGAAAAATAAGAATTAAATGAGTTAATATCTGCCAAGCAAAATAACAGTGCCTGCCGTATAATAAACACTCACACAATGTGCTGTTGCCCCTAAATGGAATTCACCCATCCCTCCTCTCCTCCACTCTATTCTGTACACATTCTTAATAAAGAAACACGGTCCCAAACCTGGTATGGGACAGACTTTTTTTGCATGATGTAATTCCCAACCTCCTTCTGGGAAAAAATTAGCGTTGATAAAATGCTTAAGCAATTTTCTGATAAACTTTAATGAGATTAAGACCTCTTCTGGGAAGCCAGTTACCCACCCACTCAGTTGTCAGTCAGAACCTAATGATCTGGAAACAATCCTTTTTTCTTGTATCCAGTCTAACAGTGATAACCTAATCATGCTGCTTCCCTATAAAAGTTTTCTGTGGGACAATCTAGAATTGGCTTGCTTAAGCCTCTTTCCTTGTGACCTGCTTGAACTAAAACCTTGATACATACTCCAAAGTAAAGTGTCTGAAAAAAAAGTAACAAACCTATTAAATAAAATAGTTTATAGCATTTATTTGTATCCTTTTCTAATTTTCATACTATAGTTAGGACCCTGGGAGGCAGGGACGACCATGCTTGTTTTTACCTATATTTTTATCCAGAATTTAACATTGTGACTCAGACACAAAAGATAGCCAATAAACGTTTGTTAAGATAATAACCTAATGAAAGAACAAATAAACCTTTAAAAACAAATGAAACAAGCACTTATTATATAGAAGAATGGGGCCACTGTATTATAAAGCACTACCAACTCTGGATTCAATAATAGATGCAAAACTTATTTTAAGCTGTGTGACTTGGGGAAAGTCTCTTCACCTTCCTGAGCTTCCATTTCCTCATCAGACTATGTGCTAACAATGCACGGTAGAGGTGTCATGAATTGGGACAACTTGTATGAAAGTGTAATACAATGTCAGGTACATTTGGACCTCAGAACATTTTATTTCCCTCTCTTGCCACTGACTCTCTACGTAATGTTGGGAAAGTCAGTTCTTCTCTCCAGTCTTCAGTTTCCTCTTCCATAAAGTGAGAATTAAAAAATCCCTCACATGACAAGGGTAGAGTCAGGACAAAATAAGCTAAATGTAAAAATGTTTTCAAAAGTAATCAAAGCCCAGGGAAGCCTTCTGCTTCCAGCCAAGATGGAGAAGCAGGGACCAGATTTGCCCTCCTGCCTGAAACAACCAAAATACTGGACAAAATACATGAAACAATAGCTTTAAGACACGGGGCACCAAGCAACGAAGGGCAATGATACCTGAGAGATTAGAAAAAAATTATGTGAATCATACAATTGCCCCAGTTACAACCTTGAGAGAGTATCCAGGCCACAGAGCAGGACAGTAGAACTGAGGCAGAGCTTGGTGTTCTCCCTGAGCTGAGGAGACAGAGCTGAGAGTCCAGGGAGACCAAGGCAGTTAAAGCTCATAGGCTTGAGTACCAGAGAGAAGAGAGTTGCACAGAGAGAAAAAAAAAACAAAAACAGAGATCTACAGAGAGCTCCCCTCAAGTAGTCATCAGAGTGCTGATCAGTGCACACATGTGAGGAAAACATCCAAAGCCAGGGGAAGAACCACCCAGAAGGATTAGAGGTAACAGTATCTGACACTCACTGGAGCAAGAATAGTGTTATTCCCATTGGCCAGATTGGAAAACCTCATGATTTACAGGGCACTGCTTAGAGTACTCAGAAAGGTTTTAACGTTATAAGGGGAGATAATTAGCCCTAGACTATATACAGATTTGGTCACCTAACAAATCTTAAAAGTAAGGTCTAATAGGATCAAACTATTCCCAATAACTTAATTAAGTCCCAGGACAAAGTTCAAGAATATTTGAAGGAATACAAAAATATCTAGTGCACAACAAGATAAAACTCATAATCATAATGAGTCATAATATCTAATCAAAAATTACCAAGTATGAAAAGAAGCAAGAAAATATGACCCATAATGTGGAGGAAAAATAAATCAATAATCAAAACTGACCAAAACTAATATAGAAGTTAGAAATAGCAAAGGACAGTGGAAATAGCAAAACAGTTATTATAACTGTATTCCACATGTTCAAAAAGTTAAGATATAAAAAAAAGACTAAAATCAAACTTCTGGAGATGAAAACTACATATCTAAGATGAAAAATATACTACTTAGGATAGCAGATTAGACCTTGCTAAGCAAAAATCTAACAAACAAAAAAACCCAAGGGAACTTGAATAGATAGCAATAGAAGCTATCTAAAAAGAAACACATAGAGGAAAAAAGAAAAAAAAAATGAAAAGAGCATCAGTGCTCTATGGGGTAACTTCAAATAGCCTAATATATGTATAATTGGAGTCTCCAAAGGGAAGGTGAAGTATTTGAAAAAAAATAGCCAGAAAATCACTAAACTTGGGTTTAACAAAACAAAACAAAACAAAACTACAAATTCACAGGTCCAAGAAGCTCAACAAACCTGAAAGACAAGAAATATGAAGTATGCTGAGACACATCATATTCAGATTGTTCAGAACCAATATGAAGAGGAAATCTTAAAAGCAGCCAGAGAGGAAAGACACATTATATTCAGAGTAACAAATATAAGGTTTATAGCAAATTTCTCATAAGAAATAATGCAGGCAAAAAGACAGTGGGGCAATGTGTTTAAACACTGAAAGAAAAAGTGTCAACCTAGAATTTTCTACACAGTGAAAATATATTTCAAAAGCACAGGTGAAATAAAGACTAATTCAGATATACAAAAGCTGAAAAAAGTCATAATCAGCAGACCTACACTTTAAGAAATGTTTAGGGACATTCTTCAAGCAGAACAAAAATGATACCAGATGGAAATATGAACTCACACAAAGAAATGATAGTATTGGAAAAGGTCACTGAATTTATAGCTGTATTTTAAAAGATAATTGAGTACTTATACAAAAAATAGCAATGTAGTATGTTATAAAACATATATAAAAGTAAAATGTATGACAACATTAGCATAAAGGCCAGGAGGAGAGAAGTGGAAATGTATTGTTGTAAGGTTTGTGTACTATATGTGAAGTGGTAAAATAACATTTGAAGGTAGACTATGATGTTAAAGATTTATTTTATCAACTTGATAGCAACCATTAAAGTAACAAAGCAAAGAGTTACATATAATAAGTTACCAAAGGAGGTAAAAGAAAATCATAAAAAGTAATCCAAAGGAAAGCAGGAAAAATGAAATAAAGAAGAGATGGGATGAGTAGAAAACAAATATAATGACAGATTTAAACCTAATCATCAATATTCACATTAAACATAACTGGTCTAAACACTATAATTAAAAGGCAGAAATTACTAGATTGGCTAAAAAAGATTCAACTATATGCTGCCTATACAAACCCACTTTAAATATAAATAAATAAATAGATGAAAATAAAAAGATCAAAAAAGATACACCATGCTAATACTAATCAGAAGAAAGCTAGAGTAGCTATATTAATGTCAGACAAAGTACATTTCAAAACCAAAATATTACTAAACAAGGTTATTTCATCATGATAAAGAAGTCAGTTTATCAGGAGGAGACACAACAATCCTGGATGATTGTGCACTTAGTAAGAGAGCTTCAAAAAACTTGAAGCAGCTATACACCTGAAACTAACACAACATTGTAAATCAACTATACTTCAATTAAAAAAAAAAGTACTTGATGCAAAATCTAAAGAAGAAAGAGATAACCTTGATAGCCAATATATCTATTAAGGTAAATAAATTTAAAGTTAAAAACCTTCCCATAAAGAAAGTTCTAGTCCCAGATGGCTTCACTGGTGAATTTTACAAAACATTTAAAAAAGAAATTATATTAATTCTACACAAACTCTTCCAGAAAACTGAAGAGAAGGGAATATTTCCCAACTCATTGTATGAGGCAGCATGATCCTGATACCAAAACCAGACAAAGACACTAAAAGTACAGACCAATACCCCACATCAACAAGATACAGAAACTGTTAACAAAATTTCAGCAAATAGAATTCAACAATATATTAAAAAGATAATACTTCATGACCAAGTGATATTTATCTCATGATTACAAGGTTGGTTTAACATTCAAAAATCAATGTAAGTCATCATATTAACAAACTAGAAAAGAAAAACCATACGATCATCTGAATGGAAACAGAAAAAGCACTGGACAAAACCCCACCACTTGTTCCTGATTAAAAAACAATAAAAACAATCAGCAAACTTGGACTAGAAGGGAATTTCCTCAACCTACTAAAGGACATCTACAAAATAAAAAAACAAACCTACAGCTAACATTATACTTAGTGGTGAGCAACCGAATGTTTTCCCCCTAGGATCAGAAACCAGTCAAGGGTGTCCACTTTCACCATTCCTATTCAACACTCTTTTTCTAGCAAGTTCAATAAGAAAAAGAAATTTAAAGCATCCACATTGGAATGGAAGAAGAAAAACTGTCTTTATTCACAGACAACATGACTGTCTATGTAGAAAATCCAATGGAATCTACAAAAAAGCTACTAGAACCCGTTAGAAAGTTAAACAAGTTTATAAAATGCAAGATGGACATATAAATATCTACGGTATTTCTATATACTAATATAATTATATTTCTATATTCTCCCTCTATAAAGTTGTATTTCAAATAATTGGAAGTGAAATTAAAAACTAACACTACTTATAATAGCATCAAAACATATGACATGCTTCAGAATAAATATGACAATAGATGTGTAAAACCCATATACTAAGAACTATAAAACATTGCTTACAGAAATTAAAACTCTAAATAAATGGAGAAATATACCATGTTCATGGTTGGAAGACTATTAATATGTCAATTCTCACCAAATTGATGTATAGATTCAATGCAATCCCAATCAAAATGACAGCAGGTGATTAACACACTAATTCTAAAGTTTATATGAAAATGCAAAAGACCTAGAGTAGCCAAAATAATTTTGAAAAAGAACAAAGTTGGAGAACTGACACCACCTGATTTCAAGACGTAGAAAGATACAGTAATCAAGACAGTTTGGTATTGGTACAAAGACAGATAAGTTGATCAATGGAATGAAATAGAGAGTCTAAAAATAGCCTATGCATATGTGAACGACTGAGTTTTGACAAAAGTGCAAAGGTAATTAAGTAGCGAAAGGATAGTCTTGTCAACAAATTATGCTGGAACAATTAGATATTCATATGCAAAAAATATGAACTTTGATATACACCTTACACCATACACAAAATTTAACTCAAAAATTAACTCAAAATGTTTCTCTGTCCTAAATGTAAGACTGTAAAATCTCTAGACAAAAACATAGGAGAAAATCTTTGTAACCTTGAGTTAGGAAAAGATGTCTCAGATATGACACCAAAGGCATTATCCAGAAAAGAAAAAATTGAAAACTTGGACTTTACCAAAATTTGAAATGTCTGATCTTTGTAAGGCATTGTTAAGAGAATGAAGAGACAAGCTGCAGACTAGGAGAAATATTTTCAAATTGTGTATCTGATAAAGATTTTGTATCTGGAATAAAAAACTCCCAAAATTCAGTAATAAGGAAATAAACTAGCTCCTCCAAAATAGGCAAAAAATTTGAACAGACACTGCATCAAAGAAGATGTACGAATGTCAAATAAGCAGATGAAAAGATGATCAACATCACCACTTAAAAGGGAAATACAAATTAAACCCACAATGAGATGCCACAATACAACAATTAGAATGACTAAAATTTAAAAATTTGAGCATGCCAAGTGTTTTGGAGGATGTGGGATGACTAGAACTCTCAGACACTCCTGAAAGTAGTGGAAAATGGTACAATCACTTTGGAAAACCACTTGGACAGTTTCTTTAAAAGTTAAAGATATACCTACCTCTGTAATCCAGTCATTCTATTCTCTCTCTCCAAGAGAAATGAAAGCATCTGCTTATACAAAGATTCATACGTGAATGTTCATAACAACTTTATTTATAATAGCCAAGAACTGGAAACAACCCAAATGTGCATCAGATAAATAAACAACTGTAATATGTCCATACAATGCAATACTATTCAGCAATAAAAAAGAATAAACTATTGGTACATGCCACAACATGGATTAATCTCAAAATAATTGCATTGAGTGAAAGAAACCAGAAAAAAGAGTATATACGCTATGATTCTATTTATATAAAAATTCTAGAAAATGCAAATAATGTGTAGTGACAGAAAGCAAATCTATCACAGAGCATCCCCTGCTCCCTGGGGATGGCAAGGAGTAGAGGGTCTGATTACAAAGGGACATGAGGAAACTTTGCTATGATGCTGATGTCACAGGTGTATATGTCAAGACTTATCAAATTGTACACTTAGACATGTGCAATTTATTTTGTTTCAATTATATCTCAATAAAACTGTTAAAAACAACGTGCACTGCAACAAGGAGTGGCCATTATCAGCTACCACTGCATATCCAGCAGAAGACGGTCAAGCCAGACCCTGAGCCTGTCTGAGCCTCCTCCTGGTCTGAGAGATGCTCCATGCCTCCCACTTACTATCTCTGTGACTCATCTCTGAGTGGAAGAACGGCAGTAAAGTTTTCAAGCTGGTAAAACCAAAGCAAGAAACACAAGTGAAGGCCAAGTTAACTGTAGGCCCTTATCTGGAAGGCAGTTTTGACTCACTCAACCCCTCCCTGATTGCCCACTTGCTCCCAGCAAATAGCAGGCCTGGAGGTCTGACCTCTCTGCCCACTCTGAGAATCCTGCCTTCTTCCCAGCTGAAAACCGTTCTCCAGAAAAACAAAATCATGATAGAAGCAGCAGTGTGGCCTCACACCAGGCTTTAATGGGCAAATTCGTATGAGCAAGGGCAAAATGAAGGACAGCAAGTAAAACACTGAATTAAAAGCCACTTAAATTAAAAATCCAATAGCATCCACTTAACTAATAAATAGTATTCCTCTCTGCCATTGATCGACTCAGGATTGTAACGAAGAGTTCCAGGGGCAACAGCAGAATGTCTTAATTCATGGTATAAATGTCACCAACTCTTGGGTTCCTAAGATTGAATGTGTCGGAGAAGAGTGGAATGGAGAGTCCGCAGGAATTAATTCTTGGAACATCCCTGTGGGGTCAGCATTATTATACCCTGCTTCTAGGTGGATTTAATATCTCAAGTGCTGGGCAGGGCACTGTTTGCCCAGGGGGGCTCCATAATCATTATTAAGTGATGATGCGGTAGAGAGACTGGAGTTGGAGCTCACACTAGATCAGCTGTCTTATTTATTTCCAAGTTAAGAGACTGAACCAATGTAGTGTTGTTGTTATCATGGTGATGATTATTGCCATAGAGTATAATAATGGCCCAGAGCAGCCAGACTACATAGGAAAGGCCTCACTGAGTCAAAGGCTTCAGAGAGCTGTTTTCTCATAGGACAGTGTCTTGCAAAGTAAGAGTTCATCTGAAGGATGCCTTCTTTTTCCACCCTAAATTCCCACCCAAGAGTTCTGCCTGGTGTCCTCTCTTTAGATCTACTCCCTGCATCACAGAGCATCTTCATGTCCTGGACACCAGGCTCATAAATGGACCCCAAGCTCTCTTTGCCACTTCTCCTTGGAAAATGAGTGTCAGGTGGCTTCAGCTTGAGCTCCACAGGCCTCCTCAAGCACTCCCTTAAGAAGGATGTGGTGGTCAGGAAAAGGCATTTAGGGGATATGTCCATTCTGTGTCTTCCAAGTCATCATCAAGGTCTATTCCTGCCCCAAGTGGGAGCAGGTTGTCTGGACAGAATGCCCTGGACCAATGCCATCTTAGGTTTGGTGAGGGGGAGGGGGCAAAGCTGGTGGGACAGAAGGGAGGTACAGAGGGAACAAAGGTCATTTTCTCTGTCCTTTGGCACATTCTAGGTGTGTCTGGTCACCCGGCTGGGATTCCCATCCCCGGAAAGTCACACAAGCATATGAAAGAACATGAACATGGAAAGGAATCTGAGACAGCCTTCCTCCCATTTTTGACTGTGACTCTCAGTTTACAGTTGAGGAAACTGAAGCTCAGGACCAGCTCCAGGTTACGCAGCTAGAGGAAGGCAGAGCTAGATGGGGCCCTGATGCCCGTCTCACGGTCCAAACTGTCACATCATGTTCCGGTCCCTCAGAAGTGTGAAGTTGAAGGATGAGAGGCCTTGAGAGGTAGCCCATAATCAAGCAATAGGTGTATCTTGCACACTTACCAAGTCTCTACCCTGCAGGCAGGCCCTGTGGGGATTCTGGGGAAAAGACTATGATGAACCTGCCCTCATTCTCTCACTGAGGAGGCGAGGCCTGCCCACGTGAAACCTTCCAACAGAAACATCAGGCAGTACATGAAGTCAAGGATCATGTGGATCACGTGAAAATGCTAAGAAAACGGAACCATTAGAGTTTTATTTTAGGGTGAGCCCTACAGAACCACTTCATACATGGGTACCCCAAATTACCAGCACACACAAAGACATCACTCAGCCTTCCTTTTCCCTTGGACATACCCAACAGATAAGGACCCGTTAACACATAACCACCAACCCAGAACGAGCACACACTACAAGACGCAGGTTCCTCTCACCGGACATAGCTAGCTTTTATTTCTAGGGATATGGGGCTGGACTGGGTGGGGAGGGAGGGTGGTTCAGGCTCCATCAAGACCAAGACCACAGAGCACATCCTGGACCACTCACAAAGCCTGACAGCGTCCCAGCAGCCAGTACCTGCTGACGTAGAACCTATTAGCCCAGAGCCTTTGCTGGTCTCCCTGGGGAGCTGAACACCTTGTACAGTATCCACCGCGGCGGTGCCCTCCCAATCCTCCTACAACATCGTGGTCACCTCATGCTCCCACCACCACAAAGCCTTCTGTGCCTCCATGTGGCCTGACCCACTCCTCCTTCCTGGCCTAGAACTGCCCAGCTCCCACGGGAACCCTGTGCTCTGGCCTGACTTGATTCCTTACCATCCCACAAACACCAGTGCTTGGAGAAGCTTTCCCCCAACCTAGCAAGTCCTTTTTGTCTCTCCAGCTGGCCAAATCTTATCTATTCTTCGGGGCTATCCGCCATGGCTGGACGGCTGCAGCTCACATGGCCCTCTCTACCCTCTGGGTCCCCAGTACCCGTGCAAGCAGCACCACTCACATGGTGCCAACACAGGCAGCTTGTGGGCAGTGATATGCTCGTGCATCCTCCCACGATCACCAGCACCCTGAGGGTAGCATCATGCTGTGTTCATCTCTGCACCTGCCCACTGGGTCATCAGAGTTAAGGATTAGGGGACTGGAACAGACTCAGAGGTAACCTAGTCGCCCCTTCCTTTATTCAGGTGAAGGAATAAAGGACCTTCAAAAATGGACTTAATGAATGTATGCAGCTAAGCTCGATGACACTCTTAAAATGACCTCCCTGTCCTCCCCTGAACCCCTCTGCCTTCCGCAGCAGAGCCCTGGGGGTTGAGCAGCACGGTGGTTCTGCTGGGCTATCTGTGCTCTAGACGCTGGGGCACTGTGTCTGTTCCGTCCATGAGGCTCCTGGGCGACAATAAAGCTGCTTAAAAAATTCAACCACACAGAGCAAAGGACATAGACAGTACACTGGAGGAAATACAAATAATAAACATATAGAATAAATTATTAATCAAAGATATGCAAATAAATCCACTCAAGCCCCCTCAAATGTAAAGTAAGGCAACAGCGTGTCACTTTACACCTATAAATTAGCACCAAAAAATGGAATTAATAAATCAAATACTGGTAGGACTGTGGAGAAGTGAGAACATTCATAAATGGCTAATGGCATTAAGATCTGATACAATATTTGGGGGGAAATATTTAGCAAAATATGTCAAGACCTATATAGATATTCATGCCCTATAGCCTAGGAATCCCACTGCTGGGATTTCAGCCTAAAGAAATGAACAGAAACTGCAGCCCTGCCGTTGCTGAATCAGCATTACTTTAGGCTAATGACTGTTAATACCTCCAGTGTGTGGGTGACATCTCTACAGTCAATTAATGAGCCAATCTTCGTAAGATATAACATTAGCCAGCCTGGCTAACATCAATTACAGTCAAAGGCTGAGCTGTAATCATGGGGCGAATAAGACTGAGCTGCTCATTGTTTAAAATGACCACAGAATCAGATCACCTTTATGAACAAAACTGGGATAAATCAGAGAGAAACAAAGGAAGGAGCACTCGCCACGTGTCACTTCACACAGCTGGCTCTGTGTCACAGCACATCCTCACAGAGCCAGCGAGGCCTGCCCCACTCCCCCAGCCCGGCTGGACGCAGGACCTTCTGAGCGGCTGGGTTCCAGCTGTCAGACACAACCCTGGCTTCACAGAGGTGGAGAAACCGCTTTTCCATGTGCTGGAAAGCAGCTTCGCAAAGCTGGCTGCAGGGGTTGGGATTAGGGATGCTGGGGAGGGCTACCAGCAAGTCACCATGGCAACAGTCTCCCTGGCATCACCCTCCCCTAAGCCGGCCAGCCCCCACCAACTGGTCTGCTCACGCGGGAACTGTGACTAACTGCTTCGTGTGGCAGACACTTCCCGCAGGCTTGTGCCTGTGAGGGAGCAGAAAGGGCAGCCCATAACCCTGTACCTTCACAGAGGACTTCGAAAAGCCTTTTCCCACCCGTTATCTCAATTCACCCCCACAACCACGAAGGGGGCGGAAGGACGGGGGGCGGGCAGATGAGAAGGTGACAGACAGAAAAGGTAAACCCCTCGGAGAGCACACAGGTGGGTGAGAGCCTCCTCTCTGGGGGAGGGACAGGGAGGAGACACCTGCCTTCTAGACATGGCTGTGTGACCTGAGCATCTCACTTAACCTCTCTGGTTGAGGGCGAAACGGAAGGACTGGAAAGAGCCAGATGAGCATAAAAATAAAAATGGGAGTCCTGACATAGGGGTGCCAGGTTTGCCATAGTTACAACATTAAAAACCACCTATTATCTGCTCTGTCCCCTATAAACCACCCAGTATCACTACTGCTTCCTAAAAGAGAGGACACTTTAACTCCCCCAAAGTAGGAAGGCCAAAATCTCAAAATAAAAAGTAATCCTTTAATTGGATATATTGAGCATTATAAAAGTGTCTTTATTTCTCTCACTTCACTTCAGACTGGTGAAGACTTGAGTGATAACTCGTAGGAACCTGAGGGCGGTGTTTGTGGACCCCTGAAGGGTCAGCGACTCTGGGGAAAGTAGCACAGTGGACATCACCATCCCAGAAATGGACTTGAATTCAGGGTGAGCTGTCCATTGGCACCAGGACCTCCATCTCCCTGAGACTGCGGAACTCCCTGTCTGACCCAGCAATGCAAAATGGTATCAGTTTTCTGTTTTCTTTTGTTTTATGTTTTTCCAAAGCAGGAACAATGTTTTCCCTGCACAGACAGAAAACCTCTACTTCATCCTTTCTTAGCAGTTTCCCCAGGTTAACCTCTTTTCTAAGCGGAGGAATTCCTGCCGGCCAGTCTAAGTGTGCGGAAAGGTTCCTGGCCCGAAGTGCAGCCACCATCCCCATTGCACCCGACATGGCCACGAGACCCTGCCTTGACCGAGTGCCCCTTGAGAAGGACAGAATGGTACGGATCCCTGCAAATGGTAAAGCCGAGGCAGCTCTTCCGATGGGGCGACTGAGAGAATGGAAGCACATCTCTGGGCTCCTGTTTGAGGCAGGTGGCCTCTGGCCCCTTCTCTCTAATGTGCTGGGGCTCGAACTGGAGCCAGCATTGGAATAACCTGCAGTGCCTATTAAAACACAGACTCCTAGGTCCTACCGCAGAAGTTCTGATTCATTGGGACTAGGGTGGGGCCCAAGATCTTGCATTTCCAACAACCTCCCAGTTGGTGCTGTTGCTGCTAGTCTGGAACCACATTTTGAGAACCGCAGCTTCTAGCGCATCCTTCCTGGGAGCTCCCCAACCTGTGACAAAGCATCTGGGATCCCGAGATGGAGCAAGGACAGGACAGGGCAGTGCACTGGGACCTAGAGAAGGGGGTGCAGCAAGGGGGGAGGATGCCAATGCAAATGTGGAAGTCTGCAGGAAGCTTGACAAGTTCCCGAGGCTACAGAATTTCTCTGCAGGGTGCCTGTAATCCCCATTCACAAAGGGGAGGTCTAATTTACTACTGGGCCCCATAAGCACTAAGAGGAATCCTGGTGTGAGCCCCGTCCTCCTGCAGCCTTGCAAGGCTGGCTAGAGGCACTTGGGGAGGAGGAAGGGACCCCCTCTCCCACCCAGCTATTCAGCCCATCCACAACCATGCTGGGCTGAGCGTGGCTGCCCCAGGCTCAGAGCCCACATTTTCATTCTCAACTCATCCTTGTCTTTGGCTGATCTGATCTGCTGTGCTCTGCTGTGCTCAGAATCTCAATCGCATCTGGCTAAAATCTGCCTAGTTTATTCTTGCCCAGCTTCATTGCCAAGCCCAGTTGAGGGATGGTCCCTGCACTGGGAATGAGGAGGTCTGGGCCCAGTTCAAGCCCTGCCGCTGATGCAGTTTGTGGCCCGGCCAAGTCACTTACAGCTTCTCTGAGCCTCAGAGTCTCCATCTGTCAAAAGGGCATGTTGATCATTACCTGACTTGAGCAAGTAAGAAAATGAGTATGGACGTAACTTGAAAATATAAATATACAACACAATGCAAGTTATTTGATAAGGCCCGTGAATAGTGACAAAGATTCTCCTTACCAGACTTCAGTCAGGCTCCTCTCAGTCCTTTTCTTGATGAGGCCTCAACCCTGGCCCTGCCCTTGATGAGCCTGCATGAGTCCGTAGCAAGAATCCTGTTAAGTCAGTTTCGCAAGAATCTCCCTACCCTTGACGTCTTCTCTCAGTATCTTCATACCAACTGACCCCCTCACCCTGCTCCTTGGCTACACATTCCCCCTTGTCCTTGTTCAATTTGGGGCTAAGCTCCTTTCTATAACAAAGTCTCTTTTCCCCTACTGTAATAGCTTCTGAATAAAATCTGTCTTAACCACTTTAGTGCCTGGCTCTGGACCCCTCTGACATTAGTCAATATATTCCTGGAAACTTAAAACTAGAACACTTGAGTTCAAGTCTTGGTTCATCTCTGATTATCACTGATCAATTTACTGATCCTCTTGGGGCCACTGTTTGCTCGCCTCTAGAACAGTGAATGTAATGGGACGTACCCCGTATGAGAACTAAATGAGATCATGCATGTAAAGCAGTTAGCTGAGTGCTGCCCATGGTGAGACTGCAATATATGAATACAGTGTTCACTGTGATCTCACCTGAAACAAAGTTGACAGTGGAAAGACACTGCATTACTTTTGCCGTGGTCCTGTCAAAGATGCACCTCTTGAATCTAATCGTGCCAACATCAGACAAACCCTCCATGCAGGGCATTTTCAAAATAACTGGCCTGTTTTTACCAAAAGCATCCAGACCATGGGAGTAAGGGAAGGACTGAGAAATAGTGCCAGACTGCTAGAGATGCCAAGTGTGATTACGAACTGGGCCTTTTGCTAAAAGGCCGTTATGGAGACACTTAGCAAAGTATGATGGGGGTCTGAAGATAACAGAGTAGTAGCATATCAATGTTAATTTCCTGATTTTGTGGCTGGCTTGTAGTTCTGTAAGAGAATGTCCTTGTTTGCAGGAAATGTGCACTAACATATTCTGGGGTGATGGGGCATCAGGTGGCAGCTTATTCTCAAATGGTCTGGAGTAGAGGAGGTTCTTTGTTCTGTATTTGTAACAACTCTTCTATAAGTTTGAGATTCCTTCAAAGTAAATAAATTATTCAAAAATAACAAAAAATGAAATAATGCTCAGAGAGCTTTAAGTGGTCCGGCGGGACTAAAAGCCAGGCCTTCTGATCCCAGGACCAGTGTTCTTCCCACTAAGCCTTGGCAGGGTGAAAAGCATTCAGGAGGTGCTTAATAAATAAGTACAATTTAAAGGGCCTTAGTTTCTAGTCCCCACTCTGCTTTTAACCACAGACAAGTCCCTTCCCCTCTCTGCACATTGGTGTCTTCATCCATAGAATGAACAGGTGTCAGGAGCCCAAGGTCTTTAACAAGAGCACGACCACCTCTAGATGTTTGGAAGTATGGGTATAATGCATCCACAATCCTAACACAGCTGAGGGTCACCCTGCATCCTAGCACTGTAGAGGAAGTACTTTGTTTTGTTCATGATTTTAGCAGGAGTAATTCACCATTTTAAAAGAAACCTCATCCAAATAGCAAATGCTGTTCTGGATACCTGAGCCGCTCACACCTGCATCAGGACTGCTCTCCGTGGCTCTACACCTGGGGCAAACTTCTGACCATTTCACTATGTCTCCTAGTCTAGTCCTGCCTGAGCTTTGACAGTGAAATATGCATGATTTTATTACAAGTTACTTTCCTTTCATTTCTCTTATGTTATAGTTAGGTTTGTAGAATGGATATTTTGAAATCTTGTGTGTAGGCATATGTATTTATATGTATTCATGAGTTTCATTCAGGCTACAAGATGTTTGGCATAAAAAAAAAAAGGCATTGGGTTGACTAATGGTTGAGATCTACTGTTCTGTCTAATGAGCTCCACCTCATTCTTTTAAAGGGCTGCATAGTAGCCCACAGCTTAACCATTCCTTTACTGAGAGACATTTAGATTATTTGAGGTTATTTTCCATTTTTCACTGCTACAAATAAGGTTGCAGTGAATATCCTGGTACCTGCTTCTATGGTACATGATTAATTTCTAAAGGAGGTCAAATTAGATCAATGCGCAAGGTCATTTCCTCCTGGCCAAGCCCCCTCCACTGACCATCAGATACTCCCCTCTGCACCATGGACACTACAGGATGGGAACACTTTTCCTTTTCTTGTCCCTGCTTTCTCACTGTCAACAAATGACTGATCCCTGACAACATTTCATCCGGCATTAGATAAACCACACGTTCACTGCTTGACAACAGGCCCCCTCAACAGATCTATTCAAGCAAAACTGACGGGCAAGGGTTAAGTGTGTATTGGCACAACACTCTCAGCTGGAGTTTACACAACTTGAAACGCATTTTGTTCTGACAGCAGTCTTCTTGCAACTGGGTCTTCGTTTTTATCAATATGGTAACCAAGCCCAGAGGCACGAAAGAAAACCAAATTCTCCTTCACACTCCCACTCACATTGGCTTCTCTCCAAAAGCTCCTCTGAGCACATCATTCTGTGGTTTGCTGGTGGAAAGGTCTTTTAGATTTCCAGCTTCTAAATGTCTCAGTCTCACATATGTGAAATGCAAGCACTCTCCATAGGCCTGCATTCAAAAGATGTCAGCCATTTCAGCAACTGGGTACAGTGTTTGTAAAAGATATTTTCCGTAGGTGGACAAGGGCAAGTTTGAGGTGAAATATTTGGGAATAGCAAGCCACACACTTGTTTCAGGCATTGAGTTTCAAAGTCCAATAGGACATTTTTCACAACTACAAGCACTGCTCCAAGTCCACTTCATTCACTTAGTAATTTATTCATGATATGGCTGTAGAAGACTGAAAGGAAAAATTTGCACTGGACACTTGTTAAAAATGGCAAGACAGATCTTATTTGAGTTACTGTAGTGGGGGAGAGAGACTTCAGTATAGAGCTGAACTCAACTCTGAATTGAGCAAAGAGATCTGGGGATTCATAGCCAAGATGTAGAGTGAAGGGGTCAGTGGATGGAAATTACTAAGAGAAACTTGATTGGATATCAAGGGTAGGGGAACTCTTGTTAAAGGCAGGCCAAGGACTTAGATATCAAAAGTGGGAGATGAAGAACTTGATCAGCTATCAAGGGTGATCAAATATCAAGAGTGGGCGGATATACTGGCTTAGAAGGATTCTTTGCTAAAACTGGTTTGGGCAACCCAAGGTCAAGGCCTCGTCGAGAAGAGGGCTCAGAGAAGACTGACTAAAGTTTGGTCAAGGAGGGAGTCTTTGTCAAGACATAGATATAGATGTAGGTATGGGTGTAGATAGACGTATGAATATAGAAGTACACATGGATATTGATATATAAAATTATACATATAAATATAATCAGGCACGATACTGGAAGCTGGGGATAAAGAGGTAGATAAGAGAAAGTCCCTGTTTAGAAACAGCTCAGCACCAGGACCTTCCCCAGGTTGTGCACTAAGATAGTGAGAGCAGACCAAAGGCACCATGATCGAAGCATGGAATCCACAATAAAGATGTTCAACTCTCAAATTACAGGGATAGCTGAAATCATGGGCACACATGAGCCAGGACCACATCCAAAGACTTTCAGGAGACTTATGGGAGCTGAGGGAAGGAAGCCCACAGCTCAAAGGTAGAAGTCACTTTGAAGGGCAGATAGTTCTGGCAATGTTTTATTCCTAGGGTGATTTCCTTCTGAGCCTCTGTCCTGGAGGTCTCTAGTCTGCAGTGAAGACTCATTAGATTGGTCCAAAGCTGATGAGGAAAGATCTGTTGTCCTTAAGATGCCATAATGGTCTCCAAAGTCAGCTTCCAGGGCCCAGATCTGCACCCTCCCTCCATTAGTTAGACAGCTCGGGGGAGATTCTTAGAGAGAGTGCTCAGTGATCCCTGCAGCCCTGGCTCCTTCCTCCACACTGGCCAGAGGATCACCTTGGTTCTCATGGGGAAGGGGCCAAGCTGGACCAAACTCCTTGATTTCACCCTACACATAAATATATTTCAAAGAAGCCTACCTAGAAGCTTTAAAATGATCTGTGAAGAAAAACTATCTTATACAAGCAGAGAACAATGAAAATTTTTCAAAGAGTTTGTAATAACCTGAGGTTATGCCCATGATATAGTATAAGCAAAAACAAACAAACAAACCAAACCAAAACAGGATACATAACTTTATCTACAGTATTACCTCCTATGTACAGAAAAGACATTGGAAAATGTCTGGCAATGATTCTGCTCAAGAGGATGTTGTAAGTTCATGCTTTGTGTAAGCCACCCTGACAACACCTCCAAATATATTTTATAGCAAAAATTAAGAGAACATAGCCATACTCAAAAGCAGGATTTAGAAGTGAAACAGGAAAGCAAGTGGTGAGTAGGGCTGATGCTGTGGCTGGTTTGACATGGGGTCTGGCAGCAAGCAGAGGTTACCAGAAATTTAGCCTCTATGGCATAAAGCCCTTACACAAGGCAAGGGGCAAGAGCCATTGCTCAAAACCAGGCTCATAGAGGCAGCTTAACAGAGCTGGTTCTGATCACTCTCAGAGCCTCACTTCATGTGAAGCTAAGTAACTTGGGAAGCTCTGAGACTCAGACACAGCCTTACACCAGGATGTGAGGCAGGCTCAGCAAATGATCTGCAATTTCCCCAAGGTAAAAGCAAAGCAGGGGCCATGAGATATCAGTATTGGGCCTGACACTGCACTGAAGGCCTATAACTGAGTAGAGGCAAAGACAAAGTTACCAGACAGAGAAGAGTGAGCACTGGAAGAGGAAGAAAAATAGTCTGTTAACCAAAACAAAGAGAAAAAAACAAATGCTGAGAGAGACAACTGACAAAATCCACAATTGGGAGATGAACTGACTCAAGATGAAATAAAAATAATAGAAAAATCTGAAAAAAAAACCCTTAAAGTGGCATGCTTTAGTATCCTCAAATAGAGAATAACAGCCATAAAAAGAAAAAAAATTACCAAACAATAGCAGATAAAAATAAACTAAAAATAGCTCTATATGAAAAAGAGCCAGTAAGTCCTGATAATTAAAACTAGAGGCATAGAAATGAAGTGTAAATTATAAATGAAATTATAAAATCTATACCTGACATAATTACAATGAAAATCAGTAAATTAGAAGAGAGCATTAGGGAATTTACCCAGAATTAAACATAGAGAGTGATTAAAATTTTTTAAAATATGAAGACTAATGAGAGGCTAACATATCTTATAGGTATTCTGAAGAGGAAAATAGAAGGAATGGTTGAAAAGCAGCATTCACAAAGATAATGGCTAAGAGTTTCCTAGATTTGAAGCAACTAATAATAAGTCTGTACCAGTAATCAAAAAAATAAAACTGAGTTAAATTCACCTATTAAGAGACTTTCTCGTATTGGGTAGAAAGAGAAAAAAATTCTGCCAAATATTGTTATAAAGACACCTAAAACAAAGCAACATAAAGAGATCAACAATAAAGTGATGGAAGAAGACATTCCAGGCTAATAGTAATGACAAGATAACTGATATAACACTATTAATTCAGACAAAAGGGTGATAGAGAAGGAATAAATATAAATGAGTTAAAGGCTCACTTCAAGAAGTTAGTAAAGCAACAAAAGGTTAAACACAAAATAACAGTTGAAATAATAAGTATGAGTGTATATTAATGAAATAGGAAACAAGTTACCAAAACCTAAAGCTAGTTCTTTGGAAGACAAATCTTTAGCAAGAATGAACAAACGGAAAAGTGATAAAACAAACAAAAAAATTAGTAATACGATTTAGGATTTCTTATGAAAAGCAGTAGATATTTCTTAAATCAAAAGAGAAATGACTAACTAAGTTAGAAAAACACAAGCAATTTTCTTTTTAAAAAATGATAAATAATCATAACTGATTCAAGAAGAAGAAAACTTGCAAACACTCATAACCACAGAAGAACTGAACTGAGAGTCAGAAACTGAGAGTCAGAGATTTGCTTCCCTCCCCAAAGTCACAGGACAAGAAGGTATCATAGGCAAGTTTTGCCAAATTTCTATGAAATAGCTAATCTCCATCTAAAGCAAACTGTTTCAAAGAATAAAATAAGAGAGAGAAACTAGCAAAATTATTTTATAAGGCTGGTATAACCTTAATAAACTGCAGAACAGTACAATAAAAGAAAATTACAGACCTGTATCACTTATGAGAGTAGATGCAAAAATCCTATTTAACATAGTCTCAAATCTAATTTAGCAGTGTATAAAAATTATATCAGGGTCAACTACAGTTCATCCTATAAATATAAGAATGTTCATCATCAGATAATTTATTAATATAATATGCCACATTATCAGATTAAGAAGAAAAAAAGTTAAGATCAGCTTAGTAAATGCTGAAGCAAACGCTTTTGATAAAATTCCATACCTATTCATGATAACTAAGCAAAAAGGAATAGAAAAGAACTTCTTTAATTTGATGAAGGTATTTATTAAAAATTAAAGGTTAAAAAAAAACTAATGGTAAACATCATATGTAATAGTGAAAATTTACATGTATTTTCATTAAAGTCAGGAACCTAACAAGGATGCCACTATCACCTGTATTATTATTCATCGCTAACCTGAAGTCCTTTCCAGTGAAATAAGGCAAGAAAAACAAAGCCTAATAATTGGAAAGAAAGAGACAAAACTCTCATTATTTAAGAACCTATCATTGTTCCTGATGCACCTAAAGCCAAATAAAGTAATTCAGCAAGATGACAGGAAAGGCATGAAAGAAGATCTAATCAAATGGAGAAATACATGCCAGGCTCATCATTGAGAAGATTCACTATTGTGGCGCTAATTCTCCCCAAATCAATCTGGAAACCAATGCAGTTTCAATCAAAATGCCATGAAAGTTACCACTTCACACCAAATAGAATGCAAAATGCAGTTACTTTGGAAAGGAGTCTGGCAGCTTCTCAAAAGGTTAAACATAGAATTGCCATATGACCCAGTAATTTCACTGCTGGGTATATAGCCAAGAGAAATAAATACATATGTCAACACAAAAACTTGCACACAAATGTTCATAGTTATCCATAATAAGCAAAAAATGAAAACAACCTAAATGTCTATCAACTGATGAATGGATAAACAAAATATGGTATATCCACACAATGAAATGTTATCCGGCCATAAAAAAGAAATGAAGTATTGATTCTTACTACAACATGGATGAGCCTTGAAAACATTATGCTAAGTGAGACACAAAAAGAAATGTTGTATGATTCCATTTATATGAAATGTGGAGAACAGATAAATCCACAGAGACAAAAGGAGATTAGTGGTTTCCAGGAGCAAGGTGGGGGATGGAGGGAAGTGACTGCTAATGGGTGTGGGGTTTCTCTTGGGGATGATGAAAATGTTCTGGAATTAGAGAGTAGTGATGGTTTCACAACTTTGTGAATATATATTTTTAAAAACCACTGAATTGTACACTTTAAAAGAGTGAAATATGATGGTTCGTAAATTGTATCTCAGTTTTTCAAAATTGCCATCAAGGTTTTTTGTGGTATGTGACAGAGATCATAAAACTCATAAGGAAATATAAAGGGCCAAGAATTGCCAAGAGAATTTTGAAAAAAAATACTGGAAAGACTTGCTCTATTATGTATCAAGACTTATTAGAAAACTTAGTAGTAGACTTATATGTTATTATTACAGGGATGGACAATTAAACCAAAAAGAAATAGCAACCCCAGCAAGAAATTCATAGATAGATGCAAACTTGATATATGGCAAACTTGGAATTAGGAATCAGTAGGGAAAGGATAAAGACCTTTCAAACAGTTTACCTGTAAGTGGAAAAAAATTAGATTGTTACCAGTGAAGTTTAAAACAACAATGAAATTCCATTTCACTTTCAGATTAGTAAAAAGTATACAATTGTTGTTATATTTTAGGAGAAAGAGAAAAGAATCAAAAGGGAAGGGTAAAGGTGGAGTGTCAATGGTATCCACAACATATTATTTCTAAAAAAGGAAAGGATCCAAATCAAATATGGCAGAAATGCTGAGATTCATTAATTATGGTCTATGGTATATGGATAACAGTAATATAATTTCTCTGTACATTTCTACATGTTTTAAATAATGTCTAATTTTTTAAATTCCATAAAAATATTACCTATAGGAAATATGTCAAAATATTGAGTGGTTTTCTCAGAGTTGTGAAAACGTGGGTAATTTTCTCTTTCTTTCTATTTTCCTATATTATCCTTCTTTTTAATGATAAGCAGGTGCTATTGCGAAGAAAGGAGAACATTAAAACTTTCAAAAAAGGAAAACAATCCACTTCGTCACTACTATCCCCCGAAGAAACTCACATTGTAACCTGAATAAAATGATCATTTCTGTAAATTCCATGGCATGTTGTCCTTTTTGTAACACTTCCACCCATGTGTTTCGTAACACTTCACCCACTGTCTCATGATCAGTGTGTGAAGCAGATGGGCGAAGTATCACAGTAAACTGTTCTTAGTTACGGGTGGTTATTAGTGATGGAGCTGGATCAAGAACTAGTGTTTTAGGACTAAACACCAAAATCCCATGTTTTTTCTACTACACCAAACTACCTCTTAACAACCCCAGATAGCCCCTTGGTAAAAAAGTATACAGCTGTTCTCCAGCTTCCTTCCAAACAGTTATTCTCTAAGATGTATTTGTTAAATCAGATATTTTGTTTTGTTTTTAAAGATTTTTTTTTTTGATGTGGACCATTTTTTAAAGTCTTTATTGAATTTGTTACAGTATTGCTTCTTTTTTTTAATGTTTTTGGTTTTTTGGCCATGAGGCATGTGGGATCTTAGCTCCCCTACCAGGGATCAAACCCATACCCCCTGCATTGGAAGGAGAAGTCTTAACCACTGGATTGCCAGGGAAGTCCCTAAATCGGGTATTTTGAACTTGAATCCTATTTTATCACAGAAACAGCATTATGATAGCAAGTTAGGGCAAAGGTTCACAGAAATCACCATCTCCACCCTGACCTCTTTTGTAAGAGTTGCAACCAGCTGCTGCTTTCTCCCACCTCCACCAGTGTGATTCACCGGGCATCCCAAACTCCGCATTTCCAAGGCTAAGCTGTTGATATTTCACACAAACCTTTCCCAGTCTTTCTGTAAGTGCCACCTTGGTCCACACAGTAGCTCAATCCAAAAACTTTGGGGCATTATCCCTGACCCGCCCCTCTTCCTCCCCAGCCCCCATCTACCCACCCTCACCACTGTTGACACACAACCCCTCACCAAATTCTGTTGAGTGTGCCTCTAAAGGAAATCTCAGTTCCATCCACTTGTCTCCATTCTCCTGTCACTGATGTGGTCCTGGCCACGAGCTCCTCTCCCTCAAAATCTAGGTCACAGTCATTGGACCCTTGGCAAGAAGGCAAAGAATAGGAGTTGGCAGGTGAGGGCCCCGGCTCTCGTGTTCAGGTGTTTAAGTCAGCGGGCATCTGCTCTTGTCTTGGCTGAGGAGCTGTCTGCAAGTGTCCTCACTACCCCCCACCTCACTGCCCCTCAGTGTGCCACACACCCCTGGCTCTTATCACATGCTGTCTATTCACTCACGGAGACTTGCCCTGGGGGCCTTGTCATCTCCAACTTGGAACCCAAGTTATCTTTCCTAATTATAAGGAGTACTTATCACTGGAAAAGAGTCACAAGTGAGCAAAACAATAACTTAATTAAAAGAAAGGTCCAATCTCTAGCAATGGAAAATTAACCAATTAACTAATTAATAGATACCAAACCAGCCCTAGCTGAACTGGTAGAGTGCTTTCATGAACAAATCTTGCAAAAACAAAGATGAATGCTAAGGAACAATCCCTACACCTATGCTTTACTAGAAGACAGCAGACTGTTCATCAGTGTAGTTTTCCCACTGTAGGACCAGCGTTATTTGCATTACTAAGTGTAGCATCAGGGCGTGCAAGTATTTGGGAAATTTTGAGTATCTCAGAGCCTCAGAGATCATTATGCTGAGTTTCCTGCAGGCAGGATACAGTCTAGCTCAGTCTCTAAGTTCAATGCCCAGAACAACACCCGACCCAGAGTTTGTTAAAATGAATCAACTCCAGATCCCTGACTTAAAGCTCAAAAGTTGAAGCCCAGAGAAGTCACGTGACTTGCCCAAGATTACAGGGTTCCTTTTTGATGGAGCTGGGGTCACCACACTTGGGTCTCCTGACCCTCAATCCACACTATATTATGTATCCAAAGGGGGAAAAAAGTGTATTTAATACTTTCTTTCCCCTGCACTTGATGTGCTTTTCTAGCTTTAAGTGACCTGAAAGGGTGATCAGCATCTTCCAAGAAGCAGGTAAACCGCACAGAGCATCAGCGCCCCTTATGAGCCTTGGATTTCTGCCCTCAGCTCTTAATGATACCACGTTTAAAATCAATGAAAAACAGAAGCCCTTCAAATTCCAATCATCTGTAAGCAGCAGTATGGTGAGAACATTAAGCAACAGGGACAGACCAACAGATCTGTTTTCTCTCCACAGAGGCCAATTCAATTTTGGAAATTTGCTTCTGGAAACATCGTAGGTATGGGATCCTGGAACTGGACTCAGGATACGGAGGAAGGAGGAGAGAAGGACCGATGGATTGGAGGAGCTGGAGGAGAGCAGGGAGGATGACAAAAACAGCAGCAACCGCGATGAGGTCACCAGGATCACCAGGACAATAAAAAACCTTGGATTTTTATAACCCGAGGTGACTTCCAGAATTCTCATATTGTAAAAATTCTTCCTGTGCCTCATGAAAAACAACCCTTCTCATTCCTATTCTTTTTTTTCCCCCCAGCTTTGTAAATGGCCCTAACAGGGCTCAGGTGTATTCCTAAGCTTAAGATTTTCTGTCCCAAATAAAAGTGCAAAATAAATAGCTATTCTACTTACATATTGAGAATTTAAAACTCACAGCTATTCTGAGAAAGGCTAGAATTCCTAATAAGCTGTTTAACAAATATGTGAGGTACACGTTTTATGGCTGCAAAACTAAGAGCAACAGTAGCTGGTGAGGACACACCTGGACGTGGGAAAGCGGCGCTTGGGCTCAGCCCTGCTTCCCGGCAACTTTGGAGGTTCCGTCATCAGAAGTCAGAAAGCATTCCGTCAAGTGCTAGATTTGTAGACAGACAAATCAGGTTTATAACGAAGAGCGGAGTTCTAGAACTCATAATTTATAATCATGAACATAGCACACGAGCTTTTTTTTTTTTAATCAACCTCCTTTCTGCCAGGTGACAGCTTCGTCTCCTTCAGGACACTGGGGGTCGGGTGGAGCAGGAATGAGGCAGGGAAAGGAATGTGGGCTCAGACGTGACGATGGCTACAGGAAACAAGCACTTTAGGTGTCTCCCCATGATGGATTATTTCCAAAGATAGCCACGACAATCTCCTATCGAGAGGTGGGTGATATTTCCCTTCCCCTTAATCTGGACTGGCCCTTTGATTTGTTTTGACAGACAGATAGAATGTAGTGGAAGTGACCTTCTGGGCTTGAAGTGGCCTTGCAGCTTCCACTTTCACGGAGGCAGGTTCCAGTCGCTGTGTAATGAAGTTAGGCTGTTCTGCTACAGAGACAGGTCCTGGAGAATGGGGGCCATGAGAAGAGAAAGAGACCATGTGGAGAAGACTCAAGGTTCCCGCCAAGAGCCAGCTTCAGGGCCCCAGACCAGGGAGTGGCGCCATTTGGATCCTCCAGCCCCAGTTGAGTTATCCAACAGAAGAGAGAAAAGCTGTCCCCAGAGAGTCCTGCCCAAATTCCTGACCCATACGATTGTGAGCAAATGGTACTTTAAGCCACTATATCTGGGGTTGGTTTGCCATGTAGCAATAGGTACGTGAAACACCAGTCAACTGCTCTCTGCTGTCAACTAGTTCCTCACTGGCTGTCCCCTGAGGGATGGTAATGGGTTTTGGTTTTGAATTTGTTTATGCTTTTTGGTGTTTTTTTGGTTTGTTTTTTGGTTTTTGTTTTTTAATTTTTCAACTGGAGAATCTTGCAGGAGACAGTGGAAATTGATTTGAGACTGACAGAGCCCTTAAGACTGCCTGGAAGGGGGTCTGGTGGCCAGCACATCATCATGTGTACTTCACACGTGTTCAAAGGGAAGAAGTCCATGGTGTGACCCATCCCAGGGCTGGAAGGCAGCCCTGCAGAGCTGGTGTCCCCTGCCCACCCCCTCTCCTCACAAAACAGACGGATGACTATTTTCTGAGTCAGCTGCTCCTGCTCCACCGCTAAAAAAGAATGTCCTAGAAGGAAATCCGGTACATCCAGTACTCACAGGCCGTGGTCCCTCTCCAGTCTGAAGTCAAGGGCTGGCAGATCTGCCTGCCTGGATGCTTTAGTCTCCCTGACTCCCTGCAGTCATTTCATGGTCAATATGGCAAAAAAAAGGAAAGAAAAAAGAGGCCATACGGATTGCACACAAAGCTTCCGGTGGGGACAGCATCCCTCACATTTGGCTGCAGGCGGATCCAGCAAGACGTGGTAGCTTTTATCGCCAGCAAATCATGTCCAGACTCCACTGGAGATAAAAGCACCTAAACAAAACGAAGACAAAGGACCACACGGGGCCTGGCACGTTCTGTCTTCCAATAGCAGCGCTGCCTGGACTTTGGGGGGGGCGGTGTGGGAAGACAGGGGACGACCCCTCTCAAATGGCCTGCTGTTGCTAAAATGAAGGCAGTCCCTGTCCTGGGCCTCAGGTAGCTCCCCATTTCAGCTTCATGGGTGGGAGTGGCACAAAACACAGACATCTTGAGTGTTGGGCTGTCAACCCAGGCCATGTTCACAGAGGTAGAAAGGAAAGGAGAAATAACTCTTGGAAGGGAAGCCCTGGGCTCTGCACTGAGTTTGTCTTGACACCCTCACCTGTGCACAGAGTTCAAGAGCCTTGAGGAAAGAAAACAAGGAAAATCACAAGACCGTGGCTAGGGGCAAAGCCAGGACTGAAAGACAAGCAGACGGGAGTCATTGGAAAGGGGTTGGCAGAGCGGGGAAATCAGATATGACACAAAAGAACATCCCTCGTTCCACAAATGTTTATTGAGCATCTACTATGTGCCAGGTACTATACTAAGTGCCAGGAATAGAGGGGTGATCAGGACACACAGGGTCCTTGTCCCAAGGAGCTCACATCCTGCTGTTGTGCAGGAGGATAGAGAGGGAGCACTTACTGGAGGGTACTGGGGCAAGCCAGGGTCAGAGAAGGAGGTTTAGGCAGGAAAGGCACAGCAGAAGCCGGAGGAGGTGGCAGCACACTGCAGTGTGGCCCCGTGAGGTTCCCAGGCTCCTGTGGCTCCCAGGCCTCCTGTGAGGCCACTCTTTACTCCCCTCCCTGGAGTCCTATGTTCTTCTCTCAGTGCCATTCCATCTGGCATTAATTGGATTCTGGCTGTCTTCCCACATGTTTCTAAAATGTTGCTTCCATGAAGGCACTCACTTGCTCAAGAGCCTTCTATGACAACCCCCTACCTATTGAATAAACTCCCTAACATTTTGGCTCGGCTTCTCATGCCTTACACAATCTGCTCCAATCCATCAGAATACACCTGGAACAAAAGGTCCCCCCCAAAGGTCCCCAATCTCTGTTCACGGTCACCTGTACAGCCACGTGACGAGCTCCACCCCCAACTCTGACCACAAATGTCTCCATTTCTATATATGAACCTTCAACCCAAGGGTCTATTTATTCAGAGTTATGCATACTTGGGCCAGCAGTCCCAACAAGGCATGATAGGAGAAATCTAGGAAAAGACCCCAGGACCAGCTCATACTCAACACCCTGATGGTCTGAGATTCTCCATTAGTTATTATTTGTTGATTTAAGCATTAGCTTTATTACACAATTTTTAAAATTTAAAATACATAGTGTTGTGACCCAGTAATTCCAGTCCTAGGAATACACCTAATTAAATGCTTATGATCATTCACCAGAAGATATGTATAAGAATAATCATGGCAATGCTGGTTGCAATAATCTCAACCTAGAAACCATCCAAATGCCCATCTACAGTAAGATGGATGAATTACGGTACATTCACATAATGAAATGCAATACAGAAATGAGAAAGCACAAACTACAACTACACATAGCAATATGGATAAATTCCCAAACATAATGTTGAGTGAAATTAGGCAAACACAAAGGAGTAATACTACACGATTCCATTTATATAAAGTTCAAGACTAAGCTATGAGGTTAAAAGGACAGTGGTCACCCTTGGGAGCATGAAAATGACTGGAAGGTGGCTTCTGGGATCCTGATAACATTCTATGTCATAACGAAGATGCTACGTTCATGAATATATTTGTGGTGTGAAAATTCATTGAGCCACACAACTATGGTGTCTGCATTTTTTCTCTATATGTAATACTTCAATAAAAAGTTTACCTTAGGGCTTCCCTGGTGGCGCAGTGGTTGGGAATCCGCCTGCCAATGCAGGGGACATGGGTTCGAGCCCTGGTCTGGGAAGATCCCACATGCCGCGGAGCAACTGGGCCCGTGAGCCACAACTACTGAGCCTGCGCGTCTGGAGCCTGTGCTCCGCAACAAGAGAGGCCACGATAGTGAGAGGCCCGCGCACCGCAATGAAGACTGGCCCCCGCTTGCCGCAGCTAGAGAGAGCCCTCGCACAGAAACGAGGACCCAACGCAGCCAAAAATAAATAAATAAATAAATTTATTTAAAAAAAAAAAAGTTTACCTTAAAAAGAGGAAAAAGAAAAAAATAATACTGATGAGGGTGCACAGAAATTGATACTTTCTTACACTGGAGAATGCAAATTAGTTTAGCTTTAAGGAAGGGAATCTGGAAATATTTATCAAAACCTTTATAAACTTCATATCCTTTGACTTAGTAATTCCAACTCTAGGAATTTATCTTCAGGAAATAATGAGAGTGTGCAGTGGTACTTATCACAGAATTATTTATAATAGGGAAAATTTGGAAATAGCCTAAATGTGGAGCATGTATATACCTATTGTGCAGCCACCAAAATATGTTTTATAAAATACTTAATGAAAGGATTACGGGAGATTTTAATTTCTTCTTTCTCCTTTTTTTCCCCAAATTCCCTACAATGGACATTTATCACATGGGAAGAGTTATTTAGAAATAAATAAATGCAAATATGCATGCAGAAATTAATAACTTAATCCAGCATTCATTCAACAAGTATGTACTAAAATATTCCATTGCCAGGCACTGGGGAGAGTAGTGATTATGGTTTAGGGCCTGCTCTCAAGAACCTTAGTCTAGTCAGATTTGCAGTTGAATGTGAATCATTCACAGCTCATGCTGTGGGTTGGGGAGAGCAACCAATCTAAAATCAAAATACCTGAGTTCAGTCTCAGTTCCACAATTTTCTTTTTAAAAAATTTTTCAGTGTCTTGGTAGGTGAACTTCTGTCTCTACTTATCTGTTCCTTCATGTGTAAAATGAGTATAATAAGAGCTCTCCTGGCTACCTCACCCTGATATAGTCAGCTGCGAAGGAGACTCAGCTGAGCATGCCCTGAAGATGTAGCCTATAAATATCATGATCAGGTAATCCTTCATGTCATGAACAAAAGGGGCACATTCATGCTATCCAGTTCTATTAAGAAACATCATGCCCCCCCCAGCCTTCCTCCTGCCTGTAGGTTACCCTGCCCTCCTCTGAGCCTTGCTCATGGGGCCAGCATCCATGACAAAGTGACTGACAAAGTTAAAGGTAGAGGGAAGTTCTTTTTATCACTGAATTCTTGTTGCATTGCACGGTGGTAGAGAATGTGGTCTGTGTGATGTTGATTTCTTTAGTGGCCTTGCTCCATGCTCAGTTTCTATAAATGTGTGCCTGAAAAGAAGGCATAGTTTCCATTTGTAGGATACAGGGTTATATATAGATTCATTGACTGATGCTTGTTACTTGTCTTGTTTGAACCTTTTATAACCTTACCAATTTGTGTCTTCTATTCCTACAGAGTATGCTAAAAATCTCCTACAGTAAATGTGAATTTGTCTTTTTCTCCCTCCCATTCTCTCAATTTCTGTTTCCCTTATTTTGAGGCTACGTTGTTTGGCACATAAGGATTCATGATTACTATATGTCCTAGCGGACTGTCCCTTTTATCATTAAGCAATGATCTTCTTTCTCTATTTATGCCTTTTGCCTTACTTTCTACATTGTTACACCATCGCAACACTAGCTTTCTTTTGTTATCTGCACGGTTTACTCTCTTCCAACTCTTGGCTGTCAATTTTTGTGTGTCATTAAATTGTATGTGTGTCTTATAAATTGTAGATACCTGAATTTTGCCTTTTTTTAAAAAAAAACAAATTCTTTTTTCAATGAAAGAGTTTCTGTCTTTAATGAGAGTTTTAATTGTTTTGGGTAGGATATCAGCTTGGGGTTCCATTTTCTCATGGGTAAATTTTTTGTTTTTGTTTGTTTTCTCACTCCTGGCACTTGGAAGATATACATGTCTTTGTGGATTCCCTGAGCTGATGAGTGAGTATCATTGTTATTCTACAGAAGAGGCTGCCCTTCATGACTCCTGTGTTTAAGCCATTAGTTTCCCAAATACTGGGACCCAGACCTGAGCAATCCTTTTCCTGAGAGATGTAGAACTTCAGTCTGTGTTCATTTTACCACATATCAGGTTTCAGCTACCACTATGCTCAGAATTTTAGTCCCTCTCCTGACAAATATCCCTCTCTTGGTTTGAAGCCCAGCCTCAAAATATTATTTTGTTCAGTTGTGGTTGTGGTTATTCTGGCCATCTTGGTGTAGGACATTAAGATCAGGTGTGTGTGTGCATATGTCAAGGGGAGGGGAGGGCTGTGCATTACTTTTTTGTCAACTGGATCCACCTTGGTAACCAGAAATAAAACAATGGAATAAAAATAGTAGAAATCATCCTCAAAGTGCTGAAATAACTGAACCCTAGAATTGTGTACCCAGAAAAAGTATCTTTTAATAATGAGGGTGAAATGAAGACATTACCAGAAAAACTGAAAGTGAGAGAGATCATCACCAACAAATATGTCAATGAAGGTATTTCTAAAAGACAGACAGGTAACTACTTAATGATAAAATGTTCAACTCATCAGGAAAATACAATAGTAATTCTAAATTCATACTTAATAAAATATCATCAAAATATTGTAAAAAAATGTATAAAAGTACAAAGAGAAATGAGCAAAACACAGCTTTAGAGTGGGAAATTTTAAAACTCTTCTCACAGTAATTGATAGATCAAACAGATACAATAAGCAAGAATATAGAAGTTTTGAACTTTTAACTTTGAATAATTAATGAGTTTGATTTAATGCAAGTCTTCAAATTAGAGAACACCTTGGCTTCACATAGAATAATTTTTAAAACTGACCAGATATAAAGCAATTTCAAATGATTCTAAAGAATAACACAGTCCATGTTCTTTGATCTTCATGTCATTATATTAGAAATCAATAACAAAAGATAACTAAAAAACTAAAAAACAAATATTAAAAAATACATTTGTAAATTTAAAAATACTGATTGAAGACAAAAATCATAATAATAGTTTTTAAATACTTAGAACTGGATGGTAATGAAAATACTATTTATCAAACTTGCGAGATGCAGATGAAGCAATACGTAGAGAGAAGTATATAGCCTTAAGTTCTCATATTATAAAAAGAAGTTAATTAACAATGAACTAAATTGGAAAAAATCAACAGAATAAAACCAAAGAATATATAGAGAGGAACAGAAAAAGAGGAAATCAACAAAACAGAAAACAAAGGTACAATAGAGAAAATTAACAAAGCAAATAGATGTCTCCTTAAGAGACTAGCCTCTGGTGAAATTGATTAAAGAGTAGGGAGGAGAAGAATAAAATCAATTAACAACAGGAAAGAAAGTGCAGGGCAGCTAACTTCGATATTATAATGATTTTAAAAGATCAAAAGAAAATCATATGAAGAACTTTAAGCCAACAGATTTGAAAATTTAAGTAAAATAGACAAAGTCCTAGAAGAATATAATTACAAAAATGAATTCTAAAACATATAGAAAACCTGACGAGTCTTATAATCAGTAAATATATTGAATAAGTAACTTTAAATCTTCCCACAAAGAAAATAAGAGACCCAGATGGTTTTATAGGCAAGTCCTATCTGACATGCAAAGAGCAAACCATTTCATCTCCTACATAATCTTCTTAAGCCTAGGAAAAGAAAGCCTATTTTGTAACCCATTTTGTAAGGCTAATAAAAACTTCAGACCAGGAGCGTCTGAGAAAGGAAAATTACAGGCCAATCTCATTCATGAATAAAGATGCAAAAAAGCTGAAAAATAATAATAAACCAAATATAGAAATATATTTTTAAAATATATATCAAGTTAAAATTTTGCAAGGAATTTGAAAAAGTAGCTTAACATTAGAGAATCTGCTAGTGTAATTTGCCAGAGTAATGGATTAAAAGAGACTAATCATATAATCATCTCAGAAGAGGGGGAAAAATCATGTGATAAAATGTTAACAGTTATTCCTGATTAAACTCTTAGCAAGCCAAGAATTGAATGGAGCTTCCTTACCCTGATAAAGGTCATCTAATACTGCAACCATGATACTTAATAGTGACATCCTGGAAGGAAGCATTCCCTTTAATATCAGGAACAATACAAGGCTGTCCATCACTTCTGCCTCTATTTGATTCTGTACTGGACATCCCTAGCTAATACATTAAGGCAAGAAAAAGATATAAAGGGTATATAAATTGGAAAATAAGAAACGAAACTATCATTATTTGAATATTACATAATCTACAGAGAGCGAAAAGAACTTATAGCAATGTGTTAGAATTAATAAGAATAGGAAGGCTGCTAGTTATAAGATCAATATATACATCAACTGTGTTACTACATACCTGAAAAAAAGAAATATTTAAAAGATAGGTATCATTTAGTACTAGAAAGAATTAATATCTGTTAAAATTAAAAAGTGGAGGGCTTCCCTGGTGGCGCAGTGGTTGAGAGTCTGCCTGCTAATGCAGGGCACACGGGTTCGAGCCCTGGTCTGGGAAGATCCCACATGCCGCGGAGCAACTGGGCCCGTGAGCCACAGCTACTGAGCCTGCGCGTCTGGAGCCTGTGCTCCGCAACAAGAGAGGCCGCGATAGTGAGAGGCCTGCGCACCGCGATGAAGAGTGGCCCCCACTTGCCACAACTGGAGAAAGCCCTCGCACAGAAACGAAGACCCAACACAGCCAAAAATAAATAAATAAAATATTAAAAAAAAAAAAAAAAAAAAAGTGGAAACTGTTGATTGAACTTCACTGGCCAATCAAGGCAATGCGATGCCATTTCCCATCCATTGCATAGTACCAGGCAGTGATAAGGATAAGTGGGAATGCTCACACACTGTTACTAGGAGTGTAATGAGGGGTTTTTGTTTTGTTTTGTTTTGTTTTGTTTTAAAGCATTGGAACTGCATTGCTGGATATTCTCTCAATGATGAATCCAAGTGTTCTATTGAGACACAAGAGAGTTTCTTTGCCTAAGCCTTGTAACAATTTCGGAAATGTTTTTTTTTTTTTTTTTAATTTTTGAATTGTATTTTATTTATTTTTTTTATACAGCAGGTTCTTATTAGTTATCCACTTTATACATATTAGTGTATATATGTCAATCCCAATCGCCCAATTCATCCCACCACCACCACCACCACCCCCGCCACTTTCCCCCTTGGTGTCCATACGTTTGTTCTCTACATCTGTGTCTCTATTTTTGCCCTGCAAACCACTTCATCTGTACCATTTTTCTAGGTTCCACATATATGCATTAATATACGACATTTGTTTTTCTCTTTCTGACTTACTTCACTCTGTATGACAGTCTCTAGATCCATCCACATCTCTACAAATGACCCAATTTCATTCCTTTTTATGGTTGAGTAATATTCCATTGTATATATGTACCACATCTTCTCTATCCATTCATCTGTCGATGGGCATTTAGATTGCTTCCATGACCTGGCTATTGTAAATAGTGCTGCAATGAACATTGGGGTGCGTGTGTCTTTTTGAATTATGATTTTCTCTGGGTATATGCCCAGCAGTGGGATTGCTGGGTCATATGGTAATTCTATTTTTAGTTTTTTAAGGAACCTCCATACTGTTCTCCATAGTGGCTGTATCAATTTACATTCCCACCAACAGTGCAAGAGGGTTCCCTTTTCTCCACACCCTCTCCAGCATTTGTTGTTTGTAGATTTTCTGATGATGCCCATTCTAACTGGTGTGAGGTGATACCTCACTGCAGTTTTGATTTGCATTCCTCTAATAATTAGTGATGTTGAGCAGCTTTTCATGTGCTTCTTGGCCATCTGTATGTCTTCTTTGGAGAAATGTCTACTTAGGTCTTCTGTCCATTTTTGGATTGGGTTGTTTGTTTTTTAATATTGAGCTGCATGAGCTGTTATATATTTTGGAGATTAATCCTTTGTCCGTTGATTCGTTTGCAAATATTTTCTCCCATTCTGAGGGTTGCCATTTTGTCTTGTTTGTAGTTTCCTTTGCTTTGCAAAAGCTTTTAAGTTTCATTAGGTCCCATTTGTTTATTTTTGTTTTTATTTCTGTTACTCTAGGAGGTGGATCAAAAAATATCTTGCTGTGATTTATGTCAAAGAGTGTTCTTCCTATGTTTTTCTCTAAGAGTTTTATGGTGTCCGGTCTTACATTTAGGTCTCTAAACCATTTTGAGTTTATTTTTGTGTATGTTGTTAGGGAGTGTTCTAATTTCATTCTTTTACACGTAGCTGTCCAGTTTTCCCAGCACCACTTATTGAAGAGACCATCTTTTCTCCATTGTATATCCTTGCCTCCTTTGTCATAGATTAGTTGACCATAGGTGTGTGCGTTTATCTCTGGGCTTTCTATCCTGTTCCATTGATCTATATTCTGTTTTTGTGCCAGTACCATATTATCTTGATTACTGTAGCTTTGTAGTATAGCCTGAAGTCAGGGAGTCTGATTCCTCTAGCTCCATTTTTTTCGCTAAAGACTGTTTTGGCTATTTGGGGTCTTTTGTGTCTCCATACAAATTTTAAGATTTTTTGTTCTAGTTTTGTAAAAAATGCCACTGGTAATTTGATAGGGATTGCATTGAATCAGTAGATTGCTTTGGGTAGTATAGACATTTTCACAATATTGATTCTTCCATTCCAAGAACATGGTATATCCCTCCATCTGTTTGTATCATCTTTAATTTCTTTCATCAGTGTCTTATAGTTTAGGTAGGTTTAATCCTAGGTATTTTATTCTTTTTGTTGCAATGGTGAATGGGATTGTTTCCTTAATTTCTCTTTCTGATCTTTCATCATTAGTGTATAGGAATGCAAGAGATTTCTGTGCATTAATTTTGTATCCTGCTACTTTACCAAATTCATTGATTAGCTCTAGTAGTTTTCTGGTAGCATCTTTAGGATTCTCTATGTATAGTATCATGTCATCTGCAAACAGTGACAGTTTTCCTTCTTCTTTTCCAATTTGGATTACTTTTACTTCTTTTTCTTCGGATTGCTGTGGCTAGGACTTCCAAAACTATGTTGAATAATAGTGGTGAGAGTGGACATCCTTGTCTTGTTCCTGATCTTAGAGGAAATGCTTTCAGTTTTTCACCATTGAGAATGATGTTTGTTGTGGGTTTGTCATATATGGCCTTTATTGTGTTGAGGTAGGTTCCCTCTATGCCCACTGTCTGGAGAGTTTTTATCATAAACGGGTGTTGAATTTTGTCAAAAGCTTTTTCTGCATCTATTGAGATGATCATATGGTTTTTATTCTTCAATTTGTTAATATGGGGTATCACATTGATTGATTTGCATATATTGAAGAATCCTTGCATCCCTGGGATAAATCCCACTTGATCATGGTGTATGATCCTTTTAATGTGTTGTTGGATTCTGTTTGCTAGTATTTTGTTGAGGATTTTTGCATCTATATTCATCAGTGATATTGGTCTGTAATTTTCTTTTTTTGTAGTATCTTTGTCTGGTCTAGGTATCAGGGTGATGGTGGCCTCATAGAATGAGTTTGGGAGTGTTCCTTCCTCTGCAACTTTTTGGAAGAGTTTGAGAAGGATGGGTGTTAGCTCTTCTCTAAATCTTTGATAGTATTCACCTGTGAAGCCATCTGGTGCTGGACTTTTGTTTATTGGAAGATTTTTAATCACAGTTTCAATTTCATTAATTGGGATTGGTCTGTTCATATTTTCTATTTCTTCCTGGTTTGGTCTTGGAAGGTTATACCTTTCTAAGAATTTGTCCATTTCTTCCAGGTTGTCCATTTTATTGGCATAGAGTTGCTTACAGTAGTCTCTTATGATACTTTGTATTTCTGCAGTGTCTGTTGTAACTTCTTTTTCATTTCTAATTTTATTGATTTGAGTCCTCTCCCTCTTTTTCTTGATGAGTCTGGCTAAAGTTTTACCAATTTTGTTTATCTTCTCAAAGAACCAGCTTTTAGTTTTATTGATCTTTGCTATTGTTTTCTTTGTGTCTATTTATTTCTGCTCTGATCTTTATGATTTCTTTCCTTCTACTAACTTTGGGTTTTGTTTTTCTTTCTCTAGTTCCTTTAGATGTAAGGTTAGATTGTTTATTTGAGATTTTTCTTGTTTCTTGAGGTAGGCTTGTATTGCTATCAACTTCCCTCTTAGAACTGCTTTTGCTGCATCCCATAGGTTTTGGATCATCGTGTTTCTGTTGTAATATTTCTCTAGGTATTTGTTGATTTCCTCTTTGATTTCTTCAGTGATCTCTTGGTTATTTAGTAATGTATTGTTTAGCCTCCATGTGTTTGTGTTTTTTATGTTTTCCCCCTGTAATTGATTTCTAATCTCATAGCGCTGTGGTTGGAAAAGATGTTTGATATGATTTCAATTTTCGTAAATTTACCGAGGCTTGATTTGTGACCCAAGATGTGATCTATCCTGGAGAATGTTCCGTGTGCACTTGAGAAGAAAGTGTAATCTGCTGTTTTTGGATGGAATGTCCTATAAATATCAATTAAATCTATCTGGTCTATTGTGTCACTTAAAGCTTGTGTTTCCTTATTAATTTTTTGTCTGGATGATCTGTCCATTGGTGTAAGTGAGGTATTAAAGTCCCCCACTATTATTGCATTACTGTCGATTTCCTCTTTTATAGGTGTTAGCAGTTGCCTTATGCATTGAGGTGCTCCTATGTTGTGTGCATATATATTTATAATTGCTATATCTTCTTCTTGGATTGATCCCTTGATCATTATGTAGTGTCTTTCCTGTCTCTTATAACATTCTTTATTTTAAGGTCTATTTTGTCTGATACGAGTATTGCTACTCCAGCTTTCTTTTGATTTCCATTTGCAATGGAATATCTTTTTCCATCCCCTCACTTTCAGTCTGTATGTGTCCCTAGGTCTGAAGTGGGTCTCTTGTATAAAGCATATATATGGGTCTTGTTTTTGTATCCATTCAGCAAGCCTGTGTCTTTTGGTTGGAGCATTTAGTCCACTCCTGTTTAAGGTAATTATCGATATGTACGTTCCTATGACCATTTTCTAAATTGTTATGGGTTTGTTTTTGTAGGTCCTTTTTTTCCTCTTGTGTTTCCCACTTAGAGAAGTTTCCTTTAGCATCTGCTGTAGAGCTGGTTTGGTGCTGCTGAATTCTCTTAGCTTTTGCTTGTCTGTAAAGCTTTTGATTTCTCTGTCAAATCTGAATGAGATCCTTGCCAGGTAGAGTAATCTTGGTTGTAGGTTCTTCCTTATCATGCCACTCCCTTCTGGCTTGTAGAGTTTCTGCTGAGAAATCAGCTCTTAACCGTATGGGAGTTCCCTTGTATGTTATTTTTTGTTTTTCCCTTGCTGCTTTCAATAATTTTTCGTTGTCTTTAATTTTTGTCAATTTGATTACTATATGTCTCGGCATGTTTCTCCTTGGGTTTATCCCGCCTGGGACTCTCTGCGCTTCCTCAACTTGGGTGGCTATTTCCTTTCCCATGTTATGGAAGTTTTCGATTATAATCTCGTCAAATATTTTCTTGGGTCCTTTCTCTCTCTCTTCTCCTTCTGGGACCTCTATAATGCGAATGTTGTTGTGTTTAATGTTGTCCCAGAGGTCTCTTAGGCTGTCTTCATTTCTTTTCATTCTTTATTCTGTTCTGTGGCAGTGAATTCCACCATTCTGTCTTCCAAGTCAGTTATCCATTCTTCTGCCTCAGTTATTCTGCTATTGATTCCTTCTAGTGTATTTTTCATTTTGGTTATTGTATTGTTCATCTCTGTTTGTTTGTTCTTTAATTCTTCTAGGTGTTTGTTCTTTAATTCTTCTAGGTCTTTGTTAAACATTTCTTGCATCTTCTTGATCTTGCCTCCATTCTTTTTCTGAGGTCCTGGATCATCTTCACTATCATTATTCTGAATTCTTTTTCTGGAAGGTTTCCTATCTCCACTTCATTTAGTTGTTTTTCTGGGGTTTTATCTTGTTCCTTCATCTGGTACAAAGTCTTCTGCCTTTTCATTTTGTCTGTCTTTCTGTGAATGTGGTTTTCCTTCCACAGGCTGCAGAATTGTAGTACTTCTTGCTTCTGCAGTCTGCCCTCTCAGGAAATGCTTTATTTTAGCATAATGTGTGGACCAGTTCTTGCCCCCTATGTTGAAAGTTTCTATTAACTATTATCATATGTAATGTGAATACCTTTCTATTTCACACAGAATTATAAGGAAATACTTTTCCCCAAGAGTAGTAATTTCTCCAGTGACCAACTCATTCTTTTCTGTTTCTTTTTTCAGTTTATTTCATCAGGATTTTTTAATTTTTTGTTTTGTTTGTTTGTTTTTCTCTATTGCTTCCTTCAATTTTTGTGCAAGCCCTGACACATTATTTTTATAAACTGTTTCAAGAAATAAATTTTACCCCATATCCATAAAAAAAGAAAGCATTGGAGAGCAAATGAGTGATATTAAAATAAAGACGTGTCTCCTAAGACCCAGCAAATTCACTTCCAGGTATGTCCTGCATTTCTAGTCTCTCACACTTGTGTGCCAGGAGACAAGTTCAAGGATATTAATCACAGCATTGGAACAGCAAAATAATTAGATGCGACTAAATGTCCTTCAACAAGAGAATGGTTTGATGATCTACGAAGTATTATGCAACAATGGAAAAGAATGAGGCAGATCTATATGTACTGTCACAGAAAGGTACTCATTTAAGCAAAGAAAACCAGGCAGAAAACTACAGAAGATAGAATACAATTTTTTAAATGCCACAAAACACAATTATGTATTTACATATGCATTCATTCAACTACTATGTGCCAGGCATGCTTTTAAGTGCTGAAGATACCACAATGATCAAAAAACACAAAAAATTCCTACCTACATAGAGCTTACATTTTAGGGCACATACATACACACATAGATATGGACCTATGGCCCTTACGTGGACCTATGTGTATGTTTGGGTATAGAAAAAGTCCTAGAAGGATGTACACTAACTATAATAGTAATTACCGCCCAAGATAGATACAATGTGGATATTCATACAATGAAATACTATACAGAAGTTAAAATGAATGAACTTGATGTCTATACAGCAATACAGAGAGGTGTTTTATGTGTTTTGGTCACAATCTTGCTAAGGCTGTTTCCACACTTGTGAAAATAAGGGTTATAATAGTTATGCTAGTACCTCCTTATGGGGGTGTTGTGTGCTTTCAAAGAGATCATTCATTTAGAAAATTTAGCAGGTAGTGGGTGCTCAATAAATGATAGCTATTAATATTTTCACAAGGGGGAGGAAAGAGGCCTAAACCATCCATAGGACCATGGATGGCTCCATGTCGCCCCTATGGGTTCTGGCTGGGGCTGTGTGCTCCAAGGTCCAAAGTCCATGGTACCAGGGCCCTCGGGAAATCTGTCCAACCTTGCTCCCTTTGGGCTGCCCAAGCCCCTAAGAGTAACGAGCCTCTATGTGGGGGAGAAGGTGGACAATGAGTCCCGTGGGTGGAAGGGGTCTGCAAGCTCCAAGCCAGGCAGTGGCATGCCCGTGGAGAGTATGTCCTGCTCTCTGGTTCACTTGCTGCAGGGCAGACCCTAATTATCTTGGGTTGCTGAGCAGAACTGCTCCCCTGAGGTATTTTTGAGGGTCATTAGGAATAAAGAGGGGGGACAGCCTGCACTTCCTTCCCTGGGCAGGCAACAGGGCTGTTGTGGGAAAAAGCAAAAGAACGTGCCCTGAGCTGAATCATTAGTCAGCATCTCCAGGGCCTGCAAGCTCTTCCCCGCTGAGGGAAAGTAAGGCCCCATCTTCTCACTGCAGGGAGTGTTTGGTGATCAGACACCCCCTCCCGCATGCTCCAGGGGTCTGCAGCCAGGATGGCCTGGGCAAAACCATGCAGGGGTGCCACTGGGCTCTCACACCCTTCCCCTGCCACCTCCCTTGCTGGGGGTACCCTCCTCTTCCTCCTCCACATAGGCGCCTGGAAAGAGTAGCTGAAGGTCAAAATTCCAGGCCCAAGCCAACGTATCAAGTGCTTATCACTTCCTAGTAATTGAGAAAAGAACATTCTCCAGACCCTCTAAAATGTGAGGCTCCTCAAGTAATATTTATCCTTTTGGAAAGTCAAAAACACTGGCTGCTTGAGATCATCTCCCAAGCCTGAACTCCACAGTAGTCACTAGAGAACTTCCTGCTTTGGGGACAAAATAGAAAGGAGCACTCAGACCAGTGCCCCGGCCAGCGTCAGTAAGAACACACCTCCACTAAATTTAGGGGGTTTGGCTGAAGGGTATCTTACTCGTCCACAGGGCATTTTAGCAGCCTTAGGCCAGGAATTAGCCAAACTTGTATAGAAATGGCCACCTCCTGCCCCAGCTGCTGTCGCCTTCACTTCTAGGTGGCCCCGCAAACTCAGGGAGGGTAGCGAGGGCAGCTGAGAAGCCAAGACTCCAGGAATGGAAAAGGAAAGACAGTTGAATCTCCCTCTGTCTGGTTGGCCTGGATTCAGTGAACCACAAAATCTATTCCCATAAAGAGGCTTCTTCCCCTGGGAGATTAAAATCCGAGGGAAACTCGGAAGTGGTAAGTTGGCAACAGCCCCAAGGAAAGTGCCAAAGGAAAGCTGGATGCAGCCCACGCTCCTGAAACCCACGGCCTCCTCATTTACTGGGATGGGCGGCATCTGGACTTGGTTATTGCGAAAATCATCCTAATGTCTAGGTGGCACTGCTGATGTGGAAAGTGCTGTACAATCATTGATATTCATAGACCTATAACTAATCAAAATATTGTAACTTTCCATCACCACAGCCATTCTGATCACTGCAGTCAAAGTTATTTTCCAGTGCTCTTGACTAAGGAGTGATGTCCCTGTGGGGGTGAAGAGGGGGCTGGAAAGGGAAAACAGCAGTCAGGGGGATTGGTCAAGGCTTCTGGAGTCTGGAGGCAGGGCCGACTCAGACCATAGAGGATGCTAGGCCTCTGCTATCGAAAACTCTAAAAGAGGACTCAACCTCTTAAAACTGGCCACCATCCGTTATGTACGCACTCACAATGTCTCCATCCCCATACATATGTTACCACAAATGTCCATAATTCCTCTGGGAAGCAGGTATATCATCCCATTCTATGGTGGGAACACTGAGGATCGGAGAGTTTTAAGTCATTTGTGAGGACAGAGTGAGGTTTGGGACTAGGCTTGTCTGACTCCAAAGCTTTCCACTATGAGCCACTTCATCTCCAAGCTGCCCAGACCCACTAAAGCACCTAGAAAAGAAACAGCCTGTATTGAGGCACCTGCCTCCCAGAGGGGACCAGTTTTATACCAGAATCAGCTACAGAGGACTCTGCTTTATTCTTCCAACCCCATTCTCCTGCACCGACTTTGGAGAGGCCAGAAACAGCAGCTGGCAGGAGGGAAGGAGAGGGGCAAGTAGAGAGAAAAGATGCCATCTGTGCTCTTCTGCAGATTCCAAACCTGGGCAGGGACCTGGGGTGAGGCAGGGGTGAGCAAGGAGGCTGGAACTAAACACGGGATAAAAGATGGAGGTTTGGGTTTTAAGCTGGGCTGGACTTTCAATATTTGAAAATGAAGCTCTTTATTAATATCTGGGTGTGACCAGAAAATCAAGGGGACCTGACCAAGATTTGATACAGCGACTGGAGAGAAGAGCCCAAGAAGTGGTATGAAAAACAGTAAAAGAAAGTTCTTTCATGACTTCACCCACTGAGCCTGGCTCATGGCATGAAGCCCTGAAATCAACTGCTACTACCATGCCTGCTGCTAATTATTGATCCCTCACCCAGAGGCCGGCACTGTGCTGACACACTACCCATCTGTAATTGACTTTCCTTGTGTCTAACCCCGCTAGATGGCCAACTCCCTGCAGGTAGGAACTGTGTCTGGTTCAGTACTGCAGTTTCTGTGTTACCACAAGGCCTGTAGACCCTCAATAAAGATTTGGTAAATGAACAAAAGAATGTTCTACGCTGTAAATCATCATTTGGTATTTATTAATATTCACATCACCTCCCATCTCATCTCCTGCTCTTTCTGACACCATTTCAATCTGGTGGAGATACTAACAAATTTCGGAATGGTCCCAAATAAGGAGGAGGGTAATCAGGAGAAAAAACAGTCCAAAGATTGAAGAGACCAAGTAGGAATCATCAAAGGGGAAGAGTGTAGAACTGGAAGAAAAATTGTAGCAAAAGAACCTCTCACCTACTCGCTGTGAGGTGCAGGCACACACATTTAGCAGTTATCAGTCATTCCGTCCAGAACACTGCTACCATTTATCCACATTTTTTAGTGGCCCTGAGAAACAATGCAATGAAACAAGCTAGAGATCCAGGCCCACGGTGGCTGTGCTTTCTTGGCAAGGTGCTGCAGCCACTGCAGGAATCATTAGGAGGGATGAAGTGTTTACTTCCCTGGAGAAGGACAGGCGTTGCTCTGGTGCTTCAGAATGTACCACCCCCCCGGGACCCGGGAGAAAACTTTAGCAGAGGCTGGAGAGGGGACTAAGCAATCAGCAGGTGCATCTGCACATTCTGGCCTGGAATTCTGAATTAATCACCTGCAGGATGCACAATGGGCAGATGGGAGGGAGTTGCAGGGAAGGAGTCAAACCAGCAGCCTAGGCAACTGCTAAATTTAGCCTGGTCCCCAAAGCAGGACTTAATTAAATTAATCCTGCACACCCACCTCCACCCCCCAGGCCCTGTTCCCAGAGTGGGTTTTTTCTGTTCCTAGCTTGGCTCACATTATAACATGGGCCTCCCAACATTGATCCCCTTGACAGGTGCCCCAGGCCAGCTCCTCTGGTGCTGGTGCAGGGAAGGAAGCACAGTTCCCAGCTGTCCTTGCTACTCTTGCAGAGCTGGGTGCAGCCCTGAGCAAGGCCATTTGCTGCGAGGCTATGCCAGGCAGATGGCTCTCCACCTGCTAAGATGGACCTGGCACTCGGCTCCCTTCCACCCTCGAATGAGGCAGGGCCCTCACATCAGGGCAAGCGTTCTGCTGACCTGCCTGGGCTCCAGCTTCCACGTGGCCAAAGCTGGTCCTTTCCTGGTCATTGTCTGTCCCCACGCAGAGGCCTTCACCCCCTTCGGCACCTGCAAGGCAGTTATTTCAGCTGATCTCAGAGCAGCTCCACGGGTGTGGCAGGAAAGGTTATCATTGCTCCACAGGTCAGTTGAGTGAGCTATTGGTTTCCAAAATTTCAACCCGGATGCTTCCCTTCAGAATCTATAATGTTCCCTGCACTCACCACCCTGCCATTCACCATCATTCTTTTCGTTTATACAACTTAAGCAACTGAATAGGAATTCAGATCAGAGGCCTGGTCTCCACCCACTGCAAGCTTGCTGCAGGATAGTGAATGGGATACCTCCCTGCTCAGGTGTTCTGCTCCTCATGGTGAAATAGGAGATGAAAAGGTGTTCCAGGATTAAGCGTGAAAGTCAGCATCACTCAGGAAGCTCTCTAAACCTAACTTGGCTCTCCCCTCCTCCTCCACAGGGGAGAAGCCCAGGTCTCAAACACCATTGTGCATCAGGATGACCCGCGGGCTTGGCAAACACAGAGCACCGGGCCCTACCCAAGTGTCCGCAGGTCCAGGGTGGGGCCTGAGAATCTGCATCTCAGTAAGCTCTCAGGTGACACTGATGCCGCAGGTCCAGGGTCCATACTTTTAAAGCAGTTGCCCTGGGTGCTGGCTATCACCATTCCCCTGGATGGGGGACAGCCTTCAGTATTTTGTGTGAGCAAAGGTAGGACCAAACTCCTGGTCCCAGCTGACCTCCAGTCCGGTGCTCCCTCTAGGGTGCTTCCTCCATGTAAGCGAGGAGGCTGGGATTCAGTGATAGCAGGGAGCTGGAAGCTTCTCCCTTCCCTGGCTCGCCATCTGGGACCCAAGCCCAGGAAGATTCAGGCTACAGTGTTTTTAGCCCGAGGGAGTCAGCTGCTCTCAGTGGTCAAATTCAATTCAGCAAACCTTCCTGGAATTCCTTCTAGGCACCTGGCCCAGTTTGAGGCTGAAATGGTTCAAGAGGCTTAAAGCAGCCTGGACTCCACAAAGAAGTTAAACTCTAGATGGCAGGCCTGAGACTGCTCACAAGAAAAAGCCCCACACCGTGGGACTTCGCTTCTCTTCCCAAACTCTGCAGCAGGTGCAGGAGAAAGTCATGGGCTGAGGGGGTGGGTGGGGAAAGGCGGGTGGGGAAGGGGTCCATTTCCGAATATCTGAAAATCCTACAGAGGCGTGTTGCCCTGGGCCAATTAGGGTCACAGCCTGGGGATCACGTGTTAGTTACATCTGCTCAGCTGCATAAATCTTCCTCCACTGGCACCCAGCAGGCAGTGCCCAGAAAGGAAGCTGTGTCCAGGACAGTGGACTCCCTCCAACCAACGGCCCCGCTGGGACTCTGATTCCTTCCCAAGAGAACCTGTCACCTGGACCTTACCAACCACCCTCCATTCCTACCCCACCTCTCCGTTCAGGCCGCCAGCCCCAGCAGAGGCCTCTTGGATTGCTGGGGGTGCCTGGGGCTGCTCCAGGGCAGGAGAAGGAAAGGGCTTCCCATGTACCCTGTGCAGCCCGGCAGGCAGCCTCCTGCTCTAGGTGGCCTTTCTGTGCCCCCAGGAAGCTGCTCCAGGGAAGGCTCCTCACTCGGGGAGCCTCAAAGGGTCTTTGCTAAACCACCACCAAGTGCCCAGGCTGAGCTCCAGCATTTTGTAAGTTGCTTCCCTCCTGTCCTTTTTTTTTTTCCCTCTTTAAAGTTTCTCTTTTTTTCCCCTCTCCCCTCTCTATTCATCTTTTCTTAACTTTCAGATATAATCATGTTATTTTTAAAAATTAGGTAATATAGGGCACAGTACAACATCCAGAAAGTATGAAAGAACACAGTGAAAAGAAGTTTCTCTCCTATAATGTGTGTGGAGGGGACCCTCGGTGCCCACGTCCTCTGAGTCCTTCGAGGGACCCACTATGTGTCTGCCAGCAGAGTCCCAAGTGAAACCTTTCCTACACAGATGGTGGCTTACTACACGAACCACCCTGTACTTTTCTTTTTTCTTTTACATTTTTATTTAATTATAAAATAGTCCAAATGTATTGACAAATAGTGCATCATATAACAAACATCCTTGAACCCACCACTAGCATCATCATATCTTACTCTTATGCCGTACTTGCCTTTGGATTTTGTTTTTAGAAATAAAACGTTGCACATGTGGTTGGGGTCCTGCAGCCACGTCCCTGGTCCCATTCCCCATCCCTCCCTCCCCAGGGAGAAGCTCTAACAGGCATGTGCTGTTTATAGTCTCCTACTTTCCTGCTTGTCCCTCTCCCTCGGCTCCCCCTCCCACCTAAGGAAATCTCCTCTGGGCTAGGGATGTGTCGGTGGTTTTAGAGCCAGCCCACAGTCCGTCTGGAGTACAGCAGGCATTCACAGTCACTTCCCTGTTACCCTAACAAATAAGGTGCTATTAGAACAGCACTTGGCGTTGCTGCGGCACCAGGCAATTGTGGATGTTTTAAACCTCACAGACTCCCAAATAGCATTGTCCCCTTCAGTCAGAAGCCATTGCAAGTGGCATACATCACAGCTGAGAATCAATGCCTACTAATGTCCCTGAAGGAAGGCAGAAACATTAACTTCACGAATCCTCCTTCTGTTTACACGCTCATTAGGAGGATAAAATGTTACTTGGGTTGGGTTGGGCTTTTTGCTGCTTCAGAGGTGGTCCCAAATGAAAACATGTGCTTTAATTTTGGTATGGCCTGTGTCGCACGTTAAATGCCTATGGTAGCCATGAAATGCAAACTCCGTCTCTTTTCTTTATAGTCACTAAGTGTTCCACTATCAAGGAAAGAGCTGTGAGACGAGGCTGCCTTGTTTGCCTTGCTGTGAACTGGAGCTGGGGACAGACCTGCCATTGTTTGTCCCTCTGAGGACACCGGCCTTTCCTCCGTGGGGGAGATGGCTGGGGCTCGGAAGGCAGCCCAGTGCTGTATACCTGACTGTTTAAGGCCCTCCCACCTTGAGAGCCACCTCCAGACTGGGAATCCCACCCACAGGGACCCTCCATGGTGTGCATTCCGCTGATGGCGCAGACCAATGCCACATCATTACCACTCAGGGCTGGGGCACTTTGTAAACAATCCTAGCCCTACATCCATCACTTTCAAAAAATGCTACTGAGACCCAGAGACAGGGAGCCAATGGCCCAGGGTGCCCAGCAGGCTGGCCCCATCACAGCCCTCAGAGGGGCCAGTGCCCCTTAGCAGGGCCAGGCCACAGCATGTGGGCCAGGGTGGGAGTAAAGAATTCTCAGTCTCTGGTCCTGTCTGGGTCCCTTTACCCTGCTTGCTCCCAGGTCCCCGGATCCTGCCTTAGCTCTGGAGATCTGTCCTCTAGCGCTTGGACCCTTATCAGAAGCTGCCCTCAGGAAAGAAGAGCGGAAGGACAAAAGCAGTCATTCTGTGCGCGTGCGGATTGCTGCACAGCAGCCGGGTCCAGATAGTTCAGAATTAGGAGGTAGTGGGCTGCATGGTTTCTGAGGGACACAGAGGCCTCCCTGGCTCCCCCGCTCAGCCTCACCATCCGTTCTCCTCTAAAGGCACGGACAGGAGTGTTTCAGTCCTATCCTGTATCCCCCAGAGAACCCGACCCAGGGATGGGCAGGCAGGGCATGGGATGGAGGCGGGGGCAGAAAATGGGGCCATGGGAGGGCGTCGATTGGCAACAGGAATGAACGGGAGAGGGATGACTCAAAGGAGAGGGGAAGGCTCTCCTGGGCCTGTGCAGTGTGACCTTTGTAAACATTTAATGCTCAGCACTCAGGGCTAGGATTGTTTACAAAGTGCCCCAGCCCTGAGTGGTAATGATGTGGCATTGGTCTGGGCCATCAGCGGAATGCACACCATGGAGGGTCCCTGTGGGTCGGATTCCCAGTCTGGAGGTGGCTCTCAAGTGCCACAGACATGCGTCTCCACTATCACGGGGCAAAAGGTTTGTGTCTTCCTCACACTCATCACATTCTCACGGCTCCCTGGAGCAACCATTCCCTGCCACCAGCACTAATGAGTATGATTATGATTTGTATTTGTAGATTCTTCGTACTTTTAGAAAGCATCTTAGCATCCATTACTCCATTTGATCCTCACAAAGCTCCAGTGAGGTGGACACTTGCATAAACATGAAGAAAATGAGGAAAGTGACAAAGGAGGTTAAGACATAAGGTGGATTCTCACCTTCCAATGCAGGGAACGCGGGTTGATCCCTGGTCGAGGAACTAAGATCCCACATGCCACAGGGCAACTAAACCCACGTGCCATAACTACTGAGCACTCAGGCCACAACTAGAGAGCCTGAGTGCCACAACTACAGAGCCCACGTGCTCGGGAGCCTGCACGCTCTGGAGCCCGCATGCCACAACTAGAGAGAAGCCTGCCTGGCGCAGCGAGGAGCCCATGTGCCACGATGGAAGATCCCACATGCCACAACTAAGACCCGATGCAGCCAAAAGTTAAATAAATAAATAAATATTTTTTAAAAAGACAGGGATTCTGAAGTTGGATCTCCTCACCACCAGACTTGGTTCTCCCTGTCTCCACCACCCCCGCCAACATCACCACCTGGACCACCCTGGGAGTTGTCGTTGCTGGGCTATGATGTCAACAAATGGGAGAGACAGGAAGAGAGATGGATGAGGTGGGAGATCAGGATGGAAAAGGATGTGGGTCAGACAAAAAGGTCCCACTAGGTCCAGCTGTGGGTGAGTAGGAGTCAGCCAGGTGAATGGTAGGATGGCAGAGTCTAGAAGGAGGATGGGGAATCCCAGGCAGAACACAGCATGTGCAAAGGCCCTATGGGAAGGGAACGAGAGCTCGGCTCCTTTGAAAAGTGAAAATAGTTAGAGCATAGATGTTATATCTATAGATATAACACGTTAATATTAACTGACATTGGATACAATTTTTTTTATGCCACACCTACACCCAAAATGGATTTGTGGCTGCTTATGAAAAAATAAGAGATATTATAAGCAAAGGAAATCCTAAAAGGCCACTTGTGGGGTGAAAGCCATGCTCCTCAAATCTTAAATGGCATAAAAATCCCCTGGAACCTTGTTATTATGCACATTTTGGTTAGGAGTCTGGACCGGGGCCTGAGAATCTGCATTTCTAACAAGTTCCAGCGGACTCTACGCTTCTGTGTTGAGAACCACACTTCAAGCAGCAAAGCTAGCAGCGGGTACTAGAACAATGGCTCTCACTTTGCTACAATTTAGGGTCACCTGGGGAGCTTTTAAAACATAAAGATGGGGGAGGGGGAAGGGTAAGCTGGGATGAAGTGAGAGAGTGGCATGGACATATATACACGACCAAATGTAAAACAGATAGCTAGTGGGAAGCAGCCGCATAGCACAGGGAGATCAGCTTGGTGCTTTTTGACCACCTAGAGGGGTGGAATAGGGAGGGTGGGAGGGAGGGAGACGCAAGAGGGAAGAGATATGGGGATATATGTATATGTACAGCTGATTCACTTTTTTATAAAGCAGAAACTAACACACCATTGTAAAGCAATTATACTCCAGTAAAGATGTTAAAAAATAAATAAATAAATAAAAATCCTATTAAAAAACACACACAAAAGAATATGTATATGTATAACTGAATCACTTTGCTGTACAGCAGAAACTAACACAACACTGTAAATCAACTATACTTCAAGAAAATTTCTTTAAAAAGGAAAAAAAAAACCATAAAGATGCCTGAGCCCCACCCAGTCCAATGGAATCGGGCTCTCTGGGGGTGGGGCCTGAGCATCAGTATATTTTGAAAGCTCCCCAGGTGATACTAAATGTGCAGCCCGAGTTGCGAACACCTGGCTAGATCTTTCATGAGTTTCATGTTATATCCATCCTCTCCGCCTGGCAAATGAGTTGTGAACTCCGTCTACCTCATGAAACAGAATTTTACTGGCAGGGAGTATGCAGGCTCCAGAAGAGGAAAACAGATGTTTCTGTCCCAAGTAGAAATCATACGCTGTCCGAGCTGGACATCTAACTCAATCTCATTTTCCAGCTGACGCTACTGAGGCCCTGAGCTCACACACCTGAGCAGGGCCAGGACAAGAAGCCTGGTCTCCCAGTCCCAGGGCAGTGCTCTTTCCACACCCCAGGTGGATATTCCTCAGGAAGGCTCCCTAAAAGATGCAGGGCTAGATGCTGGGATGGGGGCGGGGGGGGTGAGATCAGGAGGAGTTCCAAGGAATGAGTGACATCTAGAAAGGAAACGGGTGGGGGAAATGTTGAGGGCAGGGGCAGAGGTAGAGGAAGTCACCCCTGTTCCCTTCAAACCACAAGATTTAAGCAGTGGTTGCTCTCCCCACACAACAGACAGGCCTGGAAGGTTGTTGTGAAGTAGCAGACAGGCAGAGGTAGGCCAGAAGGAGCACAGGGAGGGGACGAGAGAGACACTGCCAGGCCAGGGATAGGTCAGGAGCCCACAGGACAGCTTTGCTACAAAGCAAGGACTTTCCTGAGCTGAGGACATACCTCAGAGAGGGCACGGGCTGGGCACAGTCTGGCCTAGCTCTTAGGAAGTTTTCAGAAGATAAAAAAACATCACAGTTTTTTTTTTTTTAATTTTATTTATTTATTTATTTATGGCTGTGTTGGGTCTTCGTTTCTTTGCGAGGGCTTTCTCTCTAGTTGTGGCAAGTGGGGGCCACTCTTCATCGCGGTGCGCGGACCTCTCACTATCGCGGCCTCTCTTGTTGCGGAGCACAGGCTCCAGACGCGCATGCTCAGTAATTGTGGCTCACGGGCCTAGTTGCTCCGCGGCATGTGGGATCTTCCCAGACCAGGGCTCGAACCCGTGTCCCCTGCATTGGCAGGCAGATTCTCAACCACTGCGCCACCAGGGAAGCCCAACATCACATTCTTGACCAGCCACTGCAAATGCCCTTCGGGGAGCCCCTAACGTTACTTGTCATGAGCGAGGCCTGTTGTCGGGCACCCAGGCACCCATGACAGATGAGGAAGGGGGAGGGACAGAAGAGACTGAGCCAGGAAAGAACGCAAAGGACAGGACAGCTGGCCACAGGCACCAGGAGGGCTGTCTGTGCAGAAAGGGGGCCTGAGGGCAGAGCTGTGATGAGTGGCTGGGGAGGTGGGTGTGGGGAGTGGGTACAGAATGTGACTGGATCTCACGAGGAACACCCTGACCATGAGAGCTGTCTGAAAGTGGGACTCTCAGCACGGTGCGCCCCTGGTCCTGGGAACATCTGAGCAGAGGCTGGATGGCCAGTTCTCCTGGAGACTGTGGGAAAAGTGACTGACCGGGATAATGCTGGATGAGAAGCCTTGGACGTTTTCCACCAGATCTTTGCTTACACTGACTTTGCATGGCGAAGCTCTATTTTGATTTCTCTGTCTGCTGGCTTAGGAGAACTGGGGCAGGGGCAGCGGCAGGAGGTGCTCACCATGGCTCCCTGCTGCGAGGAAGGCCCCAGCAACCCTCCTGGAGACCAGCCAGAACCCTGACCCACAGGCCTTAAGAGAATAAAGACCCAATTCTTCAGAAAACATTTGAAAAGCAGCTCTTATCCCATCTAGCAAAGATGGGCTCCAACTGCCATCTCCTGACCTGCGGGGAAGCCAACACCCAGCTCCATCCAGCGTTAGCTCCACATTGATTTCCGGCTGTCGCAGAATTCCTCCTCCTTCCTCCATGAGCTGAGGATGCTCTGTCCTGTCATCCGAGGCCCGGGAGGCCCAGCCCTCAACACCCACACACAGGTTGGCGAGGAGTAGACACTGCTGGAGACAAAGTTGACGGGCTGGGGGAGGGCCACCAGGAGTCTTAAACTAAAGAGCAGACATGGCCACTTCCTCCGACTCAGTCCCAGCCTCCAACCAGGATCCTCCCCCTCTCCCTCCTTTTCCACAACTTCTGCTTGTATTTATATAAAGGAGTTCTCTCTCTATTTTTTCTCTTTCTACTCATGGCCTCAAGGCCTCCTCTCTCACCCAAATGACCTATCAAGGTACTTCTTAAGTGAAAACAGTTTCTTCCCTAGGAGAGCACTAACACCAGCAGGTAAAATAATAATTTTTCTCTTCGCTGCATGTTCAATAACAGAGAGCTGGCTAAGTCCACCCAGATCGATGTCTGCTCTACAGCTGGTGAACTAGCAATGGCTTGGCTGGATGTGCATGTTTGGATCTGAACCTGAACCTCTCAACGTCCCTCCACAAAGGCCTTTCCCAAAAATCACTCTCCAAAACTGACTTCCAGTTTGCTGGCTGCTACGACAAGTCCCAGTAAAGCTCTGGCCCTGGCAGGTGTCTGTGAACTATTAATTATTTGCAGTTCTGTTCTTCGGATTCGATCTGCTGCTGCATCCTCTGGCCTGGGCTCATCAGGATCCATCCCTCTTTGCAATCCCAGAGCCCACAAGCCAAGCTCAGTGTCTGGTTTTTAAAGCTTAGTGTCCCATTAATGTTCACTGGTGCAGGGAGTGATGCAAGGAATGGGAGAGTGAAGGCAGCATATAACTCAGGGCACCAAAGCTTCCATCTTCCCTCTCCTTCACCTTTTCTATCACTGGGAGGCCTTCAACCTGCGCCTGTGCAAAAAGGACCAATTTGCAACCACTGTGGAGAACATGTCTTTGAATTTCCTGACTTCCATGTACCCAGTGTTACTGTGTTTCCGTCTGGCTCTTGACCCACTCTCTCATTAGACTGGAGGAGGGGAGAAGATAAGCCAGCCCTAACAGTCTGCTCTAAGGTTTCCAAAACAAAAGGTAATCACCAAAGATTCCCCGCCCTGCCTTTGACGAGGTCTCAGATGCTCCAATGATCCTTTTAATCCCAAGGATCTACAAGGCAGGGTTGGTGGGAAGTAAAGGTTGAGCAGATAAGTGCCATGTGGTGTGACAGCCGGGCCCTCCCCAAATACCTGGCCGACCCACGAGAGGGTCCTGACACTCTACCAGTTCATTCCTGCAGCATAAGAAGTTGACCCTATTAAAGTACAAAATATGCCACAGGGCTGATGCTTTGAGTTTATCTTGGCCATGAGACTAGAGGTTGGGGTGAAAGGCCTCAGCAAGGCTCATTAGAAGGTTGAACACCAGAGCCCAGAGAGGCTGGGAGGAGGGGGCGATGAGCCCTCCATTTCAGGCTCGCTCCACTTTGCTCTGTGACCTGGGTTAACTCACCCCTTTTGCAAAGTAGAACCAAAAATAAACTTATCTTGCTCCTTGCAAAGTGAAGAGTGGCTTTACCCGTTGCCTGGTTAGGGAAATGGTTCTTTAAAAGAGCAGCAAGACTTTACTCCATGCCAGGTACTGTTTTCACACGTTAACTGGTGCAATCTTTCCACAGTTCCAGAGGTGGGAGTTATGGCCACTCCCATTTTGCAGGTGAAGATCTTGGGGCAACCAGCCTCGGGTCCCCCAGCCGGGGATGAGGGGAAGGAACCCTGGCCATCTGTCTCTGGAGCCTACACCTTGACCACCGCACTTTGCAGCCTCTGTGTGCAGGGCCTGTGAGCACAGGGCATAAGCCAGGCTGCCTTTCCTACTGTTCTACTCCCATGCATGAGAACAGGGGCAGCCTGGAGCCCTTATTCTACTGAGAGCAGAGGAACGGTCTAGGCCCATTTTAAGACTGCTCCTGGGAAGAGGTTCTCCACTCCACTGAGGGGTAGGTACCTGTTGTTAAAAAAAGATAGTCTTGCTAGATTTGATTTCTGACACCGAGACTTCATTTTAATCCTCCTTGAGACAAGGCTGGTTTTCCTTTTGGCGCTCTATAGCCCCAAGAGCGTGGGGAGGGATGAAGCGCCCAGAGCCTTTGTTACCTTTAATTAGGTGTGCTCTCATTGATTGATTGACTGATTTTCTTCCCTGAGTTGCAAGAGAGGATGGCGCCCCTGCTCCCCAGGTGCACAGATCCTGCCGCTGGAATTATAACGAGCGCTAAGCAGGCCCCATGCACCATCCCAGGGCTGCGAGACCTCCACCGGCTCCCTGTCAAACCTCAAATTGATTCTGAAATTGCTTTGAGGACGTAAAGTGGTGAACAATTTGAAACCCATGTAATTATCTGAATGGCTGTTGCTGGGTGACCTGGCCATCACTGCCTGAGACCATTTGAAGAGGCCAGAGCTATGGTTCCAAAACGAAACCGTGAAAGAGCTGCTGGGGATCTTGGAGTCACGCAGGACAGACCCGCCCCAAATGTTCCCAGCTCAGAGGACGGGAGTGGGGCTGATCTGCCAGCGAATGGAAAGGCTACCCTCGGAAATACCACCCAGACCTTTACAAAGAGACTATTCAATCAACTGAGTGTCTGTAGGGCACCTGCCATGTGCCCTACAGAGAGAGACATGGGAGGCATAGGAAGAGGTGAAACCCTCTCTTTGTAATCTGAGTGCGGAGAATATTAACATGAGGGAAACATTAAATAATAATGCATGTTTCATTGCAAGCCAGGACATGCTAATACCCAAATGACTGGTGACATGCAAAGTGACAGTTACAAGAGTCACTGCAGGCCAGGTTGGCGGCTAAACGCTTTCCACACCCTCCATCACATGTGCTCACCACCTCCTAAGATAGAGAAATTGAGGTAGAGAGAGCTGAAGTCACTGGCCCAGGCTCCCCTCAGCCCCACGGTGGCACAGGCATGAATGACCAATCCACAGGAAACATTAAGAAAACCACGATGTTATGTAGCCTCAGTTTCACCCATGTTTTTGAAAAAGAAACTCTCAGAAACACATTCTAGGAAGAAGAAAACTAGAGCCTGAGCTCCGGGTGTCACCATGGTTGCAACCCCAAGCTTTTTACCACTTAAAATTTCTGTGAACAAACATTAGTTCCAACAGAAATTCAAGTCTGAGCATTGTCCCTATGGGAGTAACATCTCAAAAACACATTTTAGCAAGAAATGTATTTAAAGACAGCACCCTCCGTTGCACAGCACCTCCTCTCGTGGGCATGCAGATGGGCGATCCCTGCCAGAGCCCCCTCCTCAGCCTGCCCTGGGCACTCCCAGCCTCCCACAGTCTCCCGCAGACCCCCTCCATGGGTGGCCATTAACCGCCACTGTTCGGGCTCTAGGCCATGTTAAGGGGAGTCTGCAGAGGACCAGCAACCTCCTGGAATCAGGGGCCTTATTCTATGTTGCTCTTTCTCTCTCTTTGTTTCTTATCATGGCAAAATATACACAACGTAATATGTACCATTTAACCATATTTAAGTGTACAATTTAGTGGCATTAAGTACATTCACACTGTTTTGCAGCCATCACCACCATCCATCGCCAGCACTTTTTGTCTCACCAGTTAGTGCAATGGTTGGGAAATAACAGACGCTCAATAAGTATTTGTCAAATGAATGAATGAATTCAGGGGCCTGATATGGAATCCCATACAGCTGCAAAAGCTTAGATGTGCTAATCTTCTCATCACACCAGATCCCCGCTCCTCTCCCCAGTCAGTGACTATCAGCTCTGGCTCAGCTACTGTCCCCAGGCCTAGGAAGGCACAGGAACCTCCTCCCTGGAATGATGCCAACTTTTATGATTTCCTACTTGGTGTTCACTTAAAAAAAAAGAAAAAAGAAAAAAGAAAAGCAGACTCCTTACAGCCCAACATTAAAAGCCAACAAGAATTAGCCCCAGAGAAAAACTAGGTGGGGAACCTTGGGCAGATATGCACCCTGTACCGGAATCCTTTGAGGCGCACAGTATAAAAATGTAAGCCAGCGTTCCACGGAGCAGGCCTGGCAAGAGATGATTTGCCAACTATCTGCCACCTTCTTACCACCTTCCCTCTGCCCTCCCGCTCCCCCCTCCTAAGGAATCTCAGGCCTGGCACAAGAAACAAACGAGGGGCTTTACTGTCCCTGTAATTGCTCCAAATCCCATTAATTACATGGTAAGCCTCCAACAATAGGCCCGCTGCCTGCCTTAACACAAGCTCAACTTGGGGCACATTTGGGGCTTCCAGGGCCTCAGTTTCCGCCCTATAAAATGCGGGGTTGATGACTGCTACATCTCCTTCCAGGCTCCGCACTCTATGACTCTGAGCTTGAAGAGCCAGCGGCCTCCTCGTACACCCAAAGGCACAAGACAACTAATTACTTCTCACACCGTCACCACAAAATGTCAAACACTATCTACAAAGATAGCAGGCCGGAATCACAAAACTTTCTTTCCTAGCTGAGAAGGACTTGCCCAGTTCAGGGGCTGGTGAGGGGGTAATGACAAAACAGGCCGGATCCCTTCCAACTACAACCACTTATTATTGTGGTATTTATTGCCGTTAGAGCCTTCCAAGCAATTCAAAAGGCCATCTGAAACCGCACCACCTTTAGATCCTGCCACCTTCCTCTGAAAGAACAGGTACCCCTTACTTTATGCAAATGACTGTCCTGGACACCACATGTAGACTACATTTTTGGTACAACTTTTTACGAAGCAGGGACTCCTACAATTAATCTTTTTTAAAAGGAATTATCCTCACCACCCTCTGCCAACCTACCCCGTTTCTATATTGGAGCTTTTGTATACTGGTTTTGCCTAAAGCAAGAGGTACCTGTAAGGTACTAACAATATACCATTGCCATCCACACAAGGCCATACACACACACACACACACACACACACGCACACACACACGGTTACTATGTACAAACAAGGGCACTCTGGTTGAGCCGGTTCTGACTGGTGCAGCCCTCTCTCCACTCCCTGCCCCCCTATCCACCCACCCCCAAGAGAAGGCAGGGGGTCTGGAGCGGGGCCAGCTTCTTAACTCCACCCTCCCCATTGTTTTTCAAGAGGGGTTCAACTGGCATTTAGGGCAGGACAAGTCTCTGCAGTGCCCGTGCCCAACACAGCCATTAAATGCCAGTTTTCTCCCCCATACCACCAGTCACTGTGACAACCAACACCCTGCCCTTCCCCCAGCCTCCCACTCCCCACACGTTGCCAAACGCCTTCTGGAGCCAATCCACTGCATGCCCAGCCTGCCTAGAGCCTCAGTTTCTGGATGGGCACTTCAGTTCTCCTGCCAGCCTGGGGCTGCCCTGAACTAGAGTTCCTGGCCCCTCTCGGCCAGAGTTCCCAAATTGCTATCTGTGGCAAAAGACTTGCTGTTTTTTAAATTCTTAAACCATCATAGACCAATACTTTGGGGAAGTAAAATAAAAATTAATTCATAGAAAAATAATCACGTGCTTGGATGGTGTGGCAATGTCACATTTCAATAAAAGTTTCTAAATGTTTATTGTTAATTTCTACACTTAATTTCTATCACAGTCTGGTAACAACCTGTTACCAGGGCCCACATTTTGAGTAGTACTCTTCACCCTAGGGCAGCGGTTTTTTGTTTTTGTTTTTTTATTAAAGGACAGTTGATTAACAATGTTGTGTTAATTTCTGCTGTACAGCAAAGTGATTGTTATACTTATATATACATTCTTTTTTTATATTCTTTTCCATTATGGTTTATCATAGGATATTGAATATAGTTCTCTGTGCTACACAGTAGGAACTTGTTGTTTATCCATTCTATATATAAAAGCTTACATCTACTAGCCCCAATCTCCCACTCCATCCCTCCCCCAACCCCCTCCCTGTTGGCAACCACCAGTCTGTTCTCTATGTCTGTGATCCCGTTTCTGTTTCATAGATAGGTTCACTTGTGTCATATTTTAGATTCTACATATAAGTGATATCATATGGTATTTGTCTTTCTCTTTCTGACTTACTTCACTTAGTATGATAATCTCTAGTTGCATCCATGTTGCTGCAAATGGCATTATTTCATGGTGGTCTTTAGGCTGTGGTTTGCATCTGCATCACCTGGGAACCTGACATAAATGCCAGTTCTCCAGCCCATCCCAGACCTTGTAAATCTGTAACTCTGAGGTGGAGCCCAGCAATGTGTGTTTTAAACAAGCACTCTGTGTGATTCTGATGCATGCTGAAGTTTGAGAACCAATGCTTTAAGCAGTCCCTTCCCTCAGAGCTGGGTTGGGACCCCAGGAGCCCTATAGAAGGTGAGGTCTACCTGAGGATTCTAGAACTTTCCAGATCAGGACTCTGGCCATGTTCCCTACTCCACAGGCCTGTGGAGAGCACTCTGAGGCTCGGCCACAGGCTATGGAGATGAGGGAGGGGGAAAGAGGGTGAAAATTAAGATCATTGGAGCCCCACACTGCCAGGAAAATACTCGTTAATCAGGGCCGGACTCCTGGAGATCACCAAGGGAGGCTTGCCAGAGACCACTAGTCTCCATTAGCATTTTCCCAAGGGGGACATCCAGGTTATAAAATAGGAGGGCCATGTGTGATTTGCATATAATTTGCATATGCCTACTTGGACCGCACTCTCTTCTCCAGCAATTTTCAACAGAATTACTATCTTTTCTTAGAAAACCACTGTTGCCCTAAGGGTTGTCACTTATCATTTTTCCTGCTTTCTCCTCCTCCTCACTCTCCCTCTCTGACAAATCCACAACCCTAAGCAAAAGTGTAAAGAAGGCAGAGATGCACAGAAGTGGGGACAGTGGCTGCTTCTCATAGAAAATGGTAGCAGGGATCGTTCCTGGCAGAGTACCACCTTCAAGAAGGAATTAGCCAGACTTAGGAATTTCACAAACCTGGAAAATAAAATTTATAAAAGGGGAGGGTACCAAATTTTCATGTTGCCAACATCTACTGTCTCCATAGTTATCATAAAAGATAGTGCATCTTATTACCAAAAATATTGGAAGGATATAAATCTCAGAATAAGGGACAACACATTTTTTTTTTTAATTAATTTTGTAAGTGAAATAGGGAGCATTTTCTTTTTTCATTTTTTTAATTTTTTTTATTTATTTATTTTATTTATGGCTGTGTTGGGTCTTCGTTTCTGTGCGAGGGCTTTCTCTAGTTGTGGCAAGCGGGGGCCACTCTTCATCACGGTGCGCGGACCTTTCACTATCGCGGCCTCTCTTGTTGCGGAGCACAGGCTCCAGACGCACAGGCTCAGTAATTGTGGCTCATGGGCCCAATTGCTCCGTGGCATGTGGGATCTTCCCAGACCAGGGCTCGAACCCGTGTCCCCTGCATTGGCAGGCAGATTCTCAACCACTGCGCCACCAGGGAAGCCCCGGGACAACACTTTTAAGAGAGAGTAATTTAACCCTATGAAAAACTCACTACATTATGCTTATTTTTCTCTTTTCTTCCTAGACCAAGATCTGCATCCTGGCATCACCACATGCTAGCTGGGCAAACTCAGACTTCAGCTCTGAGCTGGGACAGTGAGACCTGTCTTGCAGGGATCTGGTAAGAGCTGCAAAGCAAGGCACCTGGCACACAGCAGGCACTCAAAACTCGGTTCCTAGTTTCCATTACCACTGTCTTTCTTTAATCACAGTTGTTGTCATTATTACTATGAGGTTTTTTAGGACTTTCCATTTCTTGCCATACCCTCTTAACAAATGAAAACCATTCCTGCCACTTTCTGTTTTCCAGACTGTCCATGAAGGTCTGGATTTTAAAACCAGAAATGTAAGAAGTAGATTCAAGTTGAAAAAAGAGCTATGTCCAAGAAAGGCTTTCTTTCCCAAAGAAAGGCTACTGTTGGGACACACAACCTTTCTTTCTTTCCTCGTGCTTACAAAAGCAAGGGAGGAGAAAGACTTTTTTTTCTTTTTCTTCTTTTTTCTCCAAAGGATGGGGAGCAGGCTTATTTCAGAACACCCAGGAAAGGCGCTGTCACCCAAGCCCACAGACCTGGGCCAGAAAAGTGCTTTCCTGAGTTTTCTTTCAAAACACCTTTTTGGGCACATCTACCTCAAAGCCCATGGGTTTCTCCTCCCCTGCTCTCCGCCCAGCCCAGGTCTCTGGTGAGTCTGAGGTGGGGCACATCACACTTGGCAACTCGGGCTGGTAGCAGCGGTGTTCTTCTGTGGGGTGACCTAATAAGCCCACCTGTTCTCTATATTACTGGTGTTCCTAGGAGACACATCAGCAGGCCCCTGGCTGCCCGGCTCCAAATGTCAACACAAAGTAACTGCCCCTCTATATGATAAATTAGTGCACATCTTTTCAGCCAATTTGGGCAGTCAATTATGTCATGGGCAGCCTTTAATAACGGTTCCCAGATTCATTCAATCAACAACAGGAATGGAAGAATTTCTGGCACCTGCAGGTCAATGCCCTGTGATATCTGTGACCACCCTCCATGCCCTGATGCCCCCTCCAATGAAACATCCAGGATTAAGCATCTCTTCTGTGTGTTCCCACAGCAGCCTGTGCTTCCCCAACATAGCACACCCCAAGGTAGGGTGGATGCCTGCTCTTTCTCATGCCATGGCCTCCCCACAGTGGGAGCTGCTGAGGGCACGTGACCTGTCTTGCTCATCACTGAATCTGCCCGTGCCCAGCACATATCAGGTGGACGGTAAATAGCTATTGAATGAATGAATCAAAAAAGAGTGAATGGAATTTTAGCCTTTTCTGCCTAGAAGGGAGCCAGGGACTACTACAGCAGTTCTCAGTTATGGGCAATTTTGCTTCCAGGGGACATTTGGCAATCTCTGAAGACATTTTTGGTTGTCACCAACTCAGGAGTTGGGAGGGTGCTACTGGCATCTACTGGATAGAGGCCAGGGATGCTGCTAAATATCCTACAATGTTCAGGACAATCCCTGCACAACAGATGAGAAAATTGAGGCTCAGAGAGGTAAAGTAAGTTCCCCAAGAACATGCAGCTATTGAGTAGTTGGGATGGGACTCAAACTAAACTATCACTGACACCAAATCTCTGGTCTTACCCCGTACCTCACAGGAAAAGCCAGGGAGCAATAGGGATCAGAAAGGCATGAAAGGCTGATGATAGAAATGTAAAACTTATTCATTAAAATTTGCCTTTATTCTGATTTTTCTTCATTGATAAGACAAGTAGAAAAAGCAGCCACCTTGGACAAAATATGTCTTCCCAACAAGCTTGCTTTGATTCCTGAATTTCCCCAATGAGTTATTCTTCCAGGTTAAGGCAAGAATCTCTGTACTTCTGCTGAGGTTCTCCCACCTACTTAGGACATCGGTGACCTCCCATCTGCTTGTCCAGTTTCTACCCATCTCTCAAGGCTGGCATCAGGGCTTCCTGCTCTAGGGAGCCAGGTCTGACCCCTGACGTGACCTTCATCAGGGGGCATCAAAGGAGCTCTCAGGCAGCATTCAACTCACATGTCTGGGGTTTGGCCACATCCCGGAGCCCCAGTCCCTCCTGGGTCTTGCTACCAGCTGGCCCACTTCCTTGCCTGGCCCTCAGGCTCTTCCCAGATCCCAGAAGGGACCTCCTTGAGGCCATCCAGGCAGCAGACACACTTATCCATCCCACCCTTCCCAGCACTGGCCCTGCCCCAGAACGTCTGCCCTCCTGGCCTTGCCTGGTCACACCACACCACAATTCGTCATGTCACCCACTGTGTCATGACCCTCTTCTGCTCCTCCAGCAGGTAGCCAAGTGATGACTCTTTTACATCATGGTTTAACACCCGTGTGGCTCTTTATTTATAAAGGGCAACGTTTACAAGCCTATTTTCTGGACGCAGAACTTTGGGCAGGCTACTTCAACTCTCTGTGCCTCATACAAAGAGCAGAGGTAATAACAGCACCCACCTCACAGCAACGTTAAGGGAATTAGAAAATAAAGAGCTTAGCTGAGCACCTGGCACATGGTAAGTGTTCCGTAGAGGTCAGCTCTGGTCGTGTCACACACCCTGTCCACAGGAGCTCATCTGCCACAGGCTTCCAGGACAGTGTCTCAGACAATCGTTGGTCAGCTGTGTGTTAGACACAATGCCGGTATTGGGTGAGATGCTGGGGTGATGGTGAACAGACAAGCTCTTCCATGATGTCATGGGGCAGGGGTGCCTCAGTAAGTGTCAACTGATTCCGTTTGAGCCTTCCTGACCACAGATACTTGAGTTTCTTCACTCAATTCCTACTGTCATCTCATGTGACATTCCCATGGCTGTTTATGAATCCGAAAAGCTCTTGCATACATGGTTTACCAGATCCTCCTTTTGTTATAGTTGATACTCCCCTGTCCCTTTATAGGTGTGGACCTGAGGCTCAGAGAGGTTGAATGACTTGCCAAAGGTCACACAGTACTCAATCTGTGAATTCAAAGATAGGGTTTCTATTTCCCAGGCCAGTTGTGGCACCATTCACAGGAACAGGACCCCCTAGAGTTGTGGAATGAATTCATCCTGTACCTAGCAAAACCCAGAGGCCTCAGGCCAACACGAACAGAGAGAATTTGCCAAGAAAGAGCCCAGGGAAGTAGCTCTCAAGCCTGCCTGGGAATTAGAATCACCTGGGGAGAGGATGTGGAAAAACTGGAACACTTTTGCATCGTTGATTGGGATTGTAAAATGGTGCAATCACTATGAAAAAGAGTGTGGAGGTTCCTCAAATTTTTTAATTTACAAAAATTTAAAATAGAGCTACCATATGATTCAGCAATCTCATTTCTGAGTATATATATACTCAAAAGAATTGAAAGCAGGGTCTCAAAGAGACACTTGTACGTCCATGTTCATAGTAGCATTATTCAGGATAGCCAAGAGGTGGAAGCAATTCAAATGTCCATCCAGATGAGTGGATAAGTAAAATGTGGTCTATATATACAATGAAAAATTATTCAGCTTTAAAAAGGAAGGAAATCCTATCACACGCTACAACACGGATGAACCTTGAGGACATTATGCTCATTGAAATAAACCAGTCACGAAAAGACAAATACTGTACGACTATATATGGGGCATCTAAAAGTAGTCAAATTCATAAAAACAGAAAGTGCTTACCAAGGGCTGGAGGGAAGGGGGAATGGAGAGTTGTTGTTTAATGGGTATAGAGTGTCAGATTTGCAAGATGAAAAAGTTCTAGAGAGCTGTTTCACAATAATGTGAATATACTCAACACTATGCACTTAAAAATGGTTAAGATGGTAAATTTTGTTATGCTTTTTACCACACACACAAAAAATTAAAGTCCCTTGCTTGGGTCCTGCCCCAGATAAATTAACTCAGATTTGTGGAGTAAACTCCAAGCAGCAGTGTTTTCAAACCCTCATCCCCCCACCCCTGACCTCCCCACCCCACTTCCCCGTTAACCTGTGGTTAGCCTGCAATCACTGCTCTATTTCCTTGCTACTCAGAGTATGGTCCTTGGACCAACAGCACTAGCCTGGAAGTTTGTTAGAAATGCAGAGCCTCAGCCCTCCTCCAGACCTATTGAATCGTAACCTGCATCTTATTACAATCTCCAAGGCATCAGTAAGTAGAGCTGGTCCCACAGAGGAGAGAAGCCACGGAACACAGGTATCACCCCTCTTGGGCCCAGCCCCCGTGTCGGGAGATTTCTTTGTGGATGAAGTTGCCAGATTTAGCAAACAAAAATTCAAAATTAAATTTGAATTTGAATTTCACTTAAATTTGGATTTTAGATAAATGATAAATGATTTTCTAGTATAAGTATGTGCTGTGCGATACTTTTTTTTTCATTGCATACCTGAAATTCAAATTTAACTGGTCGTCCTGTGTTTTATCTGGCAACCCTACTGGTGGAGTCCAGCAAAGGGGGAGAGAGGAGACATGTGGGTGGGGTCACTGCAAATAATAGCCAAGTTTGCTTACAGTTGCTGGAGCTAGTTCAGGGATGATAGGTGGTGGCAGGTAGGGGCAGCACTGGGTCCCCAGACAGGTGTAAGGCCTACTCCTTCCAGAGAGCCCCCTCATAAAGGTGTCTCCAGCTGAGCTTTCTTGGAGACCAGAGGAGGAAGAACGCACAGCCGCTCCCTTCTCTCCAGGCCAGCCCACCCCCTCCAGAGACCCCTGATGGCTGGAAGAAGGGTTCAGGCTGCAGGTCACCCAAAGTGCTGGCCCTCCTTTTTAATGAGCCATTCTCCTGGGACTTCACACGCAGGCGAGCAGGCGCTATATGCAGCCAACAGCAGAGTCCTGACAGGGCTGATAATGGTACGGTTCCCTCAGCTGCCCCTCGTCACCTGGGGTCTGCACAGCCACTTGGTATGGGAGAAGCCCTCTGTGGAGGGCATGGTGACCGTGGGCATGGAACCCTCTCCTGTCCTCTTTTGGGGCTGTCAAAGCCTACTCTATCATCTGCCCAGGGAATGCCTTCAAGAGCGCCAATTAGAGCTGGGACAAAATGTATGTGACTCAGAAGCCAGCTGAGTGGAGACACTCGGAACACAGAGACTTCTGCATAAACAGGGACTGGGGAGCTGACCTTGAGAAAAGCACCCACCACTTGTCCACAGCAGGAAATTTGCTGGGGGGAAATTGGCACACCGATACCCAATTAGGCTCACAGGACTCAGGGATTTTTGAAAATTCGAAACCCTACCAGGATGCAGGGTTCTCTATAATCTGGTGAGGATCATGTGCTTAGATTTACAATGGAGTGAAGGTTATCCCCACCAGGGCCAATGGTGTCCAAGGTCATGCCATTTTCTCCTCTTCCCCTACCCCCCCATCCCTGTCCTGCTTAGTGCAAAGAGTGCTGACTTAGTGCAGGAGCCCCATGCTTTGCCATTTACTAGCCTTGGACCCCTAAGAAGCCACCTCCTGCTTTAGGCAAAGTGGGAAGTAAGGAGGTAGACTGGAACCAGCCCCAAGTTCCACACTCCCAGTGGAATGGCAGCTCCTAATGGGCATGATGGGTCAGCCTCTGGGGAGGCGGGCTGCAGAGTTTGACCCCCACTCCACCCCATCCGACTGCCCAGAGAGTCCAGGCTGGGTGAACTCGTGTCCAGCTCTGACACTTAGCGGGGCTCAATTAGCTTAATTGCCCTCCCCCGCCAGAGTGTAACACAAAATGGAAAGAAGTCGATGAACAAAGCCTTGGAGACAGGCCCTGTGGATGGAGGGATAGGCTTTAAGGACAACCTAAGCACCTAAAGCCCCCCAGCCCAGACCCCTCAGGGAAGATCAGCAGCTCCCGCTGCCCCCACTCCTCTTGCCCCTGGAAGTTCACATCGCCAACTGTCCAGCCCTAAAGACCTAGCAACTGACTCCCCCTCCCTCCCACCCAGACCCTAGTTGCCACCACCAACCACCTGGGATACGCAGCACCGGCACTAGGCCTCCACAAAACACTTCCATACTCATTTTTTCCCTTCCTTACAGATGAAGTAGAATTGGAATTGTCCAAAGAATGACCCTTCCATGTATGGGTTTAGGAATAGGAGTTGACTAAATTCGGGCATGAGTATCTGCCTAGGGAGGAAGCCACAGGTTACAACTGCTGGGAGAGGGCTGTGGTGTGGTGAAAAGTCAAGAGACCTGGTTCTCCTGTGTGACCTTGAGCAAGTTGCCAGGCCTCTCTGGGCCTCAGTTTCTCCCTCTGTAAAATGGAGATATGTGTATCCATCATGCATGGTTGCTCTGAGAATTGTGTAAAGTAATAAATGTGAACATGTCTAGCACATAGAAGATGCCCCACAAATGTTGCCCCATCTAAAACCTTTGGCTAAAGCACTGTCCCTAGCTGGACATCATGACCAAGGCTAAGGCCTTTAGGGAGGAGGCATCACCATCATCTCTGACCTCAGGCACTGATACAAGACAGTGTCTACCATTTTGACCCAGGGCTTTAGGCCAGCTCCACCCAGACCTCATATTCCAGAAACAAAACATCTCCCCAAGTGTTCTGTGTCCCCAAGGACCCCAGATGAAGATGCCAGGTCCAGCTCTGAAGATGCCAGGTCCAGAGCCCGTTTGCGAAGCACTGCTGACCATATAGTTTCCTCCTAGGTGGCAGCCACATGCCAAGCTTAATACACAGTATTTCTGTACACCCTCACAGCAGCCCTGATGTCACCACATTCTGTTAACATCGCCATTGTATAGACAAAGTGAGTCAACATTCCAGCTCCTACAGCTACTGAGGGGGAAGCCTAGACTCAAAGAGCAAAGCATCTGACCCAGTGGTTCTCAATCCTGGCTGAAGAGAAGAATCATCTAGAAAGGCTTTAAAACAGACCGATCCCTGGGTCCCTACCCCAGACATTCTGATTCCACTAGTCTGGGTGGGCCAGGGCCTCCGTATTTGAGAAACTCCTGGGGCGATTCGAGTGTGCAGCCTGGGTTGAGAAAGCTCACCCTGAGCTCAGTGGGTCCCTTCCCCCTCTTCTGGAAGACTGCCTCCCTCCTTGCCACCCACCCCAGGTGGCCTCACTGATGTGCACGGGCACTAGCAATAGGCCCCACCCCACCCGCAGTGCCACACACCTGCACTCAACTTCTAGGCTTCTGGGCCCACAGGTGCTTAGAGGAAACTGAGGCTGGGTGACCTTATTATCAGGGGAGGCCCAACTGTTTGTCTTCTGCTGCCGCCCCCTGTTTACACCAGTGAGCAGAACATGTCACAGCGTTCACTTTCCTTCCTTTCCTCCTCCCGCCAGACTGGTCTAGAACCACCTGCTTCACACATCCGCCCCAGGTGAGGCTTCCATCCTCCTCCACCTGCTTGGTTCCTGGAGAGGCCCCTCTGCCTTCCCCAGGCTGGTCCGTGAGACAAGTCTCAGGCAGCCCCTTCCAGACCAGCTCTGCTCCAGGCCTGCACAAATGCTGCCATGGTGGACAGGCCATTCTTCACCCGGAAGGGTAAAATCTGTGGGCCTGTCCTCCCTGTGGTCAAATTGGGCTCACATGAGCCCAACACTGGGCTCAGGACCAAAGCCGGCACAATGTTCATTTATTTGCCTGACCTTGGCCCTGCTGTGTGTACCCCAGGGCAGGGGCAATTGTTCTTGGGATAGCCTCTATTGTTTGCTCAATCCTGTACCCAGCCCTCCAGTTCCCCATTGCTTCCGTTGGTTCCTAATGTGAAAAGATCTCACCCCTGAGCGTGAGATCCTATTGCCAAGAAGGGGAAGAGATGGCTGGGGACTCCTGACAGGGTCAGCACTTACCCACTCTGGTCACTGCATGACCAGCTTTGCTGAGTGAGGCGCCTGCAGTTACCAAGGGTCCTGGTGTGGAGGGAAATAAATTCTGCCCTGAGCAGGCTCCTTCCTCCCACAGGCCAAGGGCACGGTCCCCACCCTGCTCCCCTCTCCTGGGATCCAAGACCAGGGCACAGCCTGTTGATAGATTCTGAGCCCCCAGCTCCTGTAAGCACAAGGCCCAGCTGGTGTTTTCTTTTAATAGAGAGGAGATGGAGAGAAAGAGAGAGAAACAGACAGACAGATCTTGGTAAGCATCAGAAGGTAAGTCTATTTCATCTCTTATAAATTGTCTGTCCGTTAACAAGTATTTGTGAGCAATTCCAGAATGCTAGTGTGTGTGTGTGTGTTCACCTCGATTTGTAACCAAGAGTCATTCAGTGGGGTTCCTAAAGGGCTGGCACTGGTGTAAGTGTGAGCTCACTTCCTTGTTTAGAGACGATGTGGTACAGAGGCAGAAGCAAGGCCTCTAGAGGCCCATGATACAAGTTCAAGTCCTGCCTCTGCCCCTTGAGCCATTTGGATGTGACCTCAGGCCAGTTGCTCACCTTTTGTGTGTCAGTTTTCCCATCTGTTACGTGAGGTTAATAAAAGACTTAGCAGAGTGCCTTGCATACACTTCATAGATGTTAGCTGTTATTAGGAACCTGGCACCATGGGGAGACATAAAGTTCATTCCAACACTTTTTGTTGTCAAAAGGAATGAACACGTGCAACAATGTAGGTGGTTCTTAACAATATAATACTAAATGGGGAGAGACCTTCAAGATGGCGGAGGAGTAAGACGTGGAGATCACCTTCCTCCCCAGAAATACATCAGAAATACATCTACATGTCTAACAACTCCTACAGAACACCTACTGAACGCTGGTAGAAGACCTCAGACTTCCCAAAAGGCAAGAAACTCCCCACGTACCTGGGTAGGTCAAAAGAAAAAAGAAAAAACAGAGACAAAAGAATAGGGACGGGACCTGCACCTCAGGGAGGGAGCTGTGAAGGAGGAAAAGCTTCCACATGCTAGGAAGCCCCTTCACTGGCAGAGACGCAGGGGGGAAGCTTCGGAGCCATGGAGGAGAGCACAGCAACCGGGGTGCGGAGGGCAAAGTGGAGAGATTCCCACACAGAGGGTTGGTGCCGACCAGCACTCACCAGCCCGAGAGGCTTGTCTGCTCACCCGCCGGGGTGGGTGGGGGCTGGGAGCTGAGGCTCGGGCTTCGGAGGTCGGATCCCAGGGAGAGGACTGGGGTTGGCTGCGTGAACACAGCCTGAAGGGGGTTAGTGCGCCACAGCTAGCCGGGAGGGAGTCCAGGAAAAAGTCTGGAACTGCCTAAGAGACAAGAGACCATTGTTTCGGGGTGTGCGAGGAGAGGGGATTCAGAGCACTGCCTAAATGAGCTCCAGAGATGGGCACGAGCCGCGGCTATCAGCGCAGACACCAGAGATGGGCATGAAATGCTAAGGCTGCTGCTGCAGCCACCAAAAAGCCTGTGTGCAAGCACAGGTCACTATCCACACCTCCCCTCCCGGGAGCCTGTGCAGCCCACCACTGCCAGGGTCCCATGATCCAGGGACAACTTCCCTGGGAGAACACATGGTGCGCCCCACTCTGCCGCCGCAGGCCCACCCTGCATCCGTACCCCTCCCTCCTCCCAGCCTGAGTGAGCCAGAGCCCCCTAATCAGCTGCTACTTCAGCCCCATCCTGTCTGAGTGAAGAACAGACACCCTCAGGCAACCTACATGCAGAGGCGGGTCCAAATCCAAAGCTGAACCCCAGGAGCTGTGCAAACAAAGAAGAGAAAGGGAAATCTCTCCCAGCAGCCTCAGGAGCAGCAGATTAAATCTCCACAATCAACTTGATGTACCCTGCATCTGTGGAATACCTGAATAGACAACGAATCATCCCAAAATTGAGGCGGTGGACATGGTGTGATTTTGTCTGTATAGCTTTGCTTTTACCATTTGTCCTAGGGTTCTGTCTGCCTGGTTTTTTTGTTTTGTTTTGTTTTGTTTTTAGTATAGATTTTTAGTGCTTGTTATCATTGGTGGATTTGTTTTTTGGTTTGGTTGCTCTTTTCTTTCTTTTTTTATTACTTTTCAATTTTTTTTTATTTTTAATAATTTTTTTTATTTTTTATTTTAATAACTATTTTATTTTATTTTTTCTTTCTCTCTTTCTTTTTTTCTCCCTTTTCTTCTGAACCGTCTGGCTGACAGGTTCTTGGTACTCCAGCCGGGTGTCAGGGCTGAGCCTCTGAGGTGGGAGAGGCAAGTTCAGGACATTGGTCCACCAGAGACCTCCCAGCTCCACGTAAAAGCTCCCCAGAGATCTCCATCTCAACACCAAGACCCATCTCCACTCAATGAACAGCAAACTACAGTGCTGGACACCCTATGCCAAACAACTAGCAAGACAGGAACACAACCTCACCCATTAGCAGAGAGGCTGCCTAAAATCATAATAAGGTCACAGACACCCCAAAACATACCACCGGATGCGGTCCTGCCCACGAGAAAGACAAGATCCAGCCTCATCCACCAGAACACAGGCACCAGCCCCCTCCACCAGGAAGCCTACACAACCCACTGAACCAACCGTAGCCACTGGGGGCAGACACCAAAAACAACGGGAACTATGAACCTGCAGCCTACAAAAAGGAGACCCCAGACACAGTAAGTTAAGCAAAATGAGAAGACAGAGAAACACACAGCAGATGAAGGAGCAAGGTAAAAACCCACCAGACCAAACAAATGAAGAGGAAATAGGCAATCTATCATCTGAAAAAGAATTCGAGTAATGATAGTAAAGATGATCCAAAATCTTGGAAATAGAATGGAGAAAATACAAGAAACGTTTAAAAAGGACCTAGAAGAACTAAAGAGCAAACAAACAATGATGAAGAACACAATAAATGAAATTAAAAATTCTCTAGAAGGAATCAGTAGCAGAATAACTGAGGCAGAAGAATGGATAAGTGACCTGGAAGATAAAATAGTGGAAATAACTACTGCAGAGCAGAATAAAGAAAAAAGAATGAAAAGAATTGAGGACAGTCTCAGAGACCTCTGGGACAACATTAAACGCACCAACATTCGAATGATAGGGGTCCCAGAAGAAGAAGAGAAAAAGAAAGGGACTGAGAAAATATTTGAAGAGATTATAGTTGAAAACTTCCCTAACATGGGAAAGGAAATAGTCAATCAAGTCCAGGAAGCACAGAGAGTCCCATACAGGATAAATCCAAGGAGAAACACACCAAGACACATATTAATCAAACTATCAAAAATTAAATACAAAGAACAAATATTAAAAGCAGCAAGGGAAAAACAACAAATAACATATAAGGGAATCCCCATAAGGTGAACAGCTGATCTTTCAGCAGAAACTCTGCAAGCCAGAGGCAGTGGCAGGACATATTTAAAGTGATGAAAGGGAAAAACCTACAACCAAGATTACTCTACCCAGCATGGATCTCATTCAGATTCGATGGTGAAATCAAAACCTTTACAGGCAAGCAAAAGCTAAGAGAATTCAGCACCACCAAACCAGCTTTACAACAAATGATAAAGGAACTTCTCTAGGCAGGAAACACAAGAGAAGGAAAAGACCTACAATAACAAACCCAAAAGAATTTAGAAAATGGTAATAGGAACATACATATCGATAATTACCTTAAATGTAAATGGATTAAATGCTCCCACCAAAAGACACAGACTGGCTAAATGGATACAAAAACAAGACCTGTGTATATGCTGTCTACAAGAGACCCACGTCAGACCTAGGGACACACACAGACTGAAAGTGAGGGGATGGAAAAAGATATTCCATGAAAATGGAAATCAAAAGAAAGCTGGAGTAGCAATTCTCATATCAGACAAAATAGACTTTAGAATAAAGACTATTATACGAGACAAAGAAGGACACTGCATAATGATCAAGGGATCAATCCAAGAAGAAGATATAACAGTTGTAAATATTTATGCACCCAACATAGGAGCACCTCAATACATAAGGCAAATGCTAACAGCCATAAAAGAGGAAATTGACAGTAACACAGTCATAGTAGGGGACTTTAACACCCCACTTTCACCAATGGACTGATCATGCAAAATGAAAATAAATAAGGAAACACAAGCTTTAAATGATACATTAAACAAGATGGACTTAATTGATATTTATAGGACATTCCATCCAAAAACAACAGAATACACTTTCTTCTCAAGTGCTCATGGAACATTTTCCAGGATAGACCATATCTTGGGTCACAAATCAAGCCTTGGTAAATTTAAGAAAACTGAAATCGTATCAAGTATCTTTTCCAACCACAACGCTATGAGACTAGATATCAATTATAGGAAAAAATATGTAAAAACTACAAACACATGGAGGCTAAACAATACACTACTAAATAACCAAGAGATGACTGAAGAAATCAAAGAGGAAATCAAAAAATACCTAGAAACAAATGACAAGGAACACACGATGACCCAAAACCTATGGGATACAGCAAAAGCAGTTCTAAGAGGGAAGTTTATAGCAATACAAGCCTACCTCAAGAAACAAGAAAAATCTCAAATAAACAACCTAATCTTACACCTAAAGCAATTAGAGACAGAAGAACAAAAAAACCCCAAAGTTAGCAGAAGGAAAGAAATCATAAAGATCAGATCAGAAATAAATGAAAAAGAATTGAAGGAAACAATAGCAAAGATCAATAAAACTAAAAGCTTGTTCTTTAAGAAGATAAACAAAATTGACAAACCATTAACTAGACCTATCAAGAAAAAAAGAGAGAAGACTCAAATCAATAGAATTAGAAACGATAAAGGAGAAGTAACAACTGACACTGCAGAAATACAAAAGATCATGAGAGATTACTACAAGCAACTATATGCCAATAAAATGGACAACCTGGAAGAAATGGACAAATTCTTAGAAAAGCACAAACTTCTGTGACTGAACCAGGAAGAAATAGAAAATATAAACAGACCAATCACAAGCACTGAAATTGAGACTGTGATTAAAAATCTTCCAACAGACAAAAGCCCAGGACCAGATGGCTACACAGGCGAATTCTATCAAACATTTAGAGAAGAGCTAACACCCATCCTTCTCAAACTCTTCCAAAATATAGCAGAGGGAGGAACACTCCCAAGCTCATTCTACGAGGCCACCATCACCCTGATACCAAAACCAGACAAAGATGTCACAAAGAAAGAAAACTACAGGCCAATATCACTGATGTATATAGATGCAAAAATCCTCAACAAAATACTAGCAAACAGAATCCAACAGCACATTAAAAGGATCATACACCATGATCAAGTGGGGTTTATCCGAGGAATGCAAGGATTCTTCAATATACGCAAATCAAGCAATGTGATACACCATATTAACAAACTGAACGATAAAAATCATATGATAATCTCAATAGATGCAGAAAAACTTTTGACAAAATTCAACACCCATTTATGATAAAAACTCTCCAGAAAGTAGGCACAGAGGGAACTTACCTCAACATAATAAAGGCCATATATGACAAACCCACAGCCAACATCGTTCTCAATGGTGAATAACTGAAAGCATTTCCTCTAAGATCAGGAACAAGACAAGGTTGTCCACTCTCACCACTATTATTCAACATAGTTTTGGAAGTTTTAGCCAGAGTAATCAGAGAAGAAAAGGAAATAAAAGGAATACAAATCAGAAAAGAAGAAGTAAAGCTGTCACTGTTTGCAGATGACATGATACTATACATAGAGAATCCTAAAGATGCTACCAGAAAACTACTAGAGCTAATCAATGAATTTGGTAAAGTAGCAGGATACAAAATTAATGCACAGAAATCTCTTGCATTCCTACACACTAATGATGAAAAATCTGAAAGAGAAATTAAGGAAACACTCCCATTTACCATTGCAACAAAAAGAATAAAATACATAGGAATAAACCTACCTAAGGAGACAAAAGATCTGTATGCAGAAAACTATAAGACACTGATGAAAGAAATTAAAGATGATACAAACAGATGGAGAGATATACCATGTTCGTGGATTGGAAGAATCAACATTGTGAAAATGACTATACTACCCAAAGCAGTCTACAGATTCAGTGCAATCCCTATCAAACTACCATGGCATTTTTCACAGAACTAGAACAAAAACTTTCACAATTTGTATGGAAACACAAAATACCCCGAATAGCCAAAGCAATCTTGAGAAAGAAAAACGGAGCTGGAGGAATCAGTCTCCTGGACTTCAGACTATACTACAAAGCTACAGTCATCAAGACAGTATGGTACTGGCACAAAAACAGAAATATAGATCAGTGGAACAGGACAGAAAGCCCAGAGATAAACCCACGTACATATGGTCACCTTATTTTTGATTAAGGAGGCAAGAATATACAATGGAGAAAAGACAGCCTCTCCAATAAGTGGTGCTGGGAAAACTGGACAGCTACATGGAAAAGAATGAAATTAGAATACTCCCTAACACCATACACAAAAATAAACTCAAAATGGGTTAAAGACCTAAATGTAAGGCCAGACACTATCAAACTCTTAGAGGAAAACATAGGCAGAACACTCTATGACATAAATCACAGCAAGATCCTTTTTGACCCACCTTCTAGAGAAATGGAAATAAAAACAAAAATAAACAAATGGTACCTAATGAAACTTAAAAGCTTTTGCACAGCAAAGGAAACCATAAACAAGACGAAAAGACAACCTTCAGAATGGAAGAAAATATTTGCAAATGAAGCAACTGACAAAGGATTAATCTCCAAAATTTACAAGCAGCTCATGCAGCTCAATATCAAAAAAACAAACAACCCAATCCCAAAATGGGCAGAAGACCTAAATAGACATTTCTCCAAAGAAGATATACAGATTGCCAACAAACACTTGAAAGGATGCTCAACATCACTAATCATTAGAGAAATGCAAATCAAAACTACAATGAGGTATCACCTCACACCGGTCAGAATGGCCGTCATCAAAAAATCTACAAACAATAAATGCTGGAGCAGGTGTGGAGAAAAGGGAACCCTCTTGCACTGTTGGTGGGAATGTAAATTGATACAGCCACTATGGAGAACAGTATGGAGGTTCCTTAAAAAACTGAAAATAGAACTACCATATGACCCAGCAATCCCACTACTGGGCATATACCCTGAGAAAACCATAATTCAAAAAGAGTCATGTACCACAATATTCATTGCAGCTCTATTTACAATAGCCAGGACATGGAAGCAAGCTAAGTGTCCATTGACAGATGAATGGATAAAGAAGATGTGGCATGTACATACAATGGAATATTACTCAGCCATAAAAAGAAACGAAGTTGAGCTATTTGTAGTGAGGTGGATGGACCTAGAGTCTGTCATACAGAGTGAAGTAAGTCAGAAAGAGAAAAACAAATACCATATGCTAACACATATACATGGAATCTAAAAACAAAACAAAAAAATGGTTCTGAAGAACCTAGGGGCAGGACAGGAATAAAGATGCAGACATAGAGAATGGACTTGAGGATATGAGGAGGGGGAAGGGTAAACTGGGACAAAGTGAGAGAGTGGCATGGACATATATACACTACCAAATGTAAAATAGATAGCTAGTGGGAAGAAGCCACATAGCACAGGAGATCAGCTCAGTGGTTTGTGACCACCTAGAGGGGTGGGAGGGAGGGAGACACAACAGGGAGGGGATATGGGGATACATGTACAGCTGATTCACTTTGTTATAAAGCAGAAACTAACACACCACTGTAAGGCAATTATACTCCATTAAAGATGTTAAAAAACTATATTAAATGGGAACGACTTCAAAGATTATATACAGGATAATAGGTTTTGAATAAGGCTAAAAATAACTGCAATAAAAATATACCTTTTAGGAATACATATAGATTAGATGCAGTGGAACGAGTAAAAGGAAAAGCAGAATGATAAACATAAGATTAAGGAAGGTGACGACCTCGGGTGGGAAGGCCTGAAGCAAGATCTTAGGTCTGGATATAGGTTTTGTCAAATTCTTGCTTTGTTTTGAGTGATGAGCTCTTGGCTGCTTGTTACATTAATTAAAAAGAAAAAAAGAAAAAAAAAAGAAACAAGCAACAAAAACAGCTAAATACATAATTAAATAAAATCAGACCATGCATGGGCCAATAGAGGGAATGTTATCAGCCGAAGATTGTGATTAAACCAGTTTTAAGCATGAGCGGTCCACAAGGGGGAAAACAAACAAATATACTGGGCATCCATTGCAGGCTAGATACTGTCCCAGGTTCTGGGTTTACACCAGCAAATGTAATAATAATAATAATAATAAAATCCCCACCATCTTGGAGCTCACACTGTAGTGTAGGGAGATGGACATTAAACAAAATATATAGTGTCAGCATATAAGAGGTATGGAGAGAAATGATGATCTGGGAGACAGGAAGCAGGTGATCCAGGAAAGCCTCACTGAGAAAGTGACATTCAGGCAAAGTCCTGAAGAAGGGGAAGAAGGGGGCTTGTAGATCTCTGGGGGCCAAGCTTCTCAGCCAAGGGAACAACCCGGGCAACGGTCTTGAGGCAAGAGTGCCCAGAACAGGTAGGAGGCCAGTGTGGCTGGAGGGGGGTTCAAGAGGGAGAATGCGGGCCCTGCAGGCCACTCTGAGGACTTGGACTTTTACTCTGAGCGACATGGGGAGCCACTGGAAGGTTCTGAGAAAAGGAGGAAACCATCTGACACGTTTCAAAGGGTCCCTCTGGCTAGACTGCTGGGGACAGAGGCTGGGGCCCTAATCAGGAAGCAGTTGTGATCATCCAGGTGAGAGATGAGGCGGCTGGTGCCTGAGAGATAAGAGCAGGGCAGGTGAGAAGTGACCAAGTCCTGATACAACTATGACCCGGCCACTGCTCTCCTGGGGACTCCCAGGCCAGCAGCAAAGACCAGACGTGCATCCAAATACCCACAACACAACATCTACCATCGACTCTACAGCAGTTTACGTAGAGTCCTGCTGCCCTGTCTGGCCTGCAGAGGCCCTGCTCCTCAGACCCTGGCCCTGGACAGCTACCTCCTCTGGGCTGTCACCTCTTGCAGCCGGAAATCCTGGTCATCTGTGTGGCCGGATGGGTGACATTCCACCTCCACCCAGGGTCTGTCAGCCCCCCAGTTTCCTCCTCATGTTTGGGCCCTCCCCTGCACCCCAACCGGGGTTTCCCTGTGCCCTCATTACAGGCCTCACTGTGACCAGACTATCAGAGCCCAGGGAAGCTTTAAATCCGTGGTTCCCATTGAAATCACTTGGAGAAGTTGAAAAATTACTGGCACCTGAGTCCCACCCCCAGCGACTGCTGTAATAGTTCTGAGGTATAGCCAAAGCTTCCAGGTGATTCTAACGTGCAGCCAGGGTTGAGAGCCACTGCTCCAAGGGGACTGGTCTGCCTTCCCTGCCCCCATCCCTTACAGGTGCTTCATGCCCACAAGCCTCTTACCTGCCCCCCACCCCGCCACCCCGCTCTCCAAGGCAAATCCCTGGCTGGTGCATCCTCCACGGAGGTGAGGCCGCTCTGCAGGGCCTAATCAGCCCTGAGATGAGTGGAGAGCATTCACCTAACTCACAGGGTAGGCTGGGACCCAGGCTGCCCCCCAGGCCTGGAGAGTGGAGCAGATACCCAGGAACACTGGCTTCCGCAGGCCCTGGGGCTGCTTCTAAGGCCAGAAAAGCCCTGCGGCTCAGATGCATTTAATCAAGGCTGTGCTGGCTCCCCTCCCCTGCTCCTCCCCATTCTTCCTCCTTTAGGACTTGGAATGCATTTTTATTAGACTTTTCCTAGGTGAAAATGGTGCCGGGCTGGGGGTGGGGAAACTGGATGGAGGGTGATTTACAATTGCCCTGAGTCCTCACACCTCCCAAGGGCAGCCACATTCGGCAGCCTGCTCAGAGCCATTGGCAGACGGGGAGCACTGCCCAGGCTGCACTCAGATCTGCCCCAGCCGGGAGCCACGTCTCTGCACAAGCACCCCAAAATCTCAAAAGAGCCAAAGGCCCTTTGGAAAACAAACAGGGGAAGTCGGATGCTGGTGTCTGTAAGGTTCTGGCAAAGACTCCACTCAGAGAAATAGACCACGTTCCCCAAACCCCATACACATCAGATCAGGCTGCCCCTGTTATATTTTCTCTTTGCTCCAAACAGCTCTTTTGACTCTCATCTGCCTCTAAGTTCCATGTCCAGCCTTCCATCCCTGCTCTGCCCCAAACAAGAGAGGCCGTCTTCCCTGGATATAGGGTTACGAGGCACCTCCTGCCCTTTTTAGAGAGGGTGCCTTTCATCAGGTCAGTTTCTGGTGGACTTAGTTCCCCTGGGGCTCTCCTGTAAATGCTATAGCAGGATTTCCCAACCTCGGCACTACTGACATTTGGGGCTTCTTTTTTGGGGAGGGAATTCTTGTGCATTGTGGGATGTGTAGCAGCATCCCTGGTCTCTACCCACTAAACACCAGTAGTACCCACCCTCCCACATCTGTGACAATAAAAATGTCTACAGACATCACCAAATGCCCCCTGGAGTGGAGAGGGGGGCAAAATCGCCCCGTTGAGAACCAGTGTGCTATAGCAATTTGACTGGGAACCACTGGAGGGCAAGGACTATGCCGGCACTTCTGATAGCTCAGTCCAGTGGCCAGTACAGAAAACCAGACGGTGTGATCTTGGTCAGGACACCTCTAACCTAACCTCTCCGGGCTTCCGTGTCATCCTCTGAAATAATAATAATGGTCAATACGTGCTCGGGGCTGGCACTGTGCTAAGCACTTTGCATGGATTTTTTCATTTAATTCTCACTTAACCCTCACAATGTTTTTCTGGAAAAGGTAGTTTACAGATGAGGAAGTTAAGGCCCAGAGTAGTCAGGCAACTTGCTCAAGAGCACACAGCAAGAAGGAAGGCAGTTTGACTCCAGAGCCACAGTCTGCACTCCCTCCCTCAAAGAGGGCCTTGGGCCTGAGACCACCTCTAAAGTCCTCTGCAGTCCCAAAACTGTGCCATTCTTTTGATGTTGTCGCTACAAAGATAATGTCCACTGGGCATCCTGTATTCTTTGGTTCCCCTCTGCCCCGCCATCCACGATACAGCTTGCTCATGTCAATCAGTCCGCTCCTACTACATTCTGTGCCAGGATCCAGCTGTCAATGAGTCATGGTGTTTACCTCTAGAGAGGAGGCAGATTTTAAAAGCCTGTTGGACATTTATTTACAACCATGATAAGGGCTAAGAGGGGGCCTGACCCAGGCCAGAGGGTCAGGAAATGGACAGCCTAGCTGCTCTCTGATGGGTGTGCAGGGGTTAAAGCCATGAAGGTGAGGGAGGCCAGTGCCCAGAGAGAGTATCTCCTGAGGCGGAAAAGAGCGCTGCTTGTCCTAGAAACCAAGGGAAGAGGGAGCAAGAGGAAGCAGATGAGGTGGGCGGGACCCGTGGGCCCTGGTAAGAATTTCTACCTTTATCCAAGAAGCAGCAAGAGACCCTTAGAGGGTCTAAATAGGGAGAGGTCTGGTCAGATGAGCCTATTCACCAGAGCAGCTACTGTGTGCTGTGTGAAGATCAGGGTGGGGACAGGGTTGGCAAGAGAAAATGCAGAAGGATCTGTTGGGCTGCTGGGCGGGTCCAGGAGAGGGTGACAGGGGGCAGGGAGGGACTGGCAAACTCCAGAGACACTGAACGTGCAGGTCACAGGGACACAGGTAGTGCTGCAGCGGAGACCTGGAGAACCATGGTGCTCTTTACAAGAGGGGTGTACCCAGAGTGTGGGGTCCAGGTCAGGAGTTCCGTGTGGGCGCCCTGCATTTGAGGGGTGCTATGCACGACAACAATGGGCCAAACGACTGACTGATCTACCAACTGATTCATGGATAAATGATGCCCAAACCTCTTTCCTGGGATGAGGCTCAGTGTGAGGCCCCACCGACTTAGGACTCACCCTGGACAGAAACACAGCCAAACCACAGAAAAGACACGTGCAGGCGGCCAAGCCCTGGGGGAAAAGCCCATACAATGAAAATGTAAGTTATTATTACTATTACCTTATCAGATCTGACAAGAGCGCAGTCAAAGGGGGGCCCGCCCCGCAGCGTGTAGTATAATATAAATGGACTCTCAGGTGGCAATTGGCTGTTGCATTGATTCTTATTCACACAGGAGCTAAATCACGGTGCTAATGTGAACCATGTGTGAAATATCCCTTTTACATGCACTAGCAATGAAAGGGCTTCGCAGACCTATAGTCAAATGAATGTACTTCTGAGTAATGGGAATCTGCATGTGGGCATTATTTTATTACCATGTACAAGCCAGCGTCATCAAACCTTTGATGTCACGTTAAAGAAAGCACTCCAGCCACCCAGGGAGGTGAGGAAACACCAGCATGGGGCCCCTCATGGAGAAAGGGACACTGAACTGCTATCCAGGGCCTGAGGATTTTAAAACTGTACTTAACACCATTAGGTTGCTCCGAGAACCACAACACGTGAGGATAGGAATGGACCTCAGGCCCTCAGCTCACCTGTGCGATGCATGAGGGAAGGGACTTGTACAGAATCGCCCGGTTCATCAGTTGCAGATCTGGGCCTGGAATCCACACCCTCTCACTGGTTCAGGCCATGGTGCTTCTTCCACTGCACTCAGGACCCCAGGAAACCTTTATAGAGATTCCCAATCTCTCAGGCCCTGGCTTGAGTCTTCATTGAAACCCCCAGAGGAAATGAGAGTAAAGACTATTTCTACCAGCCCAAGTTGGCAGACAAAGGACACTGCATCTTGGCAGATGTTTTGGTGACTATGGGATGCTAGGGGACTGGGGGAAAGTTGCTTGGAAGACAGGGAAATGCCATAGGAATCTGGGAACAAAGTCTTATTGGCTTATTTGTTTATAAATAATGCATACTCTGCCTACTTCTAGAAAAGATTTGGTGTGGTTTGCAATTTAAAACACATACAAGCAATAAAATAGCTCAGACTGACATCAGATTGCAGAACTGTTTTTAACAGCAAAAAAAGTTGGAAATGACCCAGGTGTCCCTCTATAGGGGGCTGGTTTAAAAAAACTGTCCATGCATCCAGTGGAATACTACACAGCTATTTTTAAAAATGAGGAATTTGCTCTGCGTACTAATATGAAGAGATTTCAAGGACATATATTTAAGGAAATAAAAAAGCAAGGTGCAGAATATACAGTAGGCTATCTTTTGTATGGCAAAGTGGTTAAGAATATATATTCAAATTTCTCCATTTTAGCATAAAGAAAACACTGAAAGAGTAAACCTAAAAGTTATATAAATGGTGGCCTATAGGGGGCAACGGGGGGAGAGTGAAATCTCAGTGTACAACTTTGTATGCCATTTTGATTTTTGAACTGTATAAAATGCTTCACCTACTCAAAAATTCTAATTCAATTAAACACAGAGGAAAGGGGAAATGGGAAATAATTCTAGATGCAAGAGCCAAAAATTTCTCCCTTCTGCCCCCTCCAAAAATGGATGCTAAAAGTGCCATGCCTGGAATCCCACGGTCACATGGACCCAGAAGTGGAGGGCGCGTCACTCCAACACAAGTGGAGGCCGGGCATGGAGTGCAGATGGGCAGCCTGCTGCGGCTGGCTGCAGGGGCCTGCCCTTCCTGACTCATCACCGGAGGGAGCAAGAAGAAGGGAAGGGCTGGGACCTGCCCCAGGCCAGCATCGCTCAAGGCCTGCCCACCTCTGGAGGGCTATGCCCAGGTCTGCTCCCTGACTCAACCCTGACTCACGGTTACCACGGCTCCTGACATCAAGTGGTTCCAGAAGCAACCAAACTGCATTAAGTACAATGTTCACATTCTTAGGCTCTGCCTGCCAAGCCCACCCCACTCCAGGCCTTCCTCTCTGTATCCCCAGCATGGCCCTGGTTCCCCCAGCTCTGGGGGGCAGTGCCCTGAGCCCTCGCATTGCTCAGCCACAGTACTTGTTGGAGAAGAATTCTGGAGAGGTGAGAGGGCAGCACCCTCAGCTAAGGACGGTGGCTTCGGCCGTGTAAGCGAGCTCTTCCCCTCCCAGGCTCCTCTCTGATCCCTCCTGGAGTAGGAGGTGGCAGCCAATCATCACATCCATTAAAATGTACTGCTACCACCCTGACATCCACTGAGGAGGTGGAATTAACTCTAGCCTATTAATAAAGTATATCCATATTATAGAAAACCATATTATAAAAAACTAGAGTGATGTGTATGAGTAGTTTTTAAAAGATTACATTAAGTAAAAACACAAGCTGCAGAACATAATACAATACATAGCTTGATCCCATTTTTGTGTAATATGGATCTATTTTTCCAGATCCATGGTAACAGTATAAATACAGATAGTGATATGAATGTAACAATTCCCTGAATTCTTGACAGTGATGATCTCTGGGGTGGGGGTGGGGGTGTCTCACAATTTCCTTCACTTTCTCAAACACATGTATATTATTTTGTTTTCTTATACAAAGCAATTATTATTTTTGTAATCTGAACATAGATCTCTCTCATGCGTTGCATACATTGCTGGTCTGGTGGACCTAGTCAGAGATTCAGTGGAAGAACTCCCCTCCCGACCCTGCACCATCCAGCAGATGGGAAACTGAAGCCCAGAGAGGTCAAGTGACTTTCTTGGCATCACACAGTGAGTTAACAGCAAAGCTGGGCTGAGAGCTCCTATCTCCTGACTCAGCCCTCACTCCTTCCACTACGCCTTGTAGCCTGAAAATAAAATCAGTGTGTATTTGTGGAGGGTTCTTTATGTGGTTGGTAGGGGAAAATAGGGGGAATATTGGCAAAAACAAAAACAAAACAAAAAAACAAAAAAACTTGGCACTCCAGGACTCATTACCTGGCTGCCAGATCAATACCACCTCCATTGACTCATGAAATATTCCAGACAAGTATTCATTTAAAGATGAAACATTAACTATAAATCAACACCCGGAGTGAGTACTGAGTGACAAAGTGAATTACAATAAGTGGGTAAATGGATGGCTGGTCTCAGCCCCAATGGCCACCTGACTGTTACCCACCAGAGCTGGGAGAAGGTCTACCCTCTGACTCAGAAAAGCAACAGGTCAGGGTCAGGGGAGGCTTCTTTAAGGAGTACCTCTCTAACATAAAAATTATTGCCGCTGCCTCCCCAAAAGCACCTGAAAAGGCAGGATGCACATTAATCAATTAACAAGTGTTATTAAATCTTGTGTTGCACTGGGCTCAGAAGGCCTGGCTGACAGGCATAAAGATGGTGGCCTCTTCCATATGGTCACTGCTTTACAACTCAGAAAGGCTTTAGCTCATCATCCCGCTGGAGCCTCTTGATGTCGTGTGGCCAGCAGTTTTTAACCTTTGTTTTGTGTCTGAGGAAGCAGTTCCACGACTTGCTCAGGGTCCCACAGGGCAGTTTCCAAGGCAGAGCTGGACACCAGATCTGCCAGGCTTGGCCCCGTGTGCTTCTCTCACACCCCGCCCTGATGGGGGCACCAGCATCCAGAAAAGTAGACGAGCGGCCTCTGGGAAAGTGGAATGGCCAAAAAACACAATACAAACCAGTCTAGAGTCGGGTGCTACGTCTCTCCCCACTGGACCACCAGTGGACACCTTCTGCCACTCTGAGATTTTTGTCTTTTGAGGACAGTTTGCATGTGTGGGTTTGCATATGTAATACACATGAACACATTTTTTAAATGTTTGACTAACTCTTTATACTTCATGAAGTGTTTTTGCATACACTGCCCATTAAACTCTCTTTCTGTAGGTAAATGATGTCAGCAGGACAGGTAATCTAATTCTTTCCAGTTAACAGATAAGGAAACCAAGGCTCGGGGCAACTTGTCCCATGTCTTATTACTTCTCAGTGGCAGAGGGGGAAGCCAAGAGCTCTTTCTGGATCATTTCATTTCATGCTCCCAATTCATTCATTTCATTTCATCCTGGGAGAGAGGCGTGGTTGCCCCATCTTACACTTGCGGACACTGAGGCCCAGGGAGACTAGGCCACCTGCCCCAAGTGGCAGAGCCAGAACCCAGCATCCTGGGCCCACAGCTGAGGTGTGAGGTGTGCGATTGCAGGGAAGGTCCACAGTGGGGCAGGCGTTGAGTAGGTCCTTCCCCAAATACCAATACTAACAATAGCTTTCTGAGCTTTCAAATGTGCCGGGAGTGGGCTGAGCTCTGTCCACACAGGACTTTTGAGGACAAGGCATGTGGCCCAGTTGTCTCTGAATCCTTGAGTGGCACAGAGCTGGGCCCCCTTGTTGACCTGAAGCACCCACCACAACCCTGTCCTTTTCTAGGACCCTTTCTTCCATTTCTGCTGTACAAATTAAAGGACAGTGTGGGCTCTTAACTAACAAGTGCCTTTTTTTTTTTTTTAAATAAATTTATTTATTTTTGGCTGCGTTGCGTCTTCGTTGCTGCACACGGGCTTTCTCTAGTTGTGGTGAGCGGGAGCTACTCTCCGTTGCAGTGTGTGGGCTTCTCATTGCAGTGGCTTCTCTTGTTGCAGAGCACGGGCTCTAGGCGCGCGGGCTTCAGTAGTTGTAGTTTACGGGATCCATAGTGCAGGCTCAGTAGTTTTAGCGCACGGGCTTAGTTGCTCCGCGGCATGTGGGATCTTCCTGGACCAGGGCTCGAACCCGTGTCCCCTGCATTGGCAGGCAGATGCTTAACCACTGCGCCACCAGGGAAGTCCCACTAACAAGTGCCTGTGATGGCCATTCATGCCAAATAACACCATGCACACCCCCTGGGAGGAGTGAGAGCCCCCCACCCAGCTCTCCACACCCAAGAAACTAACTGGCTCCCAAGGCTGCCTCAAATCCCTTCACCTTTACTGGAGCAACTGTGGCCCACCTTTTGCAAGATTTCCACTCAGGCCATCTTCTCTCTCTGCCCTAGGAATGATTTGCTGATGATAATAAACATTTCCACATGAAGGCTTGGGTGTCTCTGAGTCATAATTTATTGCTTTGTTTCTGTGGTTGATACTTTTTTTTTTCTTTTTGCTTAAAAGACAGGGCAGGAGTGAGTGAGCGTGGACGGGATGAGTAATCCCAGCTTCTCTAAGCTCTGGTGGGAAGACGGAAACAAGGGGTGGAGCCGGAGAGGAGAGGATGGGAGTGGCTGACAGGGCCGGGCAGGGGGAGCACGACCCCAGTTCCGGACAGGGAAGACTTGGGCCCCCAAGTCAGATAATACTGTAATCCAAACAGGCTTTATGTGCTCAGCTGCAGCCTGTGGGCGTGTGGAGGCGGGAGGCAGGGAAGTATTCTAGCTGAGTGATCCATAACCAACAAAGGGATGGTCTGTCCAAATCTTCCCCAGGCTTCAAGGCCCAGGTCAAGTGCCACCTCCTCCAGGTGGCCTTCAAGGATCACTCCAGCCAAGAGCAATTCCTCTTTCCTCTGAATCTGAACCTTTCGTTTATCGCTAGGGTTAGATGGCTTTGCCCCGTCACTGTTTATTTGTACTGCTTCTCCAGTTCCGTCGTGAGCTCCCAAAGGGCAGAGAACTTGTTTTTACCTCCTCTGTACCTTTTAAGTTTGTGACACCCAGGATAGTCTATCCCTTGGGTGATGTTAGACCACACCTATACACAGAGCCAGGAGTCTCCAAGCAAACATTTGTGGACCGAGTTTCAGAAAATGGCACTAAATAATAATCATACAATTTAACCTTTGGTCTTGGGCTTTATACTGCACGAAGCCCTTTCATAATCTTGGAAGATAAGTGGCAGGTGATATGAAGCTCATTTTACAGGTAGGAAAACTGAGACTTAGAAAGTTTGAGTGATTGACCAATGACCAGTTAGTAAATAGAAACAGCTCTGGAACCCAGGTTTCTGACCTTCCTGATTATCCTTAGGGGAGCTGAAAGTTTCTGTCTCCTCTGAAGCACATGACAAATTATTTTGGGGGAACACGGCACTGCTATGCACCACCACTCCCCACCTCCGCAAGATGCACAGTACGTGTTAACATTCATTCACAGTATAACCGAAGTTCTGAAGAAACCTGTTTGGCTTAGTTCAATGCAACCTTCTCCAAACTTACCTCACCTGGAACCCTTTTGCATGGGACACCTACAGTATCCTGAACTGGGGAAATGTTCTACTGCCCCACTGCTACTTTCCTAAAGGGTAAATCATGTTCCCAGGAGAAGCTGTATATTATGGACGAAGAAAGGCTTAAGCTAGATGAAGAACGCTCTAATTGTGAAATTTCAGGGCTCAGCCAACCAGTAAGGACATTTATTATTATCTTACTTTTTATTATTGAACGTTTCAAATACACACAAAATAGAAGAGCATAATAAATCCCCACATACCCATCACCAATTACCAAACCAGCTTCAACAATATTCAGCAATCTGTTCTTGCTTCATCTTTTTTTATCTAAAATATTTTAGAGAAAATCCCAGACATCATCTGTAAATACTTCAGTATGTAACATTGCTACAGTATTACACACCCTAAAAAAATTAACAATAATTCCTGGGTATAACAGGGGCAAGACAGGAATAAAGACGCAGACCTACTAGAGAATGGACTTGAGGATACGGGGAGGGGGAAGGGTAAGCTGGGACAAAGTGAGAGAGTGGCATGGACATATATACACTACCAAACGTAAAACAGATAGCTAGCGGGAAGCAGCCGCATAGCACAGGGAGATCAGCTCTGTGCTTTGTGACCACCTAGAGGGGTGGGATAGGGAGGGTGGGAGGGAGGGAGACGCAAGAGGGAAGAGATATGGGGATATATGTATATGTATAACTGATTCACTTTGTTATAAAGCAGAAACTAACACACCATTGTAAAGCAACTATACTCCAATAAAGATGTTAAAAAGATTTTTAAAAAATAAAAATAAAAAAATAATAATAGTAATAATTCCTGGGTATCTAACGCACAGCCTGTCTCTAACCTCCTTGATTCTCTCAAATAGAGTCAAAGTAGACTTGAGTCATGAGTCAAACTGGACCCATAGAGGCCATTCGGTTGGTATATCTCTTTAAGACTCTAAATCTGTGACAATTCCCTCACATCTCGCCATTATTTCCCCTCGACCTCCTGTTGGGAAGATAGGGCATTTGTCCTGAGGAGCCCTCTCGTTCTGGATCTGGTGACGGTCTCTCTGTGGTGGGCTTTCCCATGTTCCTCTAGTTCCTGCATAAGGTGGTCGTTAGATTTACAGGCAGGAGCAGTTTTATGTTCAGTTATATGGTGGGAAAATGTCCTGGGTGGTGCTGTGTCCTTCCCATCACGTCATATCTGGTGGTCCACTTTTAGCAAAGCTAATATTGATCCATGGATTTGGATGCTGGGGGGAATATATCTTTTTGAGCAACTAGGTCTTCCCAGTATCTCCAAAGTCGTATCACATTCTAGAATTTGGTTCCAGATACATCTCTAGCCTGGGATTTCATGGAGGACTCTCTACTACCATCAGCTCCAAAATTCTATCAGCTTATCCTTTCCTAGGCTATCTCTGGGTGACCTTTTACCTTTCTTTCTTTTTTTTTTTTTTTAATAAAGAAAAGACACTTTTAAATGACCAGACAAGCCGGGGACCCTGTCTTCCCTCTGGCCAGGCGCTACCAGCAACTCCACGGGCTTAGCTGGAGTCCCACGGTCTCCACAGCCCATGGATTCCTCCACCCATCTCTTAGGAGATGAGTCAGAATCTCAAGGAGAACAAGAACACATAGTTGAACATGATAAATATGCATCCAAAATTTTTAAAAACCAAATTACACAAATCAAGCTTATTCTGAGAGGTTCGTTTTGCCAGGGGTCTCTAGTGCTCCAATCAGCATAATTAAATAGCAGGATCTCTCTAGAATTGATTGTGGTTTTCACATTTTTTATCATCCAAGGACCATTTCAGCGAGATGATTTTAAGCTAATAAGAACCCCCAAATTAGAAACTAATTAAGGAGATGGAAAATACAAATGTATTTGTTTTTAGTCGGGCACTATTTTTATCAGAGGAATCATGAAAAATTAAAATTGTCAAGTACCAATATGAAGGTTGTCAGTCAAGGGCAATGTGGCTTTCTGCCTCTCCCTGCTGCAAAATTTTAAGGTGATGTATCAGAAGCTGTTCCCTGTGGGCCCCCAGGAAGCAATAAAGAGACTAATTTTGAAGAGCAGAATTACACACTGCTAGACTTGACGAGGAAAAGGGGGTTGCCATAATACTCTCAACTGTTTGGTGATTAAGATTCATAGCGCCTCTTGCTTTTTGAATGCATGTGTGCCTGGCAACAGCATTAAATCATTGCAGTGCACTTTCTCATGCTCATTTAACAGATGAGAACATTAAGGCCTGGGGAAGTTGAGAGATGTGCACAGGGTCACAAAGCAAACTTAGAAAGAATCTAGACTATATCTCCATCTAAATATGCTTGATTTTATGACACTCCCTCCTCATTGTCCCCCACATGTGCCATAGATTACCTTTTAAAATAGATGCTAAGTCACAATGACACTGCTTTGGAGGACTCTTTTAGGATTCGTGACAGCCTTGAGAGCTCAGGGCCCGGGAGAGGAACAGGAAGCAGAAGCCAGCTGCCCCCGGGGGAGGAACATCACAGGGACCCACAGACGGCTGCGGTGAGCATCCAAGGACCACTGACGCAACCTCACACAATCAGATGTTGACCCAACCTTGAAAATGTCATTTCAGTCCCCAGGGCTGGAGAATTCCCATTCGTCTATAGACTTTGCACTGATTCCAGCATGGCTGACACCCGGTGACTCTTTGCATCACCGACCTGTACCGCCTTATCCTGCTCCCTCTACCCCAGCCCGAAGGATCTGCCTGCAGACACTCTATTCGAACCCCCTTTCCCATCGCAGAATCCTCACCAAACCCAAGCCAGGTAGGTGAAGAGGACCCTTCCTTAGCTCCAGGCCTCTCTCCCCTCAGGCCCGGAAAAGATGGATTGGGAACTTTCTTGATAACTAGGGTAGATTCCAAACTCAGGGGGACGAGTTAGAGACCCCACACAACAGGCTGAAGAAAACTAAGGATGTCAGGGAAACCTGCCACTGACACACAGGAGACAAAGGATTATTAGTTGAGAGGTGCTCGCCCTGCAGGAAGGAACACCCAGGGGAGCACTGAGCGGGGCCCACAGGGGGGAGGACAGTGCGTGATGATGGCCCAACCTGCCATGTGATGTCGAGTGGAAGGGCACGTTTAGAATCAACCCAGTTCCCAACCAAGAAACCACGCCAGGTAGGGAATTAAGAGTCTTAATAACATTTTATAATTTTATGCAGGTCTTTCACATACACTATCTCATTTGAGTCTCAGAAAAACCCCAAAGGCAGAAATTATTTAACCTTTTCTTCCGGTGGGGCTGGGCTTAGGGGAACTTGATTTTGTGGAGTGCCAACCTTATGCCAGTGACATGTGTCAGGACACATATGTAGCAATTACTATTTTCTGCTGCTGTTGGGAGCCCGTGACTGGGGCAGATGTCATTCATAGAGTAATAAAAAATACCCTCTCCCAAACCCAGAAAGAGCAGCCATATCTATGACAGTGGGCTCCCTGGCCCTCACAGGGAGTAATCTGTATTTTTATGGCTGGTAAAGAAAGGAGGCAGGTAAGGTAGGGATGGGCCTTTGTTTCAAAGGCTGAGGCTGGGAGACAGGAGAGAAAGGGGTTGAAGGACAAGCAGCTTTTCGAGTAGGGTGCCTGGGTCGGGTCCCAAGACACTTGGGATGGCTTAGGTAATGGGTCCTGGGGTGGCCGGCACCCCCTCGGCCCACTGAAACACAGTGCCACGGTGGTGTCCATCCTCTAGAGATGAAAGCCCGGGGACCCCTGCCTTCTCTACAGCAGAGCTGACACAGGGGCACAAGCTTCCTGCAGGACCTGTCTCCTCCAGGTGACCACAGGGCTCTGGATAAGGAGGGCCACAGGCAGCCACCCTGGGCCAAGGTCCAGGCTCACCCCCTGCCCATCTGTCCTGCCCCACAAAGCCCCACAGTCCTCATGCAACAGAAGGGTAGAAACAGAACTATAGAAATTCCTGCTAGGACACTTTTGCCACACTTAGCCCATAGGGAACTCAACCCAGTTTTCATTTAATTTAGGAAAATAAAAAGCATTATTTCTTGACGTGGAATGTCACAGAGTAATGATTATTTTATTTAGTCCTCATAATTACCCAGCAAAACAGACATTCTTAGTGCCACTTTCAATGCAGCTTCTGAAGCTCAGAGAGCTTTGGGAACTGCCTGGGGTCAGCCCGGGACCAGTAAGTGGTGGCATCTGAGGCCAGCTGGGAAGACCTGCAGCCAGGGCTGGTTCTAGAGAACATACGTTACCATCCAGAACAAGTGATTCAAGACACCTCTGATACTTCAAGCCAGTTTCCCCAGGAATTCATTTCAGTTGTGTCATGAGAAGAGGACAGAACAGTAAGTCCTATTGTCTAGCTCAGGATACACCTGGCCTCTGGGTGCCCCTGGGCAAGATGCTCTAAATTCTAGACCTAAGCTGTCCAGTAGAGTAGCCACTAGCCACAGGTGCTGTTGAGCACTTGCAATGCGGCTGGTCCAAACGGAGATAAACCGTAAGTATAAAAATGCACTCTGGACCTCAAAGACTTTGTACGAAAAGAAGAATATAAACTATCTCATTAATAATCTTTATATTCACTCCATGTTGCAATGATAATACTTCGGACATGTTGAGTTAAATGAAACATTATTACAATTAATTTCACTTGCTTCAAATTGAAAATCCCATGAGACTGGCTCATGCTCAGTCTCTCTGGGCAGCCCTGCTCCAGGTCCCAAGTCTTGCCTTGGTTTCTGTACCCGACTCATCCTGCCCCACTCCCTAGAGCAGCGCTGGAAGCTGAGGAGGCAAGACTCTCCAAGCATTCCGAGAATGTCCTCTCTTCTCAACACGTCTGTAAATTCCTGGACCCACCCTTCCCTCCCTCTATCCTACTCAGTGCCCAGAAAGCATCCCCAGGCCCAGCAACTGCCAAAGCACTCACAGGCAATCACCATTTCTGAGTGTTCGGATCCACCTTAAACTATATTTTCCACGGCCAGAGGAATGCCGAGAACGAGGTTTTCAAAGCCCAGGCCTCAAACCCTGTTCACAATCAGAAGCCCTGGGAATTGGGATGCGTTTCTCCCACCCTTCTTTGCTCCCTCCCCTCCCAGACCATAAGCTCCTCCAAGAGCAGAACAATGGAAGAAAACTAAATGATTGATCACTTACTATGGTGCCAGCTGCTGTGCTAAATGTTTTGCATGTTTCATTTTATTTAATTCTCCCAACCAGCCTGTGAGTGAGAAAGTCTTGTCCCCATTTTGAAGACAGGAGCCTGAGGCTCCCAGAGTCCCAGATCTGTCTCCACTCCCATGTTTTTTCCTCTGCCCCATGTTCCCTCCCCTGGGAGCAGACACCCCTCATGCATCTTTGTATGTCTGGCACCTAGCACAGTGCCCAGTACAAAATAGGTACTCGGGAAATATTGGGAAACTAGGTTAAGAAACTTCTAGATTCAACCCTTTGTTCTCTCTTGACTTAATCAGAAAGTATTTTGCCCCTTACCTTCCTGAGCCACCTGCAGGGCTGGGCCTCTTCTGCCTCCTCCTGCCCCCCATCACCTCCCATCACGAGGGCCCACAGGGTGAGCCCTGCCCAGGTCCCCAGTCAAGCCTAAAATGCACAGACTGCCTGCTCCACTGAGAGGTGGGGGTCTGAGAATAGTCCAGAGCTGGTACACTAGGGTCTAGGGTGCCCAGGGACACAGCTAGCCCCAGGAAACTATGAAGATACCAGCTCCCTAGCAAAGCCCCTCCAGGCCTAGCCAGACCCCTAACTATCCTCACCAGGGTCCCCAAAGCTCGACTCCCCTGCCATTTGTTCATATAGACAGAAGCCAAGTCCTGGGCCCACCTGGTACCTGTGGCTGATCCATTTCCTAGAGCTGGGCTCAGCTTTCTGGATTCCTTCTTCATCTTATTCTTTCTGCCTAACTTAGAACAAGGCCTCCCAGAAGTCCTAATGCTCTGCCCCTCCCCACCCCTTGGCTTGGCTTTGTGGACCCTGACACTGGCCTGCACTGGAATGGAATTTGCCACACCCTCTTGGGCCTCCTGCCCCAGGCCATTGGCCCTCTCCCCCTGCCCTGGTCAGTTTCCCAAGGCCCCAAGCTATTTTTGCTCCCGCCCCAGCCTGCCGTTTTCCCCATGGCGGAAATTGCCAGAGTGGTACCCAGTATGACACACACAGTGATGACCAGATGGCCAATGGAACAGGCCCTCCACTAGATCAGAGCTCATCTTCGGGGTCTCCAGTCCCACTGGACCCTGGTCCTTCCAGCCTCAGGGTCCTGCCCTCTAGGCTCTGGGGACCTTCTCAATGCTTTCTGCCTTGGCTGACCTCCTCAGATTACCTGCTAGACCCAGGGTGTCTGCCAGCCCCCGCCTGTGCTCTCCAGACCCCCACCCATGACCTCCCCAAGTCAGCCTTGGTCATCTGCTACTTGCCCTGGCATCCTTGGAGGGACGAAGGCAGCCACAAAGTCCCTATTTCCTTTTTTACAAGAAATACCAACCCATCACCTCACCGGTCATTCAAAAAATCTGTCCCAACCCAGAAGGCTTCTCAGCCAATAAGGCCTCCAGGTCTATCCCTTAGGTATCACTGATCCATGAAGGAGCTCCTGCACCCCTCGCTGCCTTTGTTTCCCCACTGACATCCATGCCCTGCTTCCCAAGGGAGCTGATGGGAAATGATGACTTCTTGATTTGTTACTCTAAGGTCTTAAAACAAGAGGTGCTACATCCATATGGCATCAGGCCTTCCTATGAGGTATAGCAAGTGAACCTACCTGATGCTAAATCTTCTGGTGCCTAGCTCCAGCAAGAGCTTGGGGCAGAAACTAATAACTATAAAGCATCCATCTATTATCTTATCAGGCCTTACTCTGCTTTGTTTGCATGGTTGTCCTCCCAAGAGTTGACATTTTATGTCTACTGCAGGCTGATATATTCTCCTACCTGCCATATCATTCAGAAAGGATTGATGAACCTCAGGTTCATTACCTGTCATTACACCGTGTACATGTCACTTGGGGCCGAGGTATCAATTCTTCTTGAGTCTCCCCGCTGGTACAGTCTCCCGACTTGGAGGCTCCGGGTCCAACGAGCTGCAGATTGTGCACTCCTCAGGCCCTGGTGGGCTTCATGCCATCCCTTACTGCTCTCCTGGCTGGCCTACTCCTCAGGGGTAGTGAGGCCTTCTGAGTTCCCAGCTGCTTCAGAGGAGACCTGTAGGAAGAACAAAGGTCTCTGTGACCTACCAGGGCCAGAGACACATGTCCAAGTTTTAGCTGTTCTAGAACTTTCCAGCCATCTTTTTTTTCTCTCTCTATTATTAGATCTTGTAACTCCAGGTGACTATATAGACTCTACCTCAGCTAGGGTCTTCACTGCCAATGTCCCACCCACCAACCCTACCCCCAGGCCTCACCATGCGTGTGCCACACACACACACCCCTTCATCCTTATCTTCTTACCTTGGCATATTTCGTTTCATCTGCCTGAAAGACGCACCTTCAGTCACCCATCCTACCCACCATTCAGAGTTTAGCTCATACCCACCAACAGAACCTCATTGCCCCAGGAAAGAGGAAGGACCTGGGTGTCCTCCCTCCACCAATGAGACCCACAAAGAACAAGGCCATGTCTACCGGGGACATTCCTCAACTCTTGTAGCCCAGGCCCTGGGACAAGGCTTCTGGTGTGCTGTGGTTTGGGGGCTCCAGGAAGGCCACCCACCTGTGGCCTCCTTTCACAGCCCTTCACTCAGAGTGAGAGACAAGGGTACAGATGCAAACCTCGCTGGGTGAGGGACACAGACACTGCTCCACTGAGTGACCACATTTCATAGCCAAGACCACAGCTCACACTCTGGGGTGGCAGGGGGCAGGTAGGAAGGGGCTCCAACAAGAAGAAGCCGCGCCTCAGCATGCAGATCTCCTGGGTTCTGGAGACTGGGGCCACATTGGCCGTAGCCCCGCATCTCTGACCAGGCATGGCCTCCAGCTCCCAGGGCCACTGCCCAGACAGCTGTGACCCTGAGCTCCACCCAAACCTCGGGGTCCTCTGGGCCTCAGTGGACCCACTGTTGAGAAGGGGCTGTGGCAGGTGGAGAGTGTCCACCAGGGCATCCAGCGCTGCAGGAAAGGGGGAGCACCATGGACAGGGATGAGGGCAGCAAAGGGAGGCAGGCACCTGGAGTCCCATGGATTTTGTAAGCCTAACAATGACAATGTCTTACACACATACCCTGATTTATACCCTTCAAGCTGCTTTGGCATCCACTGGACCCATGTGGTTTCACAGTAGTGACATAAAGGGGTATTTTTTTTTTTAAGGTTATTTTAGAGATGAGGAAACAAAAGCACAGAAAGGTTGAGAATCTCACTAAAGATCCCACAGGAAGGTAGTGAAAGAGTCAAGACTGGAATTTCTGACTCCCAGTTATCATTCTTTTCAGCAAGCCCCTTGGTCCTGGGTTAATTTCCTAGCACGTCAGGGGAATGGCGGGTCGGCAGGAGTGGGGAGGACGAGGGGAACAGAGGCATGCTTGGCCTGCTGTGGGGGGATGGGGAGAAGTGAGAACAGGAGGAGGATCCAGCCTGTGGTTTCTCCCCTGCTAGGAGGGTCTAGGCGAAGAACGCACAGAGAAGAGAGTGATAAACAGGGAAGACAGGAATGTGGAGGCCGCTAGCTGACAGGAGCACCTCAGGCAAAGAGGGTGCTGCTGTGATAAATAGCCACAGCTTGGGAGTGGGGAGGGGGGCAGGGTGCCGACCTCGAGCCTCCAGGGCAACCTGGCTTTACAGCTCTGGCCTCCGAGGCATTGCTGGGCAAGGCAGCCCTGGGGATTAGAAGCCCCTTTGAAAGAACAAAGCAGTTATGGGTATTACCTTCCAAAAGCATATACACACATCAATGCTCTTTTGTATATGGGATATATTCCTGAATAATGAAAATGAAAAAACGCCACCACGAAGTTCCACCCCTACGAAGAAAGATCTCAGCTGCTCCTGGACAATTGGATTCTCTGCCTGATTCCAACGCTGCTCTGCTTCTGCTCTCCAGGAAGAAGTCACAACCTGGGAAGTTCCTACCTGGCAGGAAGGCAGGCCGAGATCCTTCTAGAATAGGCAGCACAGGCCAAAGGCCAGGAAACCCAGGATAGGTGGCCAATCCATGGAGTTCAGCGGAAAAAGGACGCAAACACCAAAGGCAGCCGGGAGCTCGGTGCAGACCCACATGCCCACTGGACCACACCTCAAAACATCAGGCTACGGGAAGAATGGAAAGTCATCCCCTGGTGTTATTATCGCGCTGTGTCCCAGGCACCCCGGGGAAGGGGAGGGGGTCCTTGTTCTACCTAGTAAGACGTGAGCCCTACTACACGTGCACCAGATGCCGTGGGGAAGGGAGGAGAAGCTGCACCTTTCAGAAGCCGGTTACCAGCCTGTCCTATGGGCTGCACGATCACCTGGCGGCTGTAGCTCCGGAAGCTAACAGCTAGAGCACATCAGTTTTTGCTGGGGGTGGGAGGGTGGGGATCGGAGTCCTTCTGAGCCCTCCTGCAAGGTGGGGTTGAAACATATTCACAGCAGATGGTGCTGTCGCCCTCACTCGGGATTCTCATTCCTAATTATCTGTGCTGTCAGCAAAACAATTAACCCTCAAAGAAAAACTGCGCCATCCACTCCCAACCATATGAAAAGACAATTTTTCCCAAGGACAAGGGACGCTTAGGGCAGCAGCAGAGGGAAAGTAGGGCAGCCTTGTGTTCGATTCGGGATCTCACTCTCCCTGGGCGATTTCGCCATCCTCTGACCTCCGTGGTCCGCTGCATGCATCGCACAGCAGCCCCTCCCGCCTCTGAGCCTGCATTTCCTTTCCCATAAAAAGAGGGGGTGAGTCCAATCCCTAGGGCCCCCTTCAGTCCCACAGTGCTACCATGCTACAAGCATGGTTCTTTTCCTTTGAATTTTAAGTTCCTTTGGAGTAGAGATTGAGTTTCCATTTGTTCCTCCATTCATTTGCTCACTTGCTTATCTGCTTATTCATTCATTCATTCATTCATGCACTCATTCATTCATTCAGTTATATAGGAGATATGAAGAAAATATCTATTCAGCCTTCTTGACCACTGCATGGAGCTTTCTTCCCCTGGGATGTGGAGGGAGGAGGGAAGATGGAGCAGGGTGAGGTGGAGGTGCAAGGGGCTTCAGCACTTGGCACTGGCTTGGCATCAGCTGTAGGAGGTGAATCCTATTGCATTTGTGTTCTCTCTGAAGATTCAGCTGCAGGAAGGCAGAGTCCTCTCCAGAGAGCTGAATGTGGTAAGCAAGCCACCTTGGTCCCCAGGGCAGGCCTGCAGAGGGGTGGAGAGGTGCTATGTAAGGAGATCCAAAAGCCCCCATCAGCTGCTATGGAGCTGGAGAGAGCACTTCGCAGGTGTTCATTAAAGACCTGAGGCATGAGTGAATGAACCAGAATGCCCCTCCTTAAAGGAACTGTTTAAAAGAAAGGAGAGTTTTTATAGGGCTAAGGCATGATGTTTGTTACCCAGGGGGCTGCTATTTAAGGCTGGGCTGGTTGGTCCGTTTTATCTGTTGTCATGCACTGTCATGGGAAAGAAAGCAGGGTGAGCAAGAAATTGTAGAATGATCACTGTCAGCGCCGAAAGAGCCTTCAGGGATGACATCATCCTGGACACGTTTTGCAGGTGCCATCTGGAGAGGTTGAGGGGCTGTCTGCTCACCGACAGGGAGGGCAGAGCAAGACTCTGCCGCAGCTGGCTCCACATCCAGGCCTCACTCTGGTCCCAATCCACACAGCCTCCCAGGACCACCCCTCAGTATACTGGGGAACTCACAGGGCAGAAAGGAAGGCCCAGATGGGGGCACCGTCTTGCCGACACCCCTCCGCAACCCCACGGGGCAGCAGGCCTCCTACTCAGGCAGTGGCAGTGCTCTGCGCACCTGGCGAAGGAGTGCAGAAGAAAGATAGGGACGGGGCTGGGGGGATGGAGGGCAGGGAGCTGAGACCCCTCCTCGACCACCATTTTGCCCAGTTCAAGCCTTGTGACATCTTTCTTCCGTCTCCCTGTCGCCCATCAGGCTACCAGCACTTGCCTTCACCCAGTGACCAGGAGCACAGGCTCGGATGCCAGCTCCTCGGCATAAAAGGACTGTGTTTATATTCAAAGCGGGCCGTTGCCCACTCAGAATCTGCCCACTCAAAGGCAGCACATGTGACTGCACCCCTTGCCCAGAGCCCAAGCGGGACAGACGCCAACCTCTGGCTGGAGACATTTCTAAATATGAGCGTGGCACAAAGAGTCAGGTTCCCAGGCCTCCTCTGCTCTGGAAGACCCAGCCAGGATTGTCAAGGCTGCCCGGAAGGAGAGGGCTGGGGGCAGGCAGGATCAGGAGGCAGCCAGCTGAGACAGCCATCAGCCCCAGAAACATCACCTGAACCTCTCCCTGGCCTTCCAGCCTCGTTAGGGGAAGAGAAAGGATTACCCTGCACCCAGAAAGTCTAATCAATTGCCTGAAACCCTTGGCAGCAGGGACAGGAAAGCCACTGCTTGCTCAAATGCACATGGATTAAAAATACACAAATGGAATATTTTTTCTTCCCCTCTCCTCAACCTCCTGAAGCCTGGGATGCTTGTTAAAAATAGCCTTGCTGTGGCATGGATCCTACAAAACCCAATGGCTGGCATGAAAATTAAGAAGCCATTGGAGGCGGCACAAAGTGGTTACCCCTGGGGAGTGGGCCGGGGAGGGCTGGGAGGGGGTGCTTTCAAGTGTTTGCAGACACACTTCTACACTGCTTGGATTTTTAACAAGCAGATATTATTTTTATTAGGCTTGTTTTTTTTCAAGTCTCTGTTCTCTTTTTTTTTTTACTCTTTAGTTCCTCTTCATTTTTTTTTTTTTAATATATTTTTTGGCTGCGTTGGGTCTTCGTTGCTGCGTGTGGGCTTTCTCTAGTTGCGGCGAGTGGGGGCTACTCTTCGTTGTGGTGCGTGGGCTTCTCATTGCAGTGGCTTCTCTTGCTGCGGAGCACGGGCTCTAGGCACACAGGCTTCAGTAGTTGTGGCACGTGGGCTCAGTAGTTGCGGCTCGTGGGCGCTAGAGTGCAGGCTCAGTAGTTGTGGCACACGGGCTTTGTTGCTCCATGGCATGTGGGATCTTCCCAGACCAGGGCTCAAACCTGTGTCCCCTGCATTGGCAGGCGGATTCTTAACCACTGCGCCATCAGGGAAGCCCCAGTTTGTTTTTTTTAAATGGAGATTCATCCATTGCATCCTTCACCTTAAGCTTAAGGCTGAACTTGCACTGACCTAGCAACCCGACAGCCCAGTGCTGGCTGCCCTGGTGGTGCACAGACCCCTTGGCACCCAGGACACCAGGTGCAAATACAGCCCAGAGTCACGAAAGGAACACTGAATCCAGGGTCAGAGTCTTGGATCTATGGCTGTGTGACCTCAGACAAGCCACTTGAACTCTCTGGGCTTCAGTTTCCTTAACTGTAAAATGAGGCAGTTGGATTAAATGCACAACAGGTACCTTCTAGTCGTAAGCATTTCACAATTTTAAGGATTGAGGAAAATATCTGAAACTTGCCCTGTGTTTGTCCTCACCATGAACAGGCAAGGGGAATGTGTCGCTGGGCAGAGATGGTGTTTTAAAATCAAAAGACAAAAGGAATCCAAATTGGAAAAGAAGTAAAACTGTCACTGTTTGCAGATGACATGATACTATACATAGAAAATCCTAAAGATGCTACCAGAAAACTACTAGAGCTCATCAATGAATTTCGTGAAGTTGCAGGATACAGAATTAATACACAGAAATCTCTTGCATTCCTATACACTAACAATGAAAGATCAGAAGGAGAAATTAAGGAAACAATCCCATTTACCATCACATCAAAAAGAATAAAATACCTAGGAATAAACCTACCTAAGGAGGCAAAAAACCTGTACTCAGAAAACCATAAGATACTGATGAAAGAAATCAAAGGTGAAACAAAGAAATGGAGAGACATACCATGTTCTTGGATTGGAAGAATCAATATTGTCAAAATGACTACACTACCCAAAGCAATCCAAAGATTCACTGCAATTCCTATCAAATTACCAATGGCATTTTTCACAGAATTAGAACAAAAAATTTTACAATTTGTATGGAAACACAAAAGACCCTGAATAGCCAAAGCAATCTTGAGAAAGAAAAATGGAGGTGGAAGAAGCAGGCTCGCTGACTTCAGACTATACTACAAAGCTACAGTAATCAAAACAGTATGGTACTGGTGCAAAAGCAGAAATATAGATCAATGGAACAGGATAGAAAGTCCAGAGTTAAACCCAGGCACCTATGGTGACCTAATCTATGACAAAGGAGGCAAGAATATACAATGGAGAAAAGACAGTCTCTTAAATCAGTGGTGGTGGGAAAACTGGACAGCTACATGTAAAAGAATGAACACTACCTAACACCATACACAAAAATAAACTCAAAATGGATTAAAGACCTCAATGTAAGGCCTGATACCATAAAACTCTCACAGGAAAACAGGCAGAACACTCTCTGACATAAATCTAAGCAAGATCTTTTTTGATCCACCTCCTAGAGTAATGAAAATAAAAACAAAAATAAACAAATGGGACTTAACTAAACTTAAAAGCTTTTGCACAGCAAAGGAAACCATAAACAAAATGAAAAGACAACCCACAGAATGGGAGAAAATATTTGCAAATGAAGCAACCGATAAGGCATTAATCTCCAAAATATACAAGCAGCTCATGCAGCTCAATATCAAAAAAACAAACCACCCAATCAAAAAATGGGCAGAAGATCTAAATAGACATTTCTTTAAAGAAGACATACAGATAGCCAAAAAGCACATAAAAAGATGCTCAACATCACAAATTATTAGAGAAATGCAAATCAAAACTGCAATGAGGGGGGCTTCCTTGTTGGCACAGTGGTTAAGAATCCACCTGCCAACGCAGGGGACACGGGTTTGAGCCCTGGTCCGGGAAGATCCCACATGCCGCGGAGCAACTAAGCCCATGTGCCACAACCACTGAGCCTGCGCTCTAGAGCCCACAAGCCACAACTACTGAGCCCACGTGCCACAGCTACTGAAGCCCATGTGTCTAGAGCCCCTGCTCCGCAACAAAAGCCACCACAATGAGAAGCCCATGCACTGCAACAAAGAGTAGTCCCTGCTCGCCGCAACTAGAGAAAGCCCGCGCACAGCAATGAAGACCCAACGCAGCCAAAAATAAATAAACAAAATTAATTAATTAAAAAAAAAAACTGCAATGAGGTATCTCCTCGCACTAGTTAGAATGGCCATCATCAAAAAATCTACAAACAATAAATGCTGGAGAGGGTGTGGAGAAAAGGGAACCCTCCTACACTGTTGGTGGGCATGTAAATTGGTACAGCCACTATGGAGAACAGTGTGGAGGTTCCTTAAAAAACTAAAAATAGAGCTACCATATGATCCAGCAATCCCACTCCTGGGCATATATCCAGAGAAAACCATAATTCGAAAAGATACATGCATCCCAATGTTCATTGCAGCACTATTTACAATAGTCAGGACATGGAAGCAACCTAAATATCCATCGACGGATGAAAGGATAAAGATGTGGTGCATATATACAATGGAATATTACTCAACCATAAAAAAGAACGAAATAATGCCATTTGCAGCGACACGGATGGACCTAGAGATTCTAATACTGAGTGAAGTAAAGCCAGACAAAGACAAATATGATATTGCTTATATATGGACTCTAAAAAAATGATACAAATGAACTTATTTGCAAAACAGAAATAGAGTCACAGATGTAGAAAACAAACTTATGGTTACTGGAGGGAAAGGGTGGGGGATAAATTGGGAGACTGGGATTGACACAAACTACCACATATAAAATAGATAACTAATAAGGACCTACTGTATAGCACAGGGAACTCTACTCAATACTCTGTAATAACCTGTATGGGAAATGAATCTAAAAAAGAGTGAATATATGTATATGTTTAACTGATTCCCTTTGCTGTACAGCAGAAACTGACACAACATTGTAAATCAACTGTACTCCAATAAAAACGTTTTTAAAAGTTAAGCTTTCATCAAATCTAAAAAAATAAAATAAAATCAGGAGACAGGGGAGAAGGAAAGAAGCTGTTCTGAGGGCAGAGAGCAGCTCCACACCTTGCAGATGAAGTGTGCAATTTGGAAAGAGCATCACTTTGGGACCCAAAATGTCCTGGGTTCAAATCCTGACTTCAGCTGTTAGTAACTATGTGAACTCAGGAACTGCTCATCACTGGTGCAAATGGACCTTCTCGTTTGTAACATGGGGTAGGAATATCCACATCCAAAGGCTGTCGTGGTTATTATATGTAAGGAAGTAAAAAATTACCCAGCTCATTGCAGGAGTCTAACGTCCTTTTATTCTTTTCTTCCTCCTGTCGTTTACCCTCCACTGCATTGCAGGGTGGTTAAGAGTGTGGGCTCTGGAAGCAGATTGCTCTCCCAGCTCCACCACCTATTCGCTGGTGACCTTGGGCAAGCATTTTAATTTCTCTGTCCCTCAGCTTCTTCACCTACAAAGTGGGAGTGAGCCAGGGCTGGTTGTTTTGCCCCTGCCCCTCCTAGCCAACTGAGCCCTCAGTTTTCAATCTTGTATCTTCTATAGGTTTTCCTTCACAGGCCTCATTCCTTCCTGCAACCTCTCTAAGATTCCTGGCCCACAGCTGCCCACCGCCTGTGGTTGTCTGGCTGGCCCTCACCTACTCGCTCCCAGCCCCCTCTCCATTTGGTCTGCACTCTGCAGGCTGCGCACCTGGCCGGGATTCTCTCCTGGAGCGTGGGGAATGTGTGTTTCAGATCAGTGCTTCTCAAGCTTCAATGTGCTTAGGAATCACCTGGGGATCTTGTCAAAATACAGATGCAGATTCAGATTCGGTAGGTCCCAGCTGGAGTCTGAAATTCTGCATTTCTAACAAGCTCCCAGGGGTGTCCAGGCCACTGGTGTGGGACCACCCTTTGATTAGCAAGACTGTAGAGTGGAGGAAATCCTAGTGTGTATATGTGTATGTGTGTGTATGTGTGTGTGTGTGAGTGTGTGTGTGTGTGTGAGTGTATGTGTGTGTGTGAGTGTGTGTGTGTGTGTGTGTGTGTGTGTACGGGGGTGGGGACAGGGACAAGGCAGGCCAGTTATCCAAATTAGAGAAGGAGTAGAATTTTGAAAGAGATGGTATGATGGAGACCAAGCGTGAATTCAAGAGACACCAAAGATGAAAAGTAGGAGAGTGTTATATGAAATGATGTGACATTACCCAACCAATAAAAATAATGTTTATTAGATAATGCAGCAGCACAGAAAGATGCTTATGACATAATAACTGAAAAAGCAGACTACCCATTATTCACACACTACATACGCACACTAAATCTTCAACTCTGCCAAATGCACATTTAAGAAAAGTGATAGACTGTAGTAGGATGACAGCTCAGGACCATGAAAGCTGTGTTATGGTATTATAATCACATGTATTTTCATTTCTTTGTCATTTTCTAGATGTTCTTAATGAAGTTTTATCATTTTTGTAATTTAAAGTTTTCCTTCCATATTACTCTCAGATACCCACTTCCTGAAATCGTCAGTTTTTCTGTTATTGAGGTTTCATGTATTTTGAGCACAAACCACCATTGCTGGGAGGGCTGGCAAATGGTGCATTAAACCTTCTCAGTCAAGCCCAAAAATAAAGCAACCCAGATTCTGTTCTTCCTCTAAGCCAAGGGTCTAGCGCTTTGGAAGGCTGGCACTATCACCTCTCACTATAGCAACAAGGAGACCCTGGTAACCTCGAGCTTACGGTTATTAAGAGTAAAAATAGGAAGTCCATGGATAGATGTGCAGCAAGACGCTTCTGCGGGTTTGCATTGGACAGGCCGGGTTCTGAGCCCTCTCGGCCTCTCTTACAAGAAATAGAAAGCAAAAATCAGACTCTAGGAGCTGTTTCCCGCAAGATTACAAGGAGTGCTTGGCATTTTCTTCTTTGTTTCCCATCTCCGGGCTGTAAGCTGCCTTTCAAACCAGTTCTTGACATGTCTGGAGTCAGGCTGTTCTAGAATAGGAGGCAAACTGTCCAGCCAGGGGATGCCAGAGGCTCACTTATGTTTTGGGTGTGTTTACACCACTCCAATGCCCTGCCCCCAGCCTGCCCTGTGGACTTCTGTCCAGCTCTCCTGGCTTACCAGCACTCCCACCCATTCCCCCAGACCCCCGACCCATTCCGTGCAGTGTTTCCTCAACTTGTCCTTAGGCAGGTGTTTCAGGCCCCCCAGCCTCCCATCTAGGCCTTGACTCTGACCTCTGGGAGGTTGGGGGTAGGGAGGAGGTCCCAGCCCCGGCCTGGCTGCTCCTGCCAGAGGTATAGTGTCTGAACCCAGGTCTGCTCCCCAGAACCCTGAATCCATTTTGCACTCTAGTGAACCAAGTTGAAGGCCCAGTTCTGCCACCATCTGGCTGTGGGACTTTGGGCAAACCACTTCACATCTCTGAACCTATAAACATTTTAAAATGGGTTTATAGAATCTCATGGTCTCATTCGGTCCTAACACTCCATCACGCCAACAGGAATAACGGTTTACTGTTTATCTAGCAATACAGACAAGATATTTCACGTACAAGTCTTTTCTAGACAACTAAACATTGCCCCTTCAAGCAACAAAATGTGTTTCATTTTAGCCCTACTGCACGAAGTTTTGTTTTGTTTTGTTTTAACATTTATATGCTTCTCGTCCTTTTGTGGCAAAGAATAAAACCTAACATTTGTTTGTGTACACCTCTCCCCAGCTCTGTTCCACAAAGCATTTGCAGTGGCCAAGGTGCTGAAAATAATGTAACTTTGTCTTCAGGGCCCTCTGGCATGTCTATGAGATGCTCTCCTGTGTCAGGAGATTTGTCCCTACTGCTGCAATTTTTCTCTCTTCTTCTTCTTCTTTTCTCTCTATCTGCCCCTTCCCACAGTAAGGCTCCCAGAGGTCATGCTACCTGTTAGGAATGCCTGCCTAAAGAAGCTTCCCCACTTCTAATGTGCAGCCCCCTGGGCTGGGCGACCGTGGGGCTCTGAGCAAGGGTCAGGTGGTCTTAGGATAAGGAGCCATGGCTTCAGCCATTTCGCTGATCACGGGCACTTGTCCCTCGCTCTGAGATCCATGTTCTGGACAGGAGAGGTGAGAGCAGGCTGAGCTCTGGATAAGTGAAGTATCTGTGTCTTGACTCCCTCACCTGAACCAATACCTATCTCTGTTTTGCTGTCTGGTTTTCCCAGAGGGGGCGTTTAGAGACCATCCGAGTTGCTATCATTTCCACACAGGCCAGACTAGAAGGCAAGCTCAGGTTTAGAATTTAACCCCAACTCTACACATCCCCGGTGTCACTCCTTTTTCCAAACTGATCCCCAAGTTTCAATATGCCCTTGCCTTGCTTCTTCCCATAAGAGACGCTACAAGTCCCCAGATTAGGCTTTCTTTTCAGAGGAAGCCACCAGAGGCACTAGGCCAGATGCAGGCTCATTCCTAGACCAGAAACATCTGGCAGAGCAATCCCCGTCCCCCGCCTCCACTCCCTGGCAAGGCAGAGCGAAACCTCGATGCCCTCTGCCTTTGCCCCTCCATCCCAGGCTGGAGCAGCTGCACCAACAAGCTCTTATTGTCCCCTGTGCACACCCAGCTTCCTACCTGAGCCAGTCAACTCCACATTTATCACCAACCTACCACGCCCCCTGGCACACGTGCACTTCCTGTTCTGCCTGTGACGGGCCACCACATCACTCACTCTCGGGAGGACACAGAGTAGAGAGCCTGGCGGTTGTGGTTGGAAAAGGGAATTTCAGAGTTTTCAAGCCTGGAAGTGGGCAGTTCTGAAAGGGTGCCTTTATGGAAAAGCCAGGCTGCAGGAGGGGGAAGCTTCTAGAAGAAAAACCACTAAAGCCACTTTGAGACCAAGGCGGGAGATGGTTTGCAAAACGCTGAGGTCGGTAAGAAAAAGGGCAGGAAATGGGGGCAGAAGGGGCCTGGAGGTGGGTGTGGAAGGGTACCAGAAAAAAAGGTGAGGTGATGGATAACCCAGGAAGAGATGGAGGAGGTGAAGAGGCTGCGAGGGCACGTTAGTGCCGTGGCGGATATTCCAGCCCTGCATGACAAATAAGCCGGACCCACGGTGCCGCCTGTGGGGTGCTGGGAAGGGGCCTCTGCAGACCCACATTCCTGCTGGGTCTGGCCCATGGGAGCAGCATGGCAGCAAGGAAACGAGCCAAGACAGTAAGATCGCATGAACCTTACAAAATAATAACCACCACCAAGAGCCAGGCATTTCCCATGGAAAGTCAAGTCAGTTCACATCAGCGACCCGCACCCCTGAGCTGGCACCTATTTCTGCTTTGGTGTCTGGTCTTCCCAGAGGGGGTTTATACACTGTCGGAGCCGACATTACCACCAGGGCCACATCGGAAGGCAAGCTCAGGTTTAGAATTGAATCCCAACTCTGTACATACCTGTGTCATCCCATGTCTGAGTCCAGCTCCCACTTCTACAGAGGAGTAAACTGAGGCTTAGAAAGAGTAAGCAACCAAGGAGTCTGGATTCAAATCCTCAATTGCCTGATTCCCAAACCTGTTCCCCTCGAGCGCCACACTTCCCTGCTGACCCATGGTTCCTCACCGGTGCAAGAACAGTAGCTCCCGGTGGGCTTTGCTCTAGGGGACCCTGCCGTCTCCCCACATGAAACCACTGCATTTCATGCACATCCAGCACGAACACACTGCTCTAAGTCTCCTGCAGAGGCTGAGATGGTGCGGCAGGATTGCTCCCTCAGGGAGGGCCAGTTTCCAAGAGTTACCACGCGTCACCTGGCTGTGCACATTGCCACCTCTGCTCAAACACTCATAGATGTTGGCCGGGATAGGAAGCCTTGAAAGGCGAAGAGGGAAACGGATCCTAGGACACAGGACGCTGGGGGTGGGGAGGGGAGGGCACAGAAGGAAGCAAGGAGAGGGCAGCTGGGTCTGGGGGGCTTTGGATGCAGCCCTGAGTGTGGTGGCTGGCAGGACTTGAAAAGCACCTAACAGCAGCTCGGTGGCTTCTTCGGATCAAGGATGAACAGCGTTCTGGCAATACATGACAGGGGAGGGAGGACTAAAGGAGGAAATCAGTTTTCCCTTCATTTCCTATATAAAATGGGCATGAACAAAGGAACCAGCAGAAGAGAACAATGATACATTTTCTCTTTATAACTCTGCTCAAAGACCAAGTCTCCATCCTTTTTTGTTTCTTGCATCCTTCCCAGTGCCTACCTGGCACCACCCGATACACATGATAGGAGCTGCATAGCTGCTTCATCCAACAGGTTTGTAGTGAGTCACTATTATGTATTTGGTCCCATCAAGATGATGGGTGGGCAACAAATTAACACTACTACAGACGCACGAGGACGTGTGTGGTCTCGTGAGGGAAGGCAAGATACCCACCTCCCAAAGCAGAAACCCCAGTCACCCGGTCCTTGAGTGATGCTGAAATAAACGGTGCCTACGCTGAGTGCTTTAGGAGGAAAGCCCACGGCAGAGCCAAGTCTCGAGGTGGTGGGTTCTCCCACCCTGGAGGTATTCAAGGCAGGACGACTGGCTGCAAGCAGAGGAAGGAGGGACAGTCCAGTCTATCAGGGCCCAAGATGACAAAGCACCTAGAAATGTCCTTCCCGGCAGGCCATGGGGTGGGGGCGGGCACACAGTTTTAAGGGGGTGGAGAGTAGGAATATTGCAAAACACGCCATGAAGCACGCCCAGGGCAGCAACCACGTCTTTTTCATCTTGTGGTCCCTGCACGTAGCATAGTGCCTGCCGCACAGTCCTCCAAGAAGTGAGCTGGGTTCCACAACATTTAGTCTGCACCACCCAGCACACCACTGAAAGTCGGTGTCTGTTTCCTCCGTGAATGTCCACTCTAACCATTAGACTGTGAGCTTCTTTCCAAAACTATTTTATTAATTGGTTTTAGCAGTAGATTAATTTTCTATGAACACTGTAACAAATGATCACAAACTCTGTGACTTAAACAACACAAATGTATAATCTTACAGTTTGAAGGTCAGAAACCTGACATGGGTCTCATGGGGCTAAAACCAAGGTGCTGGCTGTGCTGTGTTCCTTCCTGGAGGCTATAAGGGAAAATCCATTCCCTTGCCTTTTCAAGCTTTGTGAGGCTGCCCGCATTCCTTGGCTCGTGGGTCCCTCCCTCCATTTTCGAAGCCAGCAGTGTGGCATCTCTCTGACTGTTCTTCTGTAGTCACATCTCCCTCTCTGACCACAGACCGGCAAGGTTCCTTGCGGTTTAGGGATTCATGTGACTTGATTGGGCCCACCTGAATAATCCAGCATCCTCTCTCCATTTCAAGGTCATAGCCTTAATCGCATCTGCAAAGACCCTTGTGCCACGTAAAGCGACATATGTACAGGTTCCGGGGATTGGGGCGTGGACTTCTACGGGGACCATTATTCCACCCACCACAAATAGAAATACCTTCATATTGTTCACAATTCAAATGACACAAAAGGCTATAGAATGAAGAGTTTTCCTCCCATCCCTGTCATTCCTGATCCAGTTCTTCTCCCTGTTAATATTGCCTCCATAGAGTTGAACCAATTTACATGTACATATACATGGCCCACCTCCAGTCATATACGGGCATGAGATGTAAGCTCATTTGGCACAGAAGCCATGGGTCACATTTCCTTCACGTCCCCCACGGTGCTCGCTCCAGGTATGGACTCAGGAAGCCCTTGGGGGTCACTACTGCTCACAAGCCCTTAGACTCTTGCTGGTGACGGGGGCAGAGACTGGAGAGGAGGATGAAGCCAGCAGCCAGCACAGGAGGGACACAGTTCCTTGGATTTAAAGGAGTAGCTTTGTGCATCTCCACCAACCAAACTGCTCCTCCCTCACGGACATCCCACCGGGTTGGGAGCCAGTGGGTTTCCCCAGTGCGGGGAGCATCTTACCATGGCTTAAGGAGGGACTCTCGGCAGGGATGTGCTCTAAGGGGACGTTACAAGCATTCTGGGGTTTCCAAAGTCCCAGCTGCACCCTGAAAGGTGTTATTTTCCTGCTCTTCATCCATTCCTGGTGGAGATGTTGCTTTAAACTAAATGGCCCGTTATGTGCTAAGTCAATTTTGATCTAAAAGAAGATAGGTTAAATGGAAACTTTGATTGGCGCAATTAAGATTTCACAGCAGTAATTGCTGGGCCTGGGGAGCCCCAAATGTTCCTATTCCTCCCATCAGCCCAGCCTGGCCCCACCTCTGTAGCAGGACAAGCTCAGGCTGGGGCACAGGACCCAGGATCCTACCCGCTGGCAGATCTCTGTCTGGCAGAGCACAGAGGAGGCTGGAAGGGAGAGAACAGAGCGCTGAGCCCCCGCAGTGAGCCTGAGGGGCCCTGGCAGGCCAGAAGGTCAGGGGCTAGAGGTGCCCCGCCCTCTGCCTAGCCCCTTCCCTCACCTCTATTTGACCTCTACTTGGCCTGCTAGGTTCAGCTTAAGGGTCCCTCTGCTACGAAGCCACAGGCCAGGATTTGGTAGGCGCCTCTACAGCATGCCAGGAGGTAAAAACATGCCTCAGAGGGTGTAATGCTAAGAGCTGAACTTCAGAGAAGAGAGGAAGTGACAAAAGTTAAGGAGAGAAGTGATGTGTAAGCAAGTGAGCAAAGTAATGGCAAGATCAAAGGTGAATTCTTAGAAATGCACAACCTTCGAGACTGAACCAGGAAGAAATAGAAAATATGAACAGACCAATCACAAGCACTGAAATTGAAACTGTGATTAAAAATTTTCCAACAAACCAAAGCCCAGGACCAGATGGCTTCACTGGCGAATTCTATCAAACATTTAAAGAAGAGCTAACACCCATCCTTCTCAAACTCTTCCAAAATATAGCAGAGGGAGGATCACTTCCAAACTCATTCTACGAGACCACCATCACCCTGATACCAAAACCAGACAAAGATGTCAAAAAGAAAGAAAACTGCAGGCCAATATCACTGATGAACATAGATGTAAAAATCCTCAACAAAATACTAGGAAACAGAATCCAACAGCACATTAAAAGGATCATACACCATGATCAAGTGGGGTTTATCCCAGGAATGCAAGGATTCTTCAATATATGCAAATCAATCAATGTGATACACCATATTAACAAATTGAAGAAGAAAAACCATATGATCATCTCAATAGATGCAGAGAAAGCTTTTGACAAAATTCAACACCCATTTATGATAAAAACCCTCCAGAAAGTAGGCATAGGGGGAACTTTCCTCAATATAATAAAGGCCATATATGACAAACCCACAGCCAACATTGTCCTCAATGGTGAAAAACTGAAACCATTTCCTCTAAGATCAGGAAGAAGACAAGGTTGCCCACTCTCACCACTATTATTCAACATAGTTTTGGAAGTCCTAGCCATGGCAATCAGAGAAGAAAAAGAAATAAAAGGAATCCAAATAGGAAAAGAAGAAGTAAAGCTGTCACTGTTTGCAGATGACATGACACTATACATAGAGAATCCTAAAGATGTCATCAGAAAACTACTAGAGCTAATCAATGAATTTGGTAAAGTAGCAGGATACAAAATTAATGCACAGAAATCTCTTGCATTCCTATACACTAATGATGAAAAATCTGAAAGTGAAATTAAGAAAACACTCCCATTTACCATTGTAAACCAAAAGAATAAAATATCTAGGAATAAACCTACCTAAGGAGACAAAAGACCTGTATGCAGAAAATTATAAGACACTGATGAAAGAAATTAAAGATGATACAAATAGATGGAGAGATATACCATGTTCTTGGATTGGAAGAATCAACATTGTGAAAATGACTATACTACCCAAAGCAATCTACAGATTCAATGCAATCCCTATCAAACTACCACTGGCATTTTTCACAGAACTAGAACAAAAAATTTCACAATTTGTATGGAAACACAAAAGACCCTGAATAGCCAAAGCAATCTTGAGAAAGAAAAACGGAGCTGGAGGAATCAGGTTCCCTGACTTCAGACTATACTACAAAGCTACAGTAAGCAAGACAGTATGGTACTGGCACAAAAACAGAAATATAGAGCAATGGAACAGGATAGAAAGCCCAGAGATAAACCCAAGCACATATGGTCACTTTATCTTTGATAAAGGAGGCAAGAATATACAATGGAGAAAAGACAGCCTCTTCAATAAGTGGTGCTGGGAAAACTGGACAGCTACATGGAAAAGAAAGAAATTAGAACACTCCTTAACACCATACACAAAAATAAACTCAAAATGGATTAAAGACCTAAATGTAAGGCCAGACACTATCAAACTCTTAGAGGAAAACATAGGAAGAACACTCTATGACATAAATCACAGCAAGAGCCTTTTTGACCCACCTCCTAAAGAAATGGAAATAAAAACAAAAATAAACGAATGGTACTTAATGAAGCTTAATATCTTTTGCACAGCAAAGGAAACCATAAACAAGACCAAAAGACAACCCTCAGAATGGGAGAAGATATTTGCAAATGAAGCAACTGACAAAGGATTAATCTCCAAAATTTACAAGCAGCTCATGCAGCTCAATATCAAAAAAACAAACAACCCAATATAAAAATGGGCAGAAGACCTAAATAGACATTTCTCCAAAGAAGATATACAGATTGGCAACAAACACATGAAAGAATGCTCAACATCGTTAATCATTAGAGAAATGCAAATCAAAACTACAATGAGATATCATCTCACACCGGTCAGAATGGCCATCATTAAAAAATCTACAAACAGTAAATGCTGGAGAGGGTGTGGAGAAAAGGGAACCCTCTTGCACTGTTGGTGGGAATGTAAATTGATACAGCCACTATGGAGAACAGTATGGAGGTTCCTTAAAAAATTAAAAATAGAACAACCATACGACCCAGCAATCCCACTACTGGGCATATACCCTGAGAAAACCGTAATTCAAAAAGAGTCATGTGGGGCTTCCCTGGTGGCGCAGTGGTTGAGAATCTGCCTGCTAATGCAGGGGACACGGGTTCGAGCCCTGGTCTGGGAAGATCCCACATGCCACGGAGCAACTAGGCCCGCAAGCCACAACTACTGAGCCTGCGTGTCTGGAGCCTGTGCTCCGCAACAAGAGAGGCCACGATAGTGAGAGGCCTGCGCACCGCGATGAAGAGTGGCCCCCGCTTGCCACAACTAGAGAAAGCCCTAGCACAGAAACGAAGACCCAAGACCCAACATAGCAATCAATCAATCAATCAATCAATCAATCTTTAAAAAAAAAGTCATGTACCAAAATGTTCACTGCAGCTCTATTTACAATAGCCAGGACATGGAAGCAAGCTAAGTGTCCATCGACAGATGAATGGATACAGAAGATGTGGCACATATATACAATGGAATATTACTCAGCCATAAAAAGAAATGAAGTTGAGTTATTTGTAGTGAGGTGGATGGACCTAGAGTCTGTCATACAGAGTGAAGTAAGTCAGAAAGAGAAAAACAAATACCGTATGCTAACACATATATATGGAATCTAAGAAAAAAAAATGGTCATGAAGAACCTAGGGGCAAGACGGGAATAAAGACACAGACCTACTAGAGAATGGACTTGAGGATATGGGGAGGGGGAAAGGTAAGCTGTGACAAAGTGAGAGAGTGGCATGGACATATATACACTACCAAACGTAAAATAGACAGCTAGTGGGAAGCAGCCACATAGCACAGGGAGATCAGCTCGGTGCTTTGTGACCACCTAGAGGGGTGGGATAGGGAGGGTGGGAAGGGAGGGAGACACAAGAGGGAAGAGATATGGGAACGTATGTATATGTATAACTGATTCACTTTGTTATAAAGCAGAAACTAACACACCATTGTAAAGCAATTATACTCCAATAAAGATGTTAAAAAAAAAAAAAGATCAAAGATGAGGGTCATCCCTCATAGTCCAGTGGGTAAGACTCCACGCACCCAATGCAGGGGGCCTGGGTTTGATCCCTGGTCAGGGAACTAGATCCCACACGCATGCCACAACTAAGAAGTCGGCATGCTGTAAATAAAGATCCCGCATGCCGCAACGAAGATCCCACGTGCTGCAACTAAGACCCAGTGCAGCCAAAATAAATAAATAAATAAAATTTTTTAAAAGAATTGTTAAAAAAAAAAAAGATCGAAGGTGAGCTAAAAAGCTGTGATCTCTGTGTTGGGAGGACTGGGGTCCAGGCCTTCCTCACCCCCAGCTCTCAGAGATGGCCTCGGACAAGCCATCAACTAGCCTTAGGCATCTGTATGTGGGAGTCCTACCATCGGCCCTGCCTACCTCGCATAGCTGTTGTATATTAAGTAAGAAAAGATGAGAAGGTTCTCTGGAAGACTAAAAGCAATACAGAAATAGAAACTGATATAACAATAATCCTTTGCTTTTGCTGTGTCTTGCAGTCTACACGGAGCTTCCTATCCAGTGCCTCCTGATCCTCAAAGCAACCTTGGGATGTAGGAAAGGACAGTCATACCCAGTATACAGATGTGAAAACTGAGGTGCAGAGAGTTCAAGCCCACAACCACACAGACTACAAGGGGCTGAGCTGACAGTGGTGTCCAGGTGTTCTAACTCCAAATAGTGTTCTGTTTACCACAGATGCACCCAGCATTGCCTAAAACCACAGCCTCTAGCTGTGCAGAAACCCTCCTCCTTCTTTAATCCTGTCGCTTTCCCCAGCTTTGTTGACTGATAAATGTGCTTCCCCAGGCTCGTTGTAACCAGCAGTGTTGGGGAGGTAGGCAGGCTGCAGGCTGGGCTCAGCCTCTGACCCTCTGAGGGGCTGTAGAAGAGTCCCTGTCCCCCAATTTCCTCCAATTCCGTGTATCTTTGATGTTAAAATCACTTAACGACTCTAATCTAGGCGCTTCCAGGAAATGCACTCAGGGCCTTTCTCGAAGGGCTGGGCCATGGGCCTTTATGACAACACAGGGAGCAGGACAGAGCTGGCCGCACAGAGAGGTCACCTACCAGGTCCTGGGCACGCCATGTATATCTTCTCAGTTATCTCATGATGACTTCAGGTCAACATTAGTATCAACGAGGAGCAGAATGGTTGCATGACCTGCCCACAGTCATCACGCAGCCTGGAAGTGGTTGGGCCCAAACGCCATCCCCGCATTTTCCATCACAGCATGGGTGGGAGAGATAGAGATGAAGGCACAGTGCTGGCCTCTTGTGTTCCCCTCCCTCCCCGCAAAAAAGGCTTCATCTGCACTCCAAGCTACCTCCTGGGCTTTCCAATTTCCTTCCTTCAGTGGATTGTGTGGTACAACTCAATACTGGTAACAGAAATCAGACTCAGTTTCTCAGATATAGGCATTCTATAAAAGCAGTGTCTGAGGGTGGGATTGTCTAGGAATACACCTGTGTAATTCACACCTGTGGGCAAAAATGTTAACTTTCTACAAATAGTCGTGTTAGGCTGCCATAATCAATCTCAACATGAACACAATTAATGACTTTGTTCATGACAGGTTCTTGTTGGAGCTTTATATGCACGGTATACCCTGTTCCCACTTACAGACCATCTTATATGGAAAAACTTGACTTTAGAACAGGAAAATAAGGAGGTAATTAATCACCTGGCAAAAGGACTCACCTGAGATCTCCTCATCAGCTCGTCATCCCCAAATACAATTAGTAAAGTCTCTCTTCCCACCCGGTTTTCAGAGCATAGGTATCTAATGGACTTGGGAACATGACTTGAGAAACACAGCTATTTCCTGCTTCCTGACTGCAAATCTAGAACCAATGTCAGCCATTCTGGCTAGTTAAACAGGAGAGGAGAAGGCTGCTGTGTCAGGATTGGGTCTGAAATGTACTGATAGCTGTACACTCCCCTCAGTGTTCCACATAAAGGAGTGGAGATGGGGGACCAAAGAAATTGGACTGAGCTACTGTGAGCCTACCAAGCACACTGATACCTTCCTATGCTATCAGCATCCAGGACCCCCAACTTCACAGCACCCAAAGATCATTCTTGTTGACATTCTCTAGGGAAAGCCTCGGAACGCTTTCCCTAAACCCACTGTGTCTCATGCCTCCTCTCTGACTGCACCTGGCCTTTGTACTCTACCTCTGCTTCCACATTTGTCAAAGCTTACCTGTCCTATGTCTCCTGCCATTGGCTCTTGGAGAAGAAGACTGCCATGTCAACTTCCTCTAAGGTGACCTAGCATAGCATGTTAATGTTAGTTATTTTCCTTCTTGGGCATTCCTGGTTCATAACATGAGCCTCTTGGAGAGGGTAATATTTTGAACAAAGGGATATAATCTCTAACGGTGAAATTTCAAGGACTGTGAGGAAGAAACAGCGTGCGGGGTTGGTGGTGGGGGGAGGAGATGACAGAGAAGGCTCTGAGATTCAGCCTTGAAATCATGTCACACGTATCGGCCATGAGCTACTACTGAAAATCTGTTTTTCAAAATTTAAGAGTCAATTTCCAGATGTCTGCTTTGGGGAGCCAAACTACTGTTGATCTGTTCCCAGTTCACCATGGAATAAAGCCTGAACTCCTCACCCGAGCATTTCAGACCTTCCACGGGCCGGCTCCTATAAAGCCTTCTCTTCTTCCTGCCCCTGGTAGGAATCCACTCGGCCCCTGGTTTCTATACTGGGCCCCAGGCCTACTCTGGGCTTCCCAGTCTGTGCCCCTACACACTGGCCCAGCTGCAAGGACCCTCTCATTTGCTAGAGCAACCGCACTGCACAACTCCAGGGGCCCCCACTCCCTTCCCAGGTCATAGGTGTGCGGCGCACAGCACAGTGTTCCAGGTCTGTCCACCCTCAGGGCCCCTCAGCCGCAGGAGGCCTCTCCCCTGACTGCACACCCCTCTGCAGCCTCCCCGGTGCCCATCATCTTGGGATCACTCCAGTACTCTGACACTCACTACCTCATATTCCCTTGATCTGGGTGGGTGCGAATAGGTCCCCAGTTGGAGTATAAGTGGCCTGGGGGGAGTGACTGGGTCCGGAGTCTGTAGATATCACCCCCACCCCTACGCTAGTGGGTTGAGAATTTGGCATTCGCTTTCAAAGGGTGGTCCCGGGAGCAGCAGCCAGCACCTGGCAACATGCTAGAAATGCAAATTCTCTGCCCGCCCCTCCCCGCAATCAGACACTCTGGGGGTGGGGCTCAGCACCCTATTTAGCAAGCCCGCCAGGCAATTCTGAGGCGCAGGAAGTCTGAGAGCCACCGAGGTACAGGGTCCTCAGTGCACCCTGCTGGGTTTGCTGAATTATTAGCAGCATTTTCCACCTAGGACAGGAGCTGGCCCAATCAAGGCCGCCCATTTCATTGGTCTCCTGTGGGGACCCACCTCCCACGTTTGGCCTAAAGAATCACAGAGTCAACTCGCTCAGAAAGCCTTCCCAGCAGCCTGAAGCATTATCAGGTCGAGGCGGAACGCAAACAGCGCCGAGCACGCGGGCTGCCTCCAGCTCTCCTCCAAAGGGCATCCTGGTCAACAAACCCTCCCGGGTTCCACTAATCACTCAGCAACCAGCTAGAGTTCAACCGTGTCCTCATCTCCCTACCGAGTGACCTGCCCCAGCTGTGGTAAGTGCCTTTCCAACGTGGAGCTAGGCATCTCGAAGGCCCCCTCAAAGTCCCCCGTACCCTTCACAGCCTGCCCCCTAAGCCCCCAGCATCCCAGCTCCCGGGGCGGAACTGGGGCTGGCAGGGGAGGTCAGACAAGAAATAAAGAGCCACGTTCCCAGCCCGACTCCAGACCCACAGACTCTGAATCTCTAGGAGGGGCCTGGGAGTCCTGGAGCTGAACAGGCTGCCCTGGAAATTCTTATCATCAGGCAATCTAAACAGCAATGCACACACCCACCTTCCTTACTTGACAGATGGGGAAACTGAGGCCCCAGGACAGTGACTTGGCATTCCCTGACTATCCCAGACCACAGAGCACTCTCGCCATCCCCTTGGCCCCTACTCATGGCCTGGATCTCACCTGGAGCTCCCAACACTCATTACCCTGCACCACATTTCTAAACCCTCCACCGGCTTAGCCCTGCCCTCCCCCGTTGAACTGCAAGGGTCTAGAGGCGGGGCCCAGCCACAGTCATGAGTCCCCCCTTTCCCCCCTTTCCCCGCCCCCCACCCTTTAGGACTGTGCTCAGAGCTGGGCACGGGGGAGCTTCAGTAACCATTTGAGGAGTGAACGACACCCCAGGCAGCCTGCACTCCTCCTTAGCAGATGCGCTGAGATTAATCTACCGGATCACCAGAATGTCACCTTGAAACACACTGGCAGACCTGTCCCAGGAGGGCTAGAGAACGTACACATTCTGGGGGGAAGCAAACAGCCACCTGCAGAACAGGTAGAGAGCTGCCCGGAGAGGAGGTCGGGGCGACGAGGGCTAGAGGCTGGGGCAGTGGGGTCAGAGGGACAAACTTCACTGTCTTGTGGATTCTGCTCAGAGCCAACGCCCCACAGCTGGGAAACGGGACACAGAGCTCACACATTCTCACTTCTGCCTCTCCAGAGCCCTGACGCTGTCACAGAGAAAGGGTGACAACGAAACAGAGACAAAGAAGAGCTCCAAGGAGAAAACAAGCCTGCTCGGTCTCTGGGTCACAGGGTTCAGGGAATCCCCATGGGTGCCCCCAGGGCTGCGGGACACAGGACTGGCCTTCCCCCACGGCACAGAGGTGACTGCCTGCCAAGATCAGAGCTGGCAGGGCTCCAGGCAGGTCTCACTGGTACTCACATGTTGCCCCACCCAATCCTGCTCTGGCCCTCCCCACCTGCCCGCATCAGTCAAAGACGGCAGCAGTACAGACAACCCCAACCTCTTTGTGGCCTGAGACAGCGGAAGTGTATCTCAGGCTCATGGTTCATGAGCATCTACACGCCGCTCTTTTCACTTTCATATGTGCCCCAAGCAAATGGCACACAGTTTACATTGTTGTCACAAAGCACAACTGTTCTAGGCATAGAACCAATTTCCCGGCCAGTCTGGCCAGGCCAGGTCATGCTGCGGTAACAACCAGCCACCGCAGACTGGGCTTGTTGCAGTCACTTGGGGTTCCAGGCTGCTGCAGGAGCCACGGTCTCGAAAGTGGCCGACTGTCCTGCCAGCTCTGGAGGGCTTTGCGCAGGTAACTAAATGCTCCAACCTGGAGGCGAAACCCATCACACGCCATCCACACCCTACTGGCCAGACCTCACCTCGTGACCCTGCCCCACAACTAAGGGTACAGGAAGGACAATGCTGCTCAGGGCCAGAAGACAGAAAGCTGATGACCACCCCACCCGCAGACGCACACCCACAGCTCCCCAGGGCTGATGCCTGATATTCCTGCACCCGAGCTTCATCCCTTTCCCTCCACTGTAAGAAGCCAAGCTTTCTCCTGGTATCTGTCGTTTTCACTCCAGGATAAAGGAAAGCTTTCAGAGCAGGTTTAGAAAGAGGAAACTGTGAAGACGATCAAAACGTGAATTTCAAAGAAAATGACAGGGGACAGACATTATTACAACATATAATATTACAATCTTACAATATATATAACAACATTCCACTATATAACATAACACATTTTTAGGTATAACAGGCAGTTAAAGGTTTTATAGTGATGGCAACATGATGGGACACTAGATACCACTGTGAGAGTGACCCAGGCAGAATGTACAAAGGAAAATTTCAAGAATGAGTTTAACAACAGTTCAAAGATATAAAAGGAGGCCAGAGAAGGCCTGCCCTGCAAGTACAGCCCCTTGAAACCCATCAAAAGCTGGTGACATCAGTTCTGCAAGGATGCTTTGTGACTTTAACAAACCATCCTTTCCCTTTTTCCCCAAGAGGGAAGGGTGGGAGAGACCTTGGAAAGGAAGCCATGGGTGGTACAAAACAGGAGCAAGAAAACATCTGTGTTGAGGTGGATGGTGGGAGTGGGGCAGAGGGAGTGACCACTGCCCTTCTGGAGGGGCTTATTATCAGGGGGATGTAGTTGCAGGAAAAAGAATCCAGAAAAACAAACAGGACACTGACGTTTCTCCCTGGCTCAGAGCTCGAGTGCTCTGGCTGCTTCCACAGGCCCAGTCACAGCATCCTACGATGTGCGTGTACCTAGAATTGTTTGTGAATGGGGCCTTCATGGAGGAAGCTCCCTGCTGTCTGAAGAGATCAGAACATGGCGGAGGGTCGAAAAGCCAAGATCCTCGCTAACTGTGAATCAGCAATCGATCCCATATGAGGATAACTACTTTTCCAAGCATTGGAATACAGGGACAATGGCATTTCTTGGGTGTTCAGAAGTCATTATGACCTGTCAAGATACTCCGAGTTGTTCTTTGCAGATCAATCAACTCAATTCAATCCTACAAACATTTGTTGAGCGCTAACTCTGCACCGGGCTCTGCATACCTGAGAGCAAGAACTTGAAAGAGAGCGCGCCAGCCATGAACCCTTCTCTCAAGGAGCTTCCAGGTCTGGGGAAGCACTTGCTACGTGCATAATGCAGCGTGAGGAGAGCTCTGAAAGCAGCATGACTGAGCAGCGGGGGGGCCCAGAGCAAGGCGAGACTAAGCCCACTGGGGGATGGAACAGAGGAACCAGGGGAGGCTCCTTGAGGGATCTGACAGTTGAGCTGGGATTTATAAGATGAACATTTTTCCAGCATGAGGTTCGGGTAGTGGTGGGCAGGGAAGGTTTTACAGGGATGTTACAAAACATGTAAAACCCCAGAGCCATGACGCACCAGGACAGATTTGGGGAATGAATGCAAATGTGAAAGGAAGAGTTGGAAGAGATGCATCTGGAGATGTAGGCAAGGTCCACATCACAAAGGGCTTTGTATTAAACTTGACCCTGGAGAGCAGAGGCAGCCGGGGAGGGAGGTCAGGACACCTTAAGAGGCTGGAACAATAGGCCAGGTGAGAGGTAGTCCAGGTGAGAGAGGGGCTGAACCAAGGTAGTGGTGGTGGGCACTGAAGGGAGTCTACAGGTATGAGAAATATTTAAGAAATGGAATCCCTAAGATTAGGTGATCAGGCAAAGTTGAGGGTGAGGGTGAGAGGGGAAGGGAAGAGGTGAGGGAGCCAGAGGAAGGGGAGTGTGTCATGAAGGGAGTGGTCCACAGGGCACCTACAGCAGAGACCTCAGGTAGACAAGGATGGAGCAGCTGGTGGCCATGGGAAATGGGTGGCCTCTGCCAGAACAGAGGGAGAAGGGAGTGAGTAAAGGGGAGTCTCCACATGAGTTACATGTCCCAGAAACCTAGTTGTAAGGCAAAGGTGGAAGGAAGAGGGGGCCCAAGGGTCACAGGTGTATTTTCTTTTTACTGTGGGAGAGAGGGATATGTTTCTGTCCTGAGGGGAAGAAGCCAGTGGAGGGCGATGGAATTTGAAGACAGGGGCTGGGGAGGGGAAGGGCTGGCCAGCGGTGCCAGGAGTGGCTGAGGTCTGGAATGCACATGGTGGGGTAAACCTGCGCGGGAGACCAGGAATTTGGGACATCTGGTCTCCCGGTGTCAGGCAGAACTCCTAAGGAATGATGTCCAGAGAGTCACAGTCGACAGAATACAAAACACAATTGCTTTTATGCAATATTTTTATTTCTACAGAAATCTTTGTTTCTCAAAAAGTTTTCATGAATGATCTCATTGCCCCTCACAATGATTCTGTGAGATAGGTGTGAATATTCGCAAGTGAGTGATGGAGTCAGCCTTGGTAACCAGGCTTCCCGGATCCAGGTCTGCTGCTGCCCCCTGCTTCCCAGCTCCTCCAGAGTCTCAACCCTCAGATCCCAGAGGGGATTCATGCTAACTCACCTGTACAGTCTTTTGCTAAATATAAAAATTTAATGTACTCAATTTTATTTGACCTTGCAAAATACATTCAGTATCAGGCCTAAAACATAGCATCTAACCAACATGATTTTCAAAAATTTTTACTAGGAACATTGAGATTCTGATGGACCCTCTCTCCTCTCTCTTCTCTCCATTCATGCCCTGTGCCTCAGCATGCTGTGGAGCGTAGGTCTCAATGCAGGGGCACACTGGAATCTTTGGGAAGCCTTTAAGAAATACCAACCCCAGGATGCACCCAAGACCATGGGGTCAGAACCTCTGGGGGTAAGGCTCGGGCATCAGAAGCATCCAGGGGATTCAACTGCACGGAGAGGACTCAGAACCCTGACGTGGAGGAAAAGACAGCCCCAGAAGGGCTCATGCGAGGTGCCAGGGACAGAAAGGGAGAAGCCAAAGCTACACAGATTTAACAAGTCTGGACAAACATACAGGTCCATCAGACAGTATGTCAGGAAGAGAGACCCAGAGAGAAATTGTCTCCAATGATGTAATTCCAGTCCTACCTGCCATGAAGCTTTTGTTCCTGATGCGTACACTCTCAGTTGCCCTTCCCAATGCTCTGCCACAAGGAAGGCAGGTTTGGGTATTTCTCCCCCTTTTACAGATGAGATAATTGAGACTTGAAGAGGTGAAATGCCTGCCTGGGTTGTCATCTTTATGGAACAAAGACAACCCAACTGAAGGACCAGACCCCAGTGCCAGAGAGGAACCCCTGGGACAGAGAGCTGACTCTGGTCCCTCCCCACTGCCAAGGACTTCCCACATAGGGGCCCTTCTCATTTTCATAAGGGGGACCCTTGGCAGTGAGTTCGTCTCTCCCCAGAGTCACAGGGTGCTCCTTGATGGGCACCCAACTCTCTCCAACAATCCTACAGCACACATGGTTTCATGCCCCCAAGGAGAAGCCTTGCCACCTGCACCACACCATGTCCTTTTGCCACTCCCTACCCCAAACAAGAAGCGTGGGTAAGTTCTCAAGCAACTCCACCTACCACCCCAAATGGCTCTAAGAAATGTACAGACGGCCCCCTGCCTCCTGCTCCAAACCAGCGCCCTCTCTGGTCTTTCATGAGACAAGGAGCTCAAACAACCAACAAGTATTTACAATGACACCACCTCGCACAGCACCCAGAGGGGTGCAGCGCCCACCCTGAGGGCCTGCTGTCTGGTTGGGAAGCTATGACATGCACACATGAAACAGGAAAACCAAGAGTTCAACTGGATGAAACTGACCTTAGGTGTGTTGCAGCGCTTGGACAAGTTATGGACTCTCTCTTTACCTCAGTCTACTCCTCAAAATAATGGGGACACTGAAACTAATGCTACCTTAGAGGAGAGTGTGGAATCAAATGAATTAACCCATAACAGTGCTCAGAATGTGCCTGAAAGATATTTAGGCTCCGAAATGCTGGTTGTTATTGCCGTTGTGTTTTGTGTGTTTACTTGATGCTCAGAGGAGGGAAGGATCATGCGGCCTAGAGTAGTTGGGAGAGAATTTCTACGGGAGGCTGGGCTTTTAAACATTAATACAATTGAGAAGGGAGGGTACCATTCAAGAGGAAAGCAGAAAATGAGAATGCCCAGAGTCGGAATGTGGGCATTAATTTACTGTCAGGGAGCCACGAAGTGTGAGGCCCAGCCCCGACCCCCCTAGAATTCCTGCCGCTGCTGCAGGACAGACCGTGTTATTAAAGAGAATACCCCACAGGAAGCAAAACCAAACAACGGCAGGCAATAGGAGTTCAAGGAACTTTTGGCTCTATCTCCAAGGCAATTGAAAAGAGCTCAAAACAGATTAAAATATGAGATGAATTTTGAAGCCCAGGAATGAGAGAAAATGAATCCTGTGACTGAGGAGCCAATATGATTATTTCATTATTTGGTTAGAAAGTTAAAATGTGCAGGAAATGTCAGATGCTTTCTCGAGATGGAGGGAGGTTAGGGACAAAGTGGCCATGGGGGGGCATATTCTTTTTAATATTAAAAAATAACTTCACCTCGACTTGGCTGTAATCAAAATAACCCCCTTGGGAGGGCAGCCTGCCCGTCTGCCAGTCTGTGTGAGGTCTTTTTAAGGCACACATTCTACCCTCAATCACTGCCCCTCCAAAGCTCATCTGCATTTTTAAAAGAACTCCCCCCTCCAATAAAATGAAATGAATCCCATGGGCCCCCAGGTCAAGGTGTCCTCCCCACCCCACCCCCCAGGGCACTGATAATGGCTCATCCCCCAACCTAAGCCGGTAGAAAGCCCAGCCACCAGCAGATTCTCCCCGCAACCTCTCCCCATCTTTCCTGCCCAGATTCATTCTTCTCCTCTCTGACAATTCCCACTCTTAGGTCTGTTCACTGTCCAGCCCACCCTGTGTCCCTATGTCCCCATCTCTGTGTCCATCATTCACTTGCTCACTCAGTTATTCACTAAAAGATTCTTAGGTATCAACTTGCAGGCTGTGCTGGGTGCTGAGGTCACAATGATGTGTGAGGCCGAGTCCCTGACTGCAGAGAGCCGCCAGTCTATTAAAGAAGACAGCCAGGCAGTGGGCAGAAGAAAGGCACAGTCTGGGGAAGCTGAGGAGAAGTGCCAGTTAATCCTGCCTGCAGGACGGGGGTCAGGCAAATCCCCAAAGGAGGCGGCATCTGGGCCTGACCTTTGAGTTGGCTTTAATTATCCAGAGAAGAGTAAAGGGAATTCCAGTTGGGGGCATGGATGTAAGCGATGGCCCATGGCCAGGAAATGCGACCCTAACCCAAGGGATAGTGAAGAGGCAAGTCTGACTGGTGTGAACAGGCCACGTGAGAGGTGACAGAGAAAGCTAATGAGGTCTGACGGATGGGGCTTTTGTATTTTAATATTTTACATAAATAATACATTAAGTGGTTCAAATTCAAAAGGTACAAAAGGATATACAGTGAAAAGTCACTTTCCCAGCATATGTAGGGGTCTTGTTTTTGTATCCATTCAGTCACTCTGTGTTTTTTTTTTTTTTTTTTTAAATTAATAGCTACTTTATTTATTTATTTTATTTTTATTTTTGGTTGTGTTGGGTCTTCGTTTCGTGCGAGGGCTTTCTCTAGTTGCGGCAAGCGGAGGCCACTCTTCATCGCGGTGCGCGGGCCTTTCACTATCGCGGCCCCTCCCGTTGCGGGGCACAGGCTCCAGACGCGCAGGCTCAGTAGTTGTGGCTCACGGGCCCAGTTGCTCCGCGTCATGTGGGATCTTCCCAGACCAGGGCTCGAACCCGTGTCCCCTGCATTAGCAGACAGATTCTCAACCACTGCGCCACCAGGGAAGCCCCACTCTGTGTTTTGATTGGGGCATTTACTCCATTTACATTTAAAGTAACTGTTGACATGTATGTGCTTATTGACATTTTGTAAATTATTTGGGGGTTGTTTTTGTAGTTCTTTGTTTCTTTCCAACAAGTTCTCAGGTGATACTGCTGGTCAAGGAACCACACTCTGAGAATCACTGGTGTAGATCAATCCTCATGAATTTATAAAGAGTTGCCTCGTCCATCTTGTGGCTGTGTAGTATTCCACTGATTGGATGTACAGTAATGTATTCAACCAGCCCCTCCCATGTGGGTTGTTTCCAATCTTTTGTTATTTCAAACAATTCTGCAGTGCTTACATTTGTGCATTCATTATTTCGCTCGTGTGGGAGTAGAGATCTGGGATATAGTCTGGGTCAAAGGCTTTGTGCACTGGCAATTTTGACAGATAACTGCCAGACAGCTCCTGGAGAAAGCCTTAAATGCTAATATAAGAACACTTTTATATGAATTTTAACTAATGCAGACTTTTGAGTAGAAGACTAGTAAGGTCAGGGATGTGCTTTAAGAAAATTAATCTGGCTCCACAGTGAAGTGTGGACTAGAGTAGAAAACAACCCATGTGGAGGACAGATTCCAAGGGCACCCCACGAGACCTGCCTCCGGGTGATCATACCTTTGAATGTGGTATGACTTCTAACCAGTACAATATGGCAAAGATGATGGGATGTCATTCCTGCAATCACGTTACATTATTTTGCTCCATTTTGATAGTAGCCGGGCACTAGAGACACTCTTTCTCCCTTTCTGGCTTTGATGAAGCAAGCTTCCATGAATCCCACAGCCACAACAACCACATGAAAAAGGAAATGGATCCTTCCCCAACTGAGCCTCCTGATGAGAACCCAGCCCTGGATGACACCTTGATTGCAGCTTCATGAGAGCCCTGAAGGCCAGGACTTAGCTAAGATGTGCCAGGACTCGTGGTCCACAGCAATAATAAGTCTATGAGATAATAAATGTGTGTTGTTTCAAGCAACTAAATTTGTGTTGATTTGCTTGGTAGCAAGAAATAACTAAAACAAACATTTAGGAGGGTACTCAAAAACTAGGCCATAATAGTAAAGGCCTGAAGTGAAGAGGTGTCAAGGACAGAAGAGGGACATAGGGATGAGGGGTGGATGTAGGAGATATTTAAGAAAAGAGCAGGACCTGTGATTTACAAGAGGAGCAGACAGAGGGGCCTCTTACCATCAGGGGGCAAGATGGTTGGAAAACGTCCCTGAAACAGGCTCAGCCCATTTTCACGAGACCAAAACAGAGCAGTCCAAGGTGGGGAGAATCAGCCACCCTTGCTCCTTATCCCTCTCCAAAAGTGCTTCTTTCCTTGCAGATGGCTCCGAGATCACCTCAGCACAGCCTCCCCAGGCCACCAGCTGCCATTGGTAATTTGCTGACAAAGCACATAAGCACCTACACAGAGAAGACCCACAATAAATCAAGGTGGCATTTCAAACCACTGGGGACAAGACAAACCTTTCAAGTAATTGTGTTGAGACAATTCAGGAATGATCTAAAAATTTTGGATCACATGTATCAAGGACCTAAACAAAAGATGTAACTATGAAAAGATCTAGAAGAAAAATGTGGGAGAATATTGAACTAGGAAGAACTTTCAAAACATGACCCAAATTCAAATGTCATTTTTAAAAAGGCTACATCTGAGTTCAAAATTTTTAAAATATCTAATACCATAAAATACAATAAAGTCAAAAGAAAATGGAAAAAATAGGAACAAAATATTGGCAACATATATGACAGGCATAGGGCACATTTCCTTGCTACATAAATAGTGTGCATGTGCAAACCTGTGCAAGTCTGTAAGAAATGCCAACAACCCAATAGAGAAATGTACAATAAAGAAGAAATTAAATTGTCAGACCACAAAGCAGGAAACACAAATGTATTTTATACATCAGAAATGATGCTCATCCTCACACATGGCAGGAAATGCAAATTAAAACTATAATGCAATCCAGTTTTTCATACATTAGGTTGGCAAATATGCTTAAATATACACAATGCTGCTGAACCAGAGTGTGTATAACTGCTCTCATCCATGGTTAATGGAGTTTAAGTTGGTGCCACTACCAAGTATAGAAAGACACACACACACACACACATACACACACACACACAGACTCTCTTGAAAAGGACACACAAGCACTGGTAACAGTGACTGCCACTGGTAGAAGAACCATGTGGCCACTCCAGAACACAGGACTTGAAAGGGAAATTTTCATGTATCTCTTTTGTACTGTTTAAAACTTTCCCAAATACATGTACTACATTCTCAATATTGCTAAAAAGTAGTAAAGAAAAAGAAGTAGAGAGGATTTCCACTTCTGGGAAGATGGAATAGACACACTTTGCCCTATGCCTCCCCCTAAGTACAACTAAAAACCCTGGATATTATACATAAAACAAACATCATGTGAATCTGAAAGGTAAAGAGAAGCAACTAGCTAGGGACCTTGGGACCTGAGGAAGATAGGATGGTGAAGTTTCTGGATGGTGGGTTTTCTTTTGGCCTCATATATCCCAGATTTGGAGCTGAAGAAGCTGGCAACCTGAAAATATCAATAGGCACAGACAAAAAAATCCCCAACAAAAGCCTGTTCTTTCTAGCCAAAAGACTAGGAAAGGGGAAGCCTAGAAAGACAAACTTCTATACAATAACTGCTCTAATCCAGTCAAACACTGCCAAAAAAAAACAAAAAAACAAAACTGTGGTCCCACTCCCATCCATGCTAGCAAAGGCCCAGTGCAGCCTTGACTCCCACTCCCATCCAGCAGTAATGAGTCACCCTAACCCCTCCCCACTAGAGTGGTGTTAGAGGAGGCCTAGTGGAGAGTCAGGGTTTTTACTACTGCTCAGCAGTAAAGAGGCCACCCTCAACCCCTGTGGTGTCAGTGGAGGTCACAAGGGGACGAGTAACTAGGCATTCCAACCCCTCCTAACCAGAAAGGAATTTGTACAGGCTGAGTGGGACACTTGGACTTCAACCCCACCTGGCAGTAATAAAGCAGTGTCCCCAAACTCCCCTCTGGAGCATGCTGAAAAAAAAAAAAGCCAGCCAAAGTGGAAGTTTTAAGTAAGATCTAGAGTCTCAAAACATATTACCCAAAATGTCCACATTTCAATAAAAAATCACTTATCTTAAAGAACCAGGAAAACCTTAAACTGAATGAAAAAAAAATAGTTAGTAAATGCCAACTCCAAGATGACAGAGATGTTAGAATTATCTGACAGAGATATTAAAGCAGCCATCACAAAAATGTTTCAACAAGCAACTATGAACATGATTGAAACCAATGCAAAATCTAAAAAGGAAATATAAGATATAAAGAAGAACCGATGGAAACTTTAGAAATGAAAAATATATTAACTGAAATACCAAATTCAATGGATGGGTTCAACAGCAGAATGGAGAGAACAGAGGAAAGAATCAATGAACTGCAAGACAGAGCAATAAAAATTACCCAAACTGAGAGAGAAAATAGACTGAAACAAACAAACAAAGCCTCAGGGACCTATAGTAATACAACAAAAAGTCTCACATTCTTGTCACTGGAGTCTCAAAGGAGAGGAGAAAAAGGGTGGACTGAAAAAGTGCTCAATAGTTGAAAACCTCTCAAATTTGGAAAAAGACACAAACCTACAGATTCAAGATGAGAGAATCTTAAAGTAAACTGAAAGAAATCCACAAGACACATCATAGTCAAACTTCTGAGAACTAAAGACATAGAAAAAAATCTTGAAAACAGTTCTAGAGAAATGACACCTACCCATATGCAAAACATATTAGGGAAACCTACCGATAGGGAAAACAATTAGAATGACAGCAGATTGCTCATCAGAAACCATGGAGACCAAAAAGAAGTAGCACAACATTTTTCAAGTGTGAAAAGAACTATCAACCCAGAATCTTATACTGTATCCAGTGAAAATATCCTTCAGGGATGAAGGGGAAATCAAGTCATTCTCAGATGAAGGAAAACTAAGAGAATTTGTTGCCAACAGACCTACCCCCAAGAGTGGCTAAAAGAAGTTCTTTAGGAAAAAAAAGAAAAGAGAAGAAACAACTGAAGAAACCTTGGAACATCGGGAAGGAAGAAATACACTTAAGCAAAAGTGTAGGTGAATACAACTGACTTATTTCTCCTCTTAAATTTCTAAATGATATTTGACAGTTGAAGCAAAAATTATAACACTGTCTGATGTGGTTTTAAATGTAGAGGAAATATTTAAGACAATTACATTATAATCAGAAGGAGGGTAAAAAGACATAAAGGGAGGTAAGGTTTCTATATTTCACTTGAATTGGTGGAATGATGACACCAGTAGACTGTGTTAAGTCATGTACACATAATGTACATATCACTAAAAAAAATACGAAAAATATAAACTGAAAAATACTATAGATAATTCAAAGTGGAATTCTTTAAAATGTTTAGGTAGCACACAAGAAAGCAGGAAAAAGAAAACAGAAATGAAAGAGACAACAAACAGAAAATATAAAAATAAAATTGCATACTGAGGCCATAAAATATGAATAATTACATTAAATGTGAATAATCTAAAAATATCAATTTATGCTTGATGAAGTCACTTGGCTATTGCCCAAGCCTTATCATATGATAAATTAGCAGGTTGGTCTCCCCTTTACAATGCTAGAGACCTTTCAGTATTTTCCCAATTTGTGTTTTTCACCCAATGCTGGGCCTGGCATTCCCTGACAAGCATATGAACTAGCTGATATAAGTCAGAGAAACCAGGTTGATAAGTTTGAATTCCTCAGCAAATTTGTGAGAAACTTTAGTTACTTTGAAAAAATCTTTAACAATGGCTCACTGTTCACCTTTGGTCCAAGGAATTAAAAGTTTAGCCTCTGGACCCTCAGAAGGCTCAATTTTGAAGGGAAAGCTTCTGACAAGTTCAGAGGAAAAGAGTGGGGAGAGTTTTAGAGAAAAGGGAAAGTTTGGTGAGAAAGTTAATATGGGAGAATTGAGAGTATAGAAGAGGCATAGGAAGTGTAGAAGGGAATAAGTATGATGGTGGTGGAGGTGGAGTCTGGACATGAGGAGCCAAAGAGAGAGACAAGATGGTGCCAAAGGAGAATCTGAGACAAAAAAAAGCCAAGAAGAAGAGCCTAAGGCTTTGGGAGCCATTTTATCTTTCTTTAATAATTTGTTTGCCCCATTAATCTTAAAATCGTATTTTTCAGTGAGGCAATTTTAGACTCCTGATAACATAGGGAAGCCTCAAACTACCAATAGAAATAAGTACTGAACTCTGTTCTGTAAGTTTTTGAGCTATTGTAGCCCAATTCAGTTTTAAGGAAATTAAGTTTGGGGATTTCAAATGTTCCCCATAATGGCCATTGATATTCTAAATTATCTTTGATCTGGTCAGTCCACATAAGTTAGAAATGCACATGATTAAGACTGACTTTCTGTTTTTTGGTGACGATTTTCTCTTTCTTTTTTTTTTTAAATTGAAGTATAGTTGATTTACAATATTGTCTTAGTTTCAGGTGTACAGCAACATGGTTCAGTTAAACATATATTTTTTTTCAGATTCTTTTCCATTATAGATTATTACCGGATATTGAATATAGTTCTCTGTACTATACAGTAAATCCTTGTTATTTATCTAAAAATAAATAAATATTAAATAAAAATATCATTTAAAAACATGACCCACTATTCTGTTAATAAGAAATTCATTTCAAGTAAAATGATATAGGCATGTTGAACGTAAAAGGATGAAAATGTATATATCATGTAAACATTAATCACAAGAAAGCAAAAATGGTTATATCAATATGAGATAAATTAGACTTCAGGGGGAAAAAAATTACTAGAGGCAGAGAGGAATATTTTTTTAACTTTATTTTTATTGTTGACACTATTAGAGATAGATAGAATGACCACAACCATTTTAACAAAAATACGGACCGCTTCATGAATTTGTGTGTCGTCCTTGCACAGGGGCCATGCTAATCTTCTCTGTATTGTTCCAATTTTAGTATATGTGCTGCCGAAGTGAGCACAGAGAGGAATATTATATAATGATGAAGGATTAATCCACCAAGAAATCCTAAATTCACAAGCACCAAACAACAGAGATACAAAATATGTGAAGTGAAACCTGATAGAACTGAAAAGAAAAATACATAAATCAACAATTATATTTGCAGACTTCAACACTCCTCTCTCAAAATTAATAAAATAACTAGGCAATCAGCAAGGATATAGAATAACTCAACAACGCCATCAGCCAACAGAATCTAATCAACATTTACAAAACACTCCACCCAACAACAGCAGAATGTACATTCTTCTCAAGTGCCCACAGAACAAATGCCAAGATAGACTATATCCTGGGCAATAAAACAAATCTCAGTGAATTCAAAAGAATTGAATTTTCATACAGAATTCATTCTCTATTTCATATAGAGTGTGTTCTCTGACCTCAAAGGAATCCAACTAGAAATCAATAACAATAAGATAACAGGAAAACCTCTAAACACTTAGAAACAAATCAACATACTTCTAAATAATCAATGAGTCAAAGAGGAATCCAGATGCCCTTGAATGCATAAATGGTTAAACTAACTGTGGTCCATCCATACTGTGGAACACTACTCAGCAGTAAAAGGGAACAAACTACTGGTAAATGTATCAACCTGGATGAATCTCCAGGGAATTACACTGAGTGAAAAAAGCCAATCCCAGAAAGTTACACATATACTGTATTATTGCATTTATATAACAGTCTTGAAATGATAAAATTATGGAAATGAAGAACAGATTATTAGTTTTCAGAGGTTAAGCAGAGAATGAGAGCAGAGAAGGGAAGTGGCCGTGGCTATAAAAGGGCTACAGGAGAGATCCATGCAGTGTTGGAAATATTCTGCATCTTGACTGTATCAATATCAATATCCTAACTGTGATACTGTATTATAATTTTGCAAGATATTGCCAAAGGGGAAAACTAGGTTAAGGATACACGGGATTCCTCTGTATTATTTTTTATAACTGCATGCGAATCTCTAATTATCTCAAAATAAAAAGCTTAATTACAAAAAAGTAGAGAATCCCTCCCAGAAGACATGTTATCAAGGTAAGAGTGCCAATACACCCACATTGCCCCCCAACTTTCTCTCTCAGACAAGCACACACACACCCCACCTATCAAGTGCCTTCAGCTGTCGCCATATAAATTTGCACTGATTTTCTGCCTCTCTTTAGAGAGGTCTCATCCAATCCCTTGTGAGGTCAAAGCAAACACCTCTGAGGACTTTCCTTTGGCTCCTGAAGCTCTTCCACAACTTGGCTCAGGAGCAAGCACTGGATTTGTAAAAGGAACCCAGAACCCACTAGGGAGAGAAAAGCAGGCAGATAGCCCAGCTGCATTTTAGGGAGGCCATGAGCCCCTAAAATTAAACGTAAAAGAGGGTGTGCGTCTGGTACATGGTTCTGTGCATGCCATGTGCTTTTCTGGAGAGATGGTCTGTGGCTCTCACCCATTTCTCAAAGGGGTTCATTTCCCAAAGAGGCAAGAGAAGGAAGAGGCCCACACTTGAGACCCACATCCCCCATTTTCTGCAGCCCCAGGAAAAACCGGTGAGCTCTGCCACGCCCAGACCACCTCTGGAAACTCCCAATATGCCTCCCGGTATTCCTGCCTCTAGTTGAAAAAGCAGTGTTCTGAAAATTGCTGGGCCCTTAGGATATTCAGTTTCCATCCTGTGGAGCTGGAAATGTCAGAGCTTGAAGATCTCTCATTTAAAATCCCCACGCCCACCCAACAGAAGAGACTGAATCCCAGAAATACAGGATGACTTTGCAAGATCATCCAGAAAGTTAGCAGCCTAGTTTAAACCAGAACTCAGGTCTCTTCCTCCCCGCTGCCAGCTTTGGGACATCTGTTCCTTAGGTTGGCATGAGAGCCTGACATCAGACAGGGCAACCAGGAGAGCAAAGGCTGGGCAGGAGGCCTGCTGTCCCCACGGTATTACCAGTGGAAGATGGCAGTGGGGACACAGCCAGGCACTGGGTTAAAATGAGCACAGCTACGCAGAAGTTCATGAGCAAACGCTTCCTCTGAAAGTACCTGACAGTCCTTCTAAAGTGGCGGCTTGCATTACTCCTCAGAGCTACAAACAGGTGGCAATGAAGCTTAGGAACACTAAAGAAGTGCTATTACCTTGGAAGACCGGCCATTCAAGGCTCCTCTTTCCCAGGAATGCTTCCATCCAGCTCCCTCCTTCCTCCAAGCCCCTTCACTCCACTCATGGTTTCATTTACCCCATGCTCACTCGCTCCAAATGGTAAGTGAGGACCTCCGGAGCACCGAGAACATGGGGTTAAAGGCAGGAGGCCCGCCTCAGCACAGCTCACGCTCAGGGAGGCCCTGAACTCTGAAGAGGCCAATAACACCCCCTGCTCAGTCAGGCCCACTGCGAGCCCTGCAGCCCTACGTGCGGCTGCCCATTGCGCCCGTCACTGACCTCGCATCGCCCCTGAGCCGTCTGCCTCCCTCATGGCAGTCTCCACCCACCTTCCTTCCCTGAAGGCTCACCCCGCTGCAGTCTGCAGAGGACTGGGGAGCAGGGAGAGCTCTGTCACCAGACAATTGGAAGAGCCTCCTGTCCGGCCTCCGTCTCCACGCTTGCAGCCCTTTAACTCCTTCCTCAGTCCACTGCCAGAGTGAACATCCCAAATCACACATCAGACCACAGCACTCTCCTGACTAAAGTCTCCTGTGGCAGCTGTTCGTGCTCTCCAGGCACGCCTGTGCCTCCCGACATTTCCCAGCCTCCTTTGCAGGTAGGCTGGGGCCATGTGACTGTTTCCGGCCGACAGACGACGAGTAGAACCATATGTGCCACTTCCAGGCTGAGGGTGCTAAGAGCTGGTATGCTTTCTCCGTCTTTCTCTCCCCTCCCGCTGCAGACTCTGGAGGTCTCAGCAGACTTCACTGGAGTAGAATTGAACCTTTGAGGTTAAGCCATTAACATGTTAGGGGTTGCTTATTGGACAGTTAGCACTGATTGACTAATAAAACTTTTCAATGGCTCCCCACTGCCCTCAGGAGGTAAGTCCAAACCCTTTAGTGTCGCCATGCTCAATGGCTTTTATGGCCTGGCCCAGCCCCCCATTCTGGACTGTCTCTTGGCCCTCCCCTAAACACACTCTCTCAATAATCGTGATTCAACCATATTTACAGGTTCTGGAAGGGCTATGCCCCCTCCCATCTGAGATGTCTCCTCTATGTGGAATGCCTATACCTCCCCCCACTCCCACCTCCTCGATATGCTTAGCAAACTCATTCTTCAGTTCCCAGCTCAAGCATCCCCAACCCTGACTTTCCCTAGAAGAGCTGGGGGCAGCTTCTTCCTGACCAGAGGCATCCCCCTCTCCAGCTCCCAGAGAGCCCTTGCTCACACTGTATCTTAGCTTTTGTGCTTTACCTTGTGCGCTGCCCCCTGGATTGTGAACTCCACAAGAACAAGGAGATCGTTCTCCCCATCCTTGTCTTCCCAGAGCCTGCCTTAGCATCTGTTTCCAGGAGACCTTCAGAAGATGTTTAACGACCACACAAATAAAGCCCACTTTAAACTTTCTGCAGAAAGTCACCTCTTCTTGAAGGAGAGATTCAACCAAGTTGCAGGACCTCTTCACGAAAAGAGGAGGCTTGAGGTGAGGGATAAGATGACCCATAATTACACTGGGCTCTTGAAAGAGTTCTAACAGGCCAGGTCTGTCTGGCTCTGTCCCCCATTGGCTCAGTGTCCCTGGGCAAGGCAGTCCCTTCTCTGGCATCTCTGGGGTCCCTTCCAGCACCAGCTTACGTGGTTCTGAGTTTGGCAAAGCTGTCTCTGCCATCCTATCTGCTCTAGCTGTAGTCCCGCTCTTTCCCAGAAGCCTCCACTCAGAGCAACTGGCCCATTTCCCCTGAACCCCCTACCCATTTAACTAGAACCTGGTGAGTCATTCACCAGCAAGGTATTAGGTGTTATCCTTCCTCTGGCATTCTACTTTAATGTGAGACCACGGGAAACTCAATGGAATGGTGCTCATGGGGGGACTTCAGGCACAAGACAGGCAGCGTGACAGATATCCGGCCAGTGGTGAGGAGTTCTCTGGAGACACGTCTTCCCTGCATCCCCTCCCAACCCACCCACCACACCGCAGAGGCGAGAGCTGTGAAAACGGCTAGACCCCGGCAGATGGCACAGACGGTGCTGGCCTGAAAGAGAGTTAATGTTGGTGGAATATCCTGAGGGTGGGACCCGAGCTCCTCACTCCTCATTCCATGGTCTCTTTTATCTGGTATTTCTGGGCAAGACAATGAGCAGACAGACTGGAAAGTTACAGACAGGCCAGCTTTGCCGATCCCTGCCAAAAATGCAGCAAAGGAAGCTGGCGGGAGACTCGAGCCTCTTTAATTTCCTCTTCTGTTTGGCTTTGCCTGTGCTCCCCCTCCCACTCCCCGACTCAGAGTCTTTTGTGCCCTCGGGCTCCCAAGGAGCCCTGCTCCCCATCCCAGATGTGGGGGAACCCCTTCCCCCACCCCAAGTCGCTCCTGACTGGTGTGCTGGCCACAGTCAGTAAGGCTCTGGCTTTCCTTGAACAGCAAGGACACTTAGAAGCATGAGATCACCTAGGAAATCCAATTCCCAGGCCAAGCTGGAAATACGGTGGGCAGAAAGGCCGGGGGCAGCGGGGGTGTCTCTCATTCTGTCCCTCCAGACTGGAGTCAGGACCCAACCAGAAACAAAGCTGGGAAGAAAGTAAGTGGGCAAGCACCCCCAAGAGAGGAGTGCCCTCAGAATGCCAACATGACCACTTAGAGTGCCCCGCCCCTACCAGCAGGGTCTGAATAGCAACTCTCCACGGTCTACTCGGGAGCACATGCACACACACAACAAAGGTAGTTGCCAAAGAAGACAAAAGAAAACAGAGAGAGAGATCAGGATTGAAATCACGTCCCTATCCGGGCATGTTATTCAACTACACTGAGCCGCGACTTCTTTCTCTACAAACTGGGGACAGTTTTCAGGATCCTGGTGAGGATTTAGTGAGATAACACTCCTGCTATGAGACTTGCATGGAGAGAGGCTTCCATAAATGTTAATAATTCCTCCCCAGATCCTGACAACCAGTTGTCATTTGAAAATGACAGCTCTGCCATCAACTAGCTTTGTGACCCCAGGCAAGTCCCTCACCTTCTTGGGCTTTTCTTAAAGTTTCCTAATCTTGAAAAGCAGTGTTTCTCTGACTGAGGTGTGCATCAGAATCACTTGGAGGGTTTGTAAAACACAGATGACTGGGCCCTATCCCCAGAGTTTCTGATTCTGCAGTTCTGGGGTGGGACTGGACAGTCTGCATTTCTAACGAGTTCTCTGGTGGTGTTGATGTGGCTGGTCCAAGAACCACACTTTGAGAAGCTCTGAAGTAGAGGCAGTCTAAGAACTCTTTGTACTTCTAGCAGTTTAATGAGTACATTAAATTAATCCACATTAAGTTTTCAGTGATGAATACTGGTTCAATGTGCTCTTCTTAAGGCTACTTGTATTTTAAACAGGATAATGTCTTGACCCAAAGAAATCATCTTTTGGTACCCCACTTCTAAGTTAGGTATCAAAAGACCCCCAGAGTACATGACCAGATGATGATTTGGAGGGAAGGGCTTCCAGGCCTCGCCAGTCACACTACGCAGGTGTGACTGAAAAGTCATTTCATTTGCAAAACTCTGGCGTCCCAAGTGAGTCAGCTGCATTTAGTTAATTACCATTTGGGGGCATGATGTCTGAGGCCGAGGAAAGGCCCCTGGTTGCCTGAAATCAGCCCAAGGCCAGGCCCCATCGCTAGAAGCAGGGCTGTCAGTCAGCTGTGACATTCTGGATCCCCCCAGCCCTGTTAGGGCCAGAAGAACAGCCTGCTGCCTGGGGAGGAAGGCAGAGCCAAGGGCCTGCAGCCCCAGAGGCTGTCACTCTGTACAGTGTGTAGACACTGGGGTGTAGAACCCCTCTCAGCTTCACTCCCTGCCTTTGTGTCACTGTAAGACCTGTCCAGCAAGGTGGCTGGGCTCTGTAAATGCTGCTGTCATTCTGCTAATGCTCTGGGCCTGCCTCAGGGAAGAGAGCTGCCCTGCGTGTCAATTACAGAATGATGACACCTCCCCCGTGGCTTTGCACCAGTCCCCCACCCAGCACGGCCCTGTCTTTGGTGCACAGGAACACTGAAGAGGGTAGAGATCGTTACGTACCGACACCTCCCATCCCCACTGCGTTCTCAATATTTCCAATCGCAAACTTAGGCACACAGACAAAGTCTTCAGGAAAAAGGTCAGTGCTGAGAAAAAAGGTTCCCAGAAAGAATCCAGGGGCTGAAAGAGGGCTGAGATCAAGCCCTCAGGGACCCAACCTGGGTTCCCACTCCAGCCCAGCATGCAGGTCACAGGGGATGGGGGGAATGCCTCCAGGCAAGTCTACCCCCAAAGCATCATCCCACAAAGCATCTGGTTTTGCTTTTATTCATGCAGCAAACATTCAGTAAGTCTACTGATGTCTGAGCATTGGGTCAGTTGTGGAGCTCTAAAGACAAACAAGAGGTGCCCGCCACCCACCGCCAAAGCTTCTGGTCTAAGAGTGCGAGGCAATTGTACAAATTATCATCAGTAAATGCAGTGAGAGCGGTGAATGCAGTCTATGTGATCTCAAGTGGAGAGACGGCCAAGTCTTCTTGTGGGGGGAGGGAGATGGCGGGAGGGAAGAACACAATAAAGCAGTGCACAAGGGTAACATCTGAACTCATCCTAAAGGATGAATAGGAGAAACCATGTCTGGACAGGGGTAATATTCAAAATCTTTAACAAATGCTAAGGCCCAATCCCAGCCAAATCAGAACAGATGCTGGGCTTGAATGTCAGACTTACCAGGTAAATATGGCTAGTTAGACATATGCATCTACTTCTGCTTCCTCCCCAAGCCCTACTGGAATGACAGCTTTTTAAAGAGTAAGTATAAATAGACAAAAATGGGAAGAACCAGAGAGGAGATAAAAGTAACAGAATTTTTGAAGCTGGAAATCAGATGGACAAGTGGTGAATGGCCCAGGAGTCCCTAAAAGCTGAATTCTAAGCCAGCTGCGGGGGAAGTTGAGAACCAACCCAATTTATACTGCAAAACCCCTTAACAGCTCAGAAATTGGTGGTACCAATCCCTCTTGAAAGCAAGAGAGAGGAAGGGAGGGATGAAACAAGGAAGGTTGGTTGGCAACCTGTTTAGGAAGCAGTTAGAGTCCCAGGTTCTTTCCCTGACTAGTAATGGCCCCTTGCCCAGCACAGCAGAAGAGGGAGGTTTATTCTGTTAAATAAATAGAGGCTTTCTGGACTGGGAGAAACCAGGAGGAATTGAGGAGAGACCTACCTTGCTGAAAACAGGGGGATTAAAGATCATCCAGCTGAATTCTGGTTACTGAGGCGAGGCTCCTCTTCCACTGGGTACTCAGAGCACCAACCTCAGGATGTTACTCTCCAGGCAAGAGACAAGATGAGTCTTCTCTGAGGACCCCAACTTGACTGTGAAGAAAGACTTCATGATTTAAGAAAGACTTCATCTCACACAACTCAATATCAAAAAAACAAACAATCTGATTAAGAAATGGGTAGAGGACCTGAATAGACATTTCTCCAAAGAAGACATAGAGATGGCCAACAGACACATGAAAAGATGCTCAACATCACTAATCATCAGGGAAATGCAAAACAAAACCACAATGAGATATCACCTCACACCTGTCAGAATGGCTAGCATCAAAAAGACAACAAGTGCTGCCAAGGATGTGGAGAAAAGAGAACCCTTGTGTAATGTTGGTGGGAATATCAATTGGCACAGCCACTATACAAAATAGCATGGAGGTTCCTCAAAAAATTAAAAATAGAACTACTGTATGATCCTGCAATTTCACATCTGGGTATTTATCTGAGGAAAATGAAAACACTAATTCAAAAAGATACAAGCATCCCAATGCTCACTGCAGCATTATTTACAACAGCCAAGATAGGGAACAACCTAAGAGTCCATCAATAGATGAATGGATAAAGAAGATATGATTACACACACACACACACACACACACACACACACACACATACAATGGAATATGACTCATCCATAAAATAGAATGAAATGTTCCCATTTGTGACTAAATGGATGGACATAAAGGGTATCATGCTAAGTGAAATAAGTCAAACAGAGAAAAATAACATATGATCTCACTTATATGTGGAATCTAAAAAAACAAAACAAACAAAACAGAAATAGACCCATAGATACAGAGAACAAACTGGTGGTCACCAGAAGAGATGGGGGTGAGGGTTGGGTGAAATAGGTGAAGATGATTAAGAGGTACAAACTTCCAGTTATAAAATAATAAGTCACGGGAATGTAATGTACCACATAGGGGATATACTCAATAATATTGCAATAATTTTGTATGGTGACAGACAGTTACTAGACTTATCGTGGTGATCGATTCCTAATGTATTCATAATGTATCATATGAATCACTATGTGGTACACTGAAATTAATATGACATTTTATGTCAACTATACTGCAATTAAAAAAAATAAAAATAAAGACTTCATAACATTTAAGACTGCACAAGAGAAAGGCCCAGCCAGATCATCTTCCAGTGAAGCCCATGGTCATCAAATCCCACTTGCACTGGTACTCTTAAATAGGTGCAGATAAACAAAAATAACCAGATAGCTGAAGAAAGCTCCAAAATTGAATAATAGACACTAAAACAAACAACTTGGAAGAAACAGAGACTGTGCAGGAAGAAAAAAAACTTGAAAAAAATATATCATAATTTCTTCAGGGAGACAATATTGCAATCATAGAACAGGATGCTATAAAAAGGGAATAACAACAAAAAAAATCTTATAAATTAAAAATATAACAAATGAAATATCAATAGAGGGCTGGAAGGTAAACTTAAGAAAACCTCCCAGAAAGTAAAGCAAAAAGACAAAGAGATAGAAAAGAGGAGAGAAAAGTTAAGAGAACTACAGATCCAGTCCAGAAGGTCTACTCTCCAAATGAGAGGCTTAGAAAGAGGGAACTGGGTGTGGGGGGAGGGCATAAAAAAGAAAAGTAAATCATCTGCAAAATCAAGAAAATGTCCTGGAACTAAAGGCCCCAGAGGTTATAGATTGAAAAGGCCAGCCAAGTGGGCCCTTAGATAAAAATATGAGCACAATGATAAAAAGAGATCCACTGTAAGGCAAAGCACATCATTATGACATCTCAGAATACTGAGGCAAAAAACAAACACAAGAACAAAACATGTTCCTGGGTCAGAAGACTCAATATTAAAATGTTAGTCCATCCCGACTTTATCTATAGACTCAACACAATCTCAATAAAAATTGCAGAAAGCTATTTTGTAGATCTTGACGAACTGATTCTAAAGTTTATATAGAAAAGCAAAAGACCTAGTGTAACCAACACAATACAGAAGAAGAACAAAATTGAAAGACTCACAATACCTGATTTCCAAATTTACTATAAGGCTACAGTAATCAAGACAGGATGTGAAAAGAATAGTGAAAGAATAGACACATAGGTGAATAAAACAGAATAGACAGCCCGGAAAAAGGCCCACACAAATGTAGTTAACTGATCTTTGACAAAGGAAAAAAGGCAACTTACTAAAGGTTTATCAATTTTATTTATCTTCCCAAAGAATGAGGTTTTAGTTTTATTGATCTTTGCTATTGTTTCCTTTGTTTCTATTTCATTTATTTCTGTTCTGATCTTTATGATTTCTTTCCTTCTACTAACTTTGGGTTTTGTTTCTTCTTCTTTCTCTAGTTCCTTTAGGTGTAAGGTTAGATTGTTTGAGATTTTTCTTGTTTCTTGAGGTAGGAATGTATTGCTATAAACTTCCCTCTTAGAACTGCTTTTGCTGCATCCCATAAGTTTTGGATCATCGTGTTTTCACTGTCTTTTGTCTCTAGGTATTTTTTGATTTCCTCTTTGATTTCTTCAGCAATCTCTTGGTTATTTAGCAACGTATTGTTTAGCCTCCATGTGTTTGTGTTTTTTACGTTTTTTTCCCTGTAATTGCTTTCTAATCTCATAGCGTTGTGGTCAGAAAAGATGCTTGATATGATTTCAATTTTCTTAAATTTACTGAGGCTTGATTTGTGACCCAAGATGTGATCTACCCTGGAGAATGTTCCATGTGCACTTGAGAAGAAAGTGCAATCTGCTGTTTTCAGATGGAATGTCTTATAAACATCAATTAAATCTATCGTGTCATTTAATGTGTTTCCTTATTAATTTTCTGTCTGGATGATCTGTCCATTGGTGTCAGTGAGGTGTTAAAGTCCCCCACTATTATTGTGTTACTGTCAATTTCCTCTTTTATAGATGTTAGCATTTGCCTTATGTATTGAGGTGCTCCTATGTTGGGTGCATATATATTTATACTTGTTATATCTTCTTCTTGGATTGATTCCTTGATCATTAGGTAGTGTCCTTCCTTGTCTCTTGTAACATTCTTTATTTTAAAGTCTATTTTATCTGATATGAGTATAGCTACTCCAGATTTCTTTTGATTTCCATTTGCATGGAATATCTTTTTCCATCCCCTCTCTTTCAGTCTGTATGTGCCCCTAGGTCTAAATTGGGTCTCTTGTAGACAGCATATATATGGGTCTTGTTTTTGTATCCATTCAGCAAGCCTGTGTCTTTTGGTTGGAGCATTTAATCCATTCACGTTTAAGGTAATTATCGATATGTATGTTCCTATGACCATTTTCTTAATTGTTTTGGGTTTATTTTTGTAGGTCCTTTTCTTCTCTTGTGTTTCCCACTTAGAGAAGTTCCTTTAGCATTTGTTGTAGAGCTGGTTTGGTGGTGCTGAATTCTCTTAGCTTTTGCTTGTCTGTAAAGCTTTTGATTTCTCCATCAAATCTAAATGAGATCCTTGCCAGGTAGAATAATTTTGGTTTTAGGTTCTTCCCTTTCATCACTTTAAGTATATCATGCCACTCCCTTCTGGCTTGTAGAGTTTCTGCTGAGAAATCAGCTGTTAACCTTATGGGAGTTCCCTTGTATGTTATTTGTCGTTTTTCCCTTGCTGCTTTCAATAATTTCTCTTTGTCTTTAATTTTTGCCAATTTGATTACTATGTGTCTTGGCGTGTTTCTCCTTGGGTTTATCCTGTATGGGACTGTCTGCCCTTCCTGGACTTGGGTGGCTATTTCCTTTCCCATGTTAGGGAAGTTTGCGACTATAATCTCTTCAAATATTTTCTCTGGTCCTTTCTCTCTCTCTTCTCCTTCTGGGACCCCTATAATGCGAATGTTGTTGCATTTAATGTTGTCCCAGAGGTCTCTTAGGCGGTCTTCATTTCTTTTCATTCTTTTTTCTTTAGTCTGTTCCGCAGCAGTGAATTCCACCATTCTGTCTTCCAGGTCACTTATCCGTTCTTCTGCCTCAGTTATTCTGCTACTGATTCCTTCTAGTGTAGTTTTCATTTCAGTTATTGTATTGGTCATCTCTGTTGGTTTGTTCTTTAATTCTTCTAGGTCTTTGTTAAACATTTCTTGCATTTTCTCAATCTTCGCCTCCATTCTTTTTCCAAGGTCCTGGATCACCTCCACTATCATTATTCTGAATTCTTTTTCTGGAAGGTTGCCTATCTCCACTTCATTTAGTTGTTTTTCTGGTGTTTTACCTTGTTCCTTCATCTGGTACATAGTCCTCTGCCTTTTCATTTTGTCTATCTTTCTGTGAATGTCAAAGGCAACTGAATCGAGAATGGACAGTCTTGTCAACAAATGATGCCATAACAATTGGATTACAACCATATATATATATACACGTGTATATATATATATATATATATACACGTGTATATATATATATATATACACACACACACACATATATATATGTATACACATACACACATATATCTACGTATATATGTATATATATATATTCGTTAGACATAGACTTTACATCTCACATAAAAAATCAAAATTGATCATAGACTTAAATTTAAAATGTGAAACTATAAAACTTCTTGTTGAAAACATAGTAAAAAACTCCATGAACTTGGGTTTGCTGATGAGTTTTAAAACATGACACCAATAGCAAAAGTTTTGAAAAACACAGATATTTGAAAGGAAAAATTGTTAAGTTGGGCTTTATTCCATTTAGAAACTTCTGATCTATGAAAGGAAAGCCCCAGATTGCTTGTCTTTCTCCCACTGTCTCCTCAGACAAGGGAGAAAATATCTGCAAAACATATATCTGAGAAAGGACTTGTATCCAAAATATACAAAAAACTCTGAAAACTGAACAATAAGAAAACAAAAAAGCCAGTTAAAAAATGGGCAAAAGATCTGAACAGATACCTCACCAAAGAAGATATACAGATGGCAAATAAGTGTATGAAAAGATGCTCAACAGCATTTGTGATTAGGAAGTTGCAAATTGAAACAACAATGAAATATCACTACATAATACAGAATGGCTAAAACCCCAAAACTGACAATACCAACTGCGGTCAAGGGTGTGGAGCAACAAGAACTCTTATTCATTGCTGGAGAAAATACAAGATAGTACAGTCACTTTGGAAGACATTTTGGCAATTTTATAACAAAACTAAACATAGTCTTACCATACAATCAAACAATAGTGCTCCTAGGTATATACCCAACTGATCTGAAAACTTTTGCCTACATAAAAAACCTGTATGTGAATGTTTATGGCAGCGTTATTCAAATTGCCAAAAACTGGAAACAGCCAAGATGTCTTTCAATAAGTGAATAGATAAACAAGCTGTAGTACATCCACAGAATGAGATATTATTCAGCAACAATAAGAAATGAGCTACCAAGCCTCAAGAAGATATGGATGAATCTTAAATGTATATTGCTAAATGAAAGAAGCCAATTTGAAAACGCTACATATTATATGATTCCAATTATAGGACATTCTGGAAAAGACAAAACTATAGACACAGTAAAAGATCAGTGGTTACCAAGGGGTCAGGGGAGAGTGAGGGAAACAGATGACACACAGGAGATATTTAGGATGGTGAAACTTTTCTGTACGATACTGTAACGGTGAATACAAGACATCAAGCATTTGTCAAAACTCATAGAACTTTACAGCACAAAGAGGAAAACTTAATACATGAGAAAATGTTTTAATCATTTAGGAGGTGGAGATAGCCCAGGATGGAATTCAGAATATGACACTAAAATCTAAAAGTATTATATATACAAGTTCACTGAAGGGGGTGGGGAATAAGGTGCTGACCAAAGTAGCTTTGGATATAAGCAGAGTACCTAAGACTAAAAGAAAAAGGAACTATACATAAGAACTATACTCTAGTTGATAAAGTCATTCCCCACAAGAATATAGATTGACAACTCTGAAATTATTACACATGTATTAAGGAACTAAATATTAAATGAATGACATATGATGGGAGCCAGGTTTCTGGGTTTTTTTAAGTTTTTTTTTTGATGTGGACCATTTTTTAAAGTCTTTATTGAATTTGTTACAATATTGCTTCTGTTTTATGTTTTGGGTTTTTGGCCACGAGGCATGTGGGATCCTAGCTCCCCAATCAGGGAGCAAACCCACATCCCCTGCATTGGAAAGTGAAGTCCCAACCACTGGACCACCAAGGAAGTCCCAGGAGCCAGGTTTCTCACTATTGGAATGGACAGTTACAAATAAGCAAAGGCTAGAATAATCCATGTGGTAATAGATTAGTATTGGAGACATGAGTATGAACTCATGTTACCTAATATAGAAATATTTACAGATACATATATATATACTCAGTTTAGTATATATATATATATATATATATATATATATCTCCTTGCTCTGTCATCTGAGAAGGACTAGAAGCAATGAAACCCCAGGAGCAATGAGCACACTAGTGCCCAGATCTTGGTTTCCAATACCATTCTTCAATAAAAGGAGTTAGGTCTCCTTGGAGAAGTGGTTGGTTCTACGACTGGGGCAGAAAATACACAAAATGAGCCTGGAGTATCTTGTAGTGCCAGAGAGTAAAAAAAGTGCTAACACACACACACACACACACACACACACACACACATATACAGAGTGATGGGGGTATGTCAGAAGAATACAGAAGCCAAAAGAAAGAGTTCCTAATGGCAAAAATTGGAACAATTTAAGCAATAAAATAAATAAAGTAGTACTGGATCATAACCCAAAGTATAAAATGAGTCCATAGTAATATAAATAAATAATTGGTTAAGTAAATCAATGGGAAAGAACAGACAAATCTCCTACGTGGAAGAATTCCAAATAATTTATGAATGTAACTCCCCATTTCTTAAGTGTGGGAGGTGCATAGTGACTTTCTTTCAAAGAGAAAATTATGGAAAGGAAGAAAAAAAGGAGAGTTACTTTAAAGTGTAGAAACCTGACAAACACTGTCTCAAGTCAGATGATCAAAGTTAATATCAACAATAAGTCATGTTGATAGTATGTAGCGTTAATTTAATGTGATGACAGTGGCACTTACCTCTGTGATCTTCTTCCCCAAAACATATTACCCCAGTCTAATAATGAGAAAAACTTCAGATGTATCCCAATTAAGGGACATTCTACAAAAATATATGACCAGTGCTCCTCAAAACTCTCAAGGTCAGCAAAAACAAGGAAAGTCTGAGAAACTGTCAGAAATGCAACTAAGTAGATACGACAACTAAATGCAATGTGGTATCATGTATGGGATCCTGGAACAGGAAGGGACTTTAGGAGAAAACTAAGGAAATCTGAATGAAGAATGGAATTTAGTAACTGACAATATATCCATATTGGTTAATTTATAGGGAAAAATGTACCATACTAATATAAGATGTTCAAAATAGGGACAACTAAGTATGGAGTATATAGGAATTCGCTGTACTATCTTCACAGTCATTCTGTAATTCTAAAAATGTTCTAAAATTAAAAGTTTGTTTTTAAAAACCCCTACAACCTTCCAGAAAGAAAAAACAGGGCATGTAGAGGATCGGGTATCAGAATAGTTTCAGACTTCTCAATAATAACAGTGAAATCTAAAAGAAAATTGGAAAATGCCTTCAAAATTCTGAAGCAAAATGGTTTCCAAACTAGAATTCTATACCCAGCCAAACTGTAATTAAGCATGATGATAGAATAAATATACTTGCAGCCATACGAAGTTTCAAATAATTTATATCCCACATACCTCTTCTTAGGGAGCTACTAGAAGATGTGATCTGCCAATACGGGGGTGTAAACCAAGAAACAGGAAGCCATGGAATATGGGAAAGAGAAAATCCAACACAAGAGAAAGTCAAAGGGAATCTCAAGGTGACCCGAAGATGACAGCTATGCACCAGGCATAGAGATCAATCAGTCCAGATTGGAGCACTTCAGAGATACAAAGAGGGATTTCTGAATGAAATAAAATCTGAACATTTTGGGAAGAGATTTAAACAATTGGTGGGGATTTGGGGATTGAATTAGTAATAAGAACATGAAATCATAAGCAAATGAAAAATAATACAATGATCAACTTTAGGGAAAACAAAGAGTGATTCAAGAAAGGAACAGCATCACAGAGATACTAGATGGTTCACCTGGAAAGAGCATGTACACAATCATAACAATGTAAACACAATATTTCTACATAAATATGTTGGTAAGATAGAAAGGTGATGTGTCAGTCAGATTTTACTAGGTTATATTGCAGTAATAAAATAAATCTCAATGGCTTACAAAAGTTCTCACTTATGTAACATTGTAGCATAGCTGTGGGTCAGCTATGACTACACCATATGTCTCCTTCATTCTAGGATCTAAGCTAAAGGATTAGCCCCTTAAGGGGACATGTCCATTTTCTTGGCAGAGGGAAAAAAGTAACTCACCCAGACCATGCAGTGTCTCTTAAACTTCTGATCAGAAGTGGAATACATCGTTTCCACTCACATTCCATTGACCAAGCTAATCATACGGCCGAGCTCAATGTCAATTGTATTATTCCTCCCACAGGTATGATAGTCACATGACAATGTGAATAGACATATTATCCATTTACAGGGAGGCAGTGATTCAGTTGGGAACAATAATACAATTGATGAATGTATTTACATATTGTAGCACCAGGTGGAGGATAACTGTGGCAAAAGAGGTAAATTTTCACCTTCTAGTAGTAGGAAGCCAATAGAGAATGCCTAAAACTGAAAAATCAAGAAGTGGCCATTACTATCAGCGCGGACCCCAGAGGCGGGCGCGAGCCACGGTTATCAGCGCAGACCCCAGAGACAGGCATGAGACGCTAAGGTTGCTGCTGCCGCCACCAAAAAGCCTGTGGGCGAGCACAGGTCACTCTCCACACCGCCCCTCCCGGGAGCCAGTGCAGCCCGCCACGGCCAGGCTCCCGTAATCCGGGGACAACTTCCCCGGGAGAGCGCACAGCGCGCCTCAGGCTGCTGCAACATCACGCCGGCTTCTGCCGCCGCAGGCTCGCCCCGCCTCCTCCGTACCGCTCCCTCCCCCCCCGACCTGACTGAGCCAGAGCCCCCGAATCAGCTGCTCCTTTAACCCCGTTCTGTCTGGGCGGGGAACAGACGCCCTCAGGCGACCTACATGCAGAGGCGGGTCCAAATCCAAAGCTGAACCCCGGGAGCTGTACGAACAAAGAAGAGAAAGGGAAATCTCTCCCAGAAGCCTCAGAAGCAGCGGATTAAAGCTCCACAAACAACTTGATATGCCTGCATCTGTTGAATACCTGAATAGACAACGAATCATCCCAAATTTAGGAGGTGGACTTTGGGAGCAGGATATATTAACTTTTCCCCTTTTCCTTTTTTTGTGAGTGCATATGTGGATGCTTCTGGGTGAGATTTTGTCTGTATAGCTTTGCTCTCACCGTTAGTCCTAGGGTAAGGTCCGTCCGTTTTTTGTTTTTTTTTTACTTAAAAAAATTTTTTTTCCCTAATAAATGTTTTCTTAATAATTTTTTCCTTATTTTCTATTTTTAAAAAATTTAAAAAAAAAATTTTTTAATAAGTTTTTTCATATTTTTTATTTTAAAAAATTAAAAATTTTTTTCTTAATAAATTTTTTTCTTAATAATTTTTTTCTTATTTTTTATTATAAAAAATTAATAAATCTATTTTTAAAAATTAAAAAAAAATTTTCTTAATAAATTTATTCTTAATAATTTTTTTCTTATTTTTTATTATAATAGCTTTATTTTATTTTATTTTATCCTCTTTCTTTCTTTCTTTCCATTTTTTCTCCCTTTTATTCTGAGCCGTGTGGATGAAAGGCTCTTGGTGCTCCAGCCAGGCATCAGGGCTGTGCCTCTGAGGTGGGAGAGCCAACTTCAGGACACTGGTCCACAAGAGACCTCCCAGCTCCACGTAATACCAAACGGCGAAAATCTCTCAGAGATCTCCATCTCAACATCAAGACCCAGCTTCACTCAACGACCAGCAAGCTACAGTGCTGGACACCCTATGCCAAACAACTAGCAAGACAGGAACACAGCCCCATCCATTAGCAGAGAGGCTGCCTAAAATCATAATAAGGCCACAGACACCCCAAAACACACCACCAGACATGGACGTACCCACCAGAAAGACAAGATCCAGCCTCATCCACCAGAACACAGGCACTAGTTCCCTCCACCAGGAAACCTACACAACCCACTGAACCAACCTTAGCCACTGGGGACAGATACCAAAAACAACGGGAACTATGAACCTGCAGCCTGTGAAAAGGAGACCCCAAACACAGTAAGATAAGCAAAATGAGAAGACAGAAAAACACACAGCAGATGAAGGAGCAGGGTCAAAACACACCAGACCTAACAAATGAAGAGGAAATAGGTAGTCTACCTGAAAAAGAATTCAGAATAATGATAGTAAGGATGATCCAAAATCTTGGAAATAGAACAGACAAAATGCAAGAAACATTTAACAAGGACGTAGAAGAACTAAAGAGGAACCAAGCAACGATGAAAAGCACAATAAATGAAATTAAAAATACTCTAGATGGGATCAATAGCAGAATAACTGAGGCAGAAGAACGGATAAGTGACCTGGAAGATAAAATGGTGGAAATAACTACTGCAGAGCAGAATAAAGAAAAAAGAATGAAAAGAACTGAGGACAGTCTCAGAGACCTCTGGGACAACATTAAACGCACCAACATTCGAATTATAGGGGTCCCAGAAGAAGAAGAGAAAAAGAAAGGGACTGAGAAAATATTTGAAGAGATTATAGTTGAAAACTTCCCTAATATGGGAAAGGAAATAGTTAATCAAGTCCTGGAAGCACAGAGAGTCCCATACAGGATAAATCCAAGGAGAAACACACCAAGACACATATTAATCAAACTATCAAAAATTAAATATAAAGAAAACATATTAAAAGCAGCAAGGGAAAAACAACAAATAACACACAAGGGCATCCCCATAAGGTTAACAGCTGATCTTTCAGCAGAAACTCTGCAAGCCAGAAGGGAGTGGCAGGATATACTTAAAGTGATGAAGGAGAAAAACCTACAACCAAGATTACTCTACCCAGCAAGGATCTCATTCAGATTTGATGGAGAAATTAAAACCTTTACAGACAAGCAAAAGCTGAGAGAGTTCAGCACCACCAAACCAGCTTTACAACAAATGCTAAAGGAACTTCTCTAGGCAAGAAACACAAGAGAAGGAAAACACCTACAATAACAAACCCAAAACATTGAAGAAAATGGGAATAGGAACATACATATCGATAATTACCTTAAATGTAAATGGATTAAATGCTCCCACCAAAAGACACAGACTGGCTGAATGGATACAAAAACAAGACCCATATATATGCTGTCTGCAAGAGACCCACTTCAGACCTAGAGACACATACAGACTGAAAGTGAGGAGATGGAAAAAGATATTCCATGCAAATGGAAATCAAAAGAAAGCTGGAGTAGCAATTCTCATATCAGACAAAATAGACTTTAAAATAAAGACTATTACAAGAGACAAAGAAGGACACTATATAATGATCAAGGGATCGATCCAAGAGGAAGGTATAACAATTGTAAATATTTATGCATCCAACATAGGAGCACCTCAATACATAAGGCAAATACTAACAGCCATAAAAGGGGAAATCGACAGTAACACAATCATAGTAGGGGACTTTAACACCCCACTTTCACCAATGGACAGATCATCCAAAATGAAAATAAATAAGGAAACACAAGCTTTAAATGATACATTAAACAAGATGGACTTAATTGATATTTATAGGACATTCCACCCAAAAACAACAGAATACACATTTTTCTCAAGTGCTCATGGAACATTCTCCAGGATAGATCATATCTTGGGTCACAAATCAAGCCTTGGTAAATTTAAAAAAATTGAAATCGTATCAAGTATCTTTTTGACCACAACGCTATGAGATTAGATATCAATTACAGGAAAAGATCTGTAAAAAATACAAACACATGGAGGCTACACAATACACTACTTAATAACGAAGTGATCACTGAAGAAATCAAAGGGGAAATCAAAAAATACCTAGAAACAAATGACAATGGAGACACGACGATCCAAAACCTATGGGATGCAGCAAAAGCAGTTCTAAGAGGGAAGTTTATAGCAATACAAGCCTACATCAAGAAACAGGAAACATCTCGAATAAACAACCTAACCTTGCACCTAAAGCAATTAGAAAAAGAAGAACAAAAAAACCCCAAAGCTAGCAGAAGGAAAGAAATCATAAAGATCAGATCAGAAATAAATGAAAAAGAAATGAAGGAAACAATAGCAAAAATCAATGAAACTAAAAGCTGGTTCTTTGAGAAGATAAACAAAATTGATAAACCATTAGCCAGACTCATCAAGAGAAAAAGGGAGAAGACTCAAATTAATAGAATTAGAAATGAAAAAGGAGAAGTAACCACTGACACTGCAGAAATACAAACGATCATGAGAGATTACTACAAGCAACCGTATGCCAATAAAATGGACAACCTGGAAGAAATGGACAGATTCTTAGAAATGCACAACCTGCCGAGACTGAACCAGGAAGAAATAGAAAATATGAACAGACCAATCATAAGCACTGAAATTGAAACTGTGATTAAAAATCTTCCAACACACAAAAGCCCAGGACCAGATGGCTTCACAGGCGAATTCTATCAAACATTTAGAGAAGAGCTAACAACTATCCTTCTCAAACTCTTCCAAAATATTGCAGAGGGAGGAACACTCCCCAACTCATTCTACGAGGCCACCATCACCCTGATACCAAAACCAGACAAAGATGTCACAAAGAAAGAAAACTACAGGCCAATATCACTGATGAACATAGATGCAAAAATCCTCAACAAAATACTAGCAAACAGAATCCAACAGCACATTAAAAGGATTATACACCATGATCAAGTGGGGTTTATTCCAGGAATGCAAGGATTCTTCAATATACGCAAATCAATCAACGTGATACATCATATTAACAAATTGAAGGAGAAAAACCATATGATCATCTCAATAGATGCAGAGAAAGCTTTCGACAAAATTCAACACCAATTTATGATAAAAGCCCTGCAGAAAGTAGGCATAGAGGGAACTTTCCTCAACATAATAAAGGCCATATATGACAAACCCACAGCCAACATTGTCCTCAATGGTGAAAAACTGAAACCATTTCCACTAAGATCAGGAACAAGACAAGGTTGCCCACTCTCACCACTATTATTCAACATAGTTTTGGAAGTGTTAGCCACAGCAATCAGAGAAGAAAAAGAAATAAAAGGAATCCAAATAGGAAAAGAAGAAGTAAAGCTGTCACTGTTTGCAGATGACATGATACTATACATAGAGAATCCAAAAGATGCTACCAGAAAACTACTAGAGCTAATCAATGAATTTGGTAAAGTAGCAGGATACAAAATTAATGCACAGAAATCTCTTGCATTCCTATATACTAATGATGAAAAATCTGAAAGTGAAATTAAGAAAACACTCCCGTTTACCACTGCAACAAAAAGAATAAAATATCTAGGAATAAACCTACCTAAGGAGACAAAAGACCTGTATGCAGAAAATTATAGGACACTGATGAAAGAAATTAAAGATGCACAAATAGATGGAGAGATATACCATGTTCTTGGATTGGAAGAATCAACATTGTGAAAATGACTCTGCTACCCAAAGCAATCTACAGATTCAATGCAATCCCTATCAAACTACCACTGGCATTTTTCACAGAACTAGAACAAAAAATTTCACAATTTGTATGGAAACACAAAAGACCCCGAATAGCCAAAGCAATCTTGAGAACGAAAAATGGAGCTGGAGGAATCAGGCTCCCTGACTTCAGACTATATTACAAAGCTACAGTAATCAAGACAGTTTGGTACTGGCACAAAAACAGAAATATAGATCAATGGAACAGGATAGAAAGCCCAGAGATAAACCCACGCACATATGGTCACCTTATCTTTGATAAAGGAGGCAAGCATATACAGTGGAGAAAAGACAGCCTCTTCAATAAGTGGTGCAGGGAAAATTGGACAGGTACATGTAAAAGTATGAAATTAGAACACTCCCTGACACCATACACAAAAATAAACTCAAAATGGATTAAAGACCTAAGTGTAAGGCCAGACACTATCAAACTCTTAGAGGAAAACATAGGCAGAACACTCTATGACATAAATCACAGCAAGATCCTTTTTGACCCAGCTTCTAGAGAAATGGAAATAAAAACACAAATAAACAAATGGGACCTAATGAAACTTAAAAGCTTTTGCACAGCAAAGGAAACCATAAACAAGACCAAAAGACAACCCTCAGAATGGGAGAAAATATTTGCAAATGAAGCAACTGACAAAGGATTAATCTCCAAGATTTACAAGCAGCTCATGCAGCTCAATAACAAAAAAACGAACAACCCAATCCAAAAATGGGCAGAAGACCTAAATAGACATTTCTCCAAAGAAGATATACAGATTGCCAACAGACACATGAAAGAATGCTCAACATCATTAATCATTAGAGAAATGCAAATCAAAACTACAATGAGGTATCATCTCACACCGGTCAGAATGGCCATCATCAAAAAATCTAGAAACAATAAATGCTGGAGAGGGTGTGGAGAAAAGGGAACACTCTTGCACTGTTGGTGGGAATGTAAATTGATACAGCCACTATGGAGAACAGTATGGACGTTCCTTAAAAAACTAAAAATAGAACTACCATACGACCCAGCAATCCCACTACTGGGCATATACCCTGAGAAAACCATAATTCAGAAAGAGTCATGTACCAAAATATTCATTGCAGCTCTGTTTACAATAGCCAGGACATGGAAGCAACCTAGGTGTCCATCATCGGATGAATGGATAAAGAAGATGTGGCACATATATACAATGGAATATTACTCAGCCATAAAAAGAAATGAAATGGAGGTATTTGTAATGAGGTGGATGGAGTCAGAGTCTGTCATACAGAGTGAAGTAAGTCAGAAAGAGAAAAAGAAATACAGTATGCTAACACATATATATGGAATCTAAGGGAAAAAAAGGTCATGAAGAACCTAGTGGCAAGACGGGAATAAAGACACAGACCTACTAGAGAATGGACTTGAGGATATGGGGAGGGGGAGGGGTGAGATGTGACAGGGTGAGAGAGTGTCATGGACATATATACACTACCAAATGTAAAATAGATAGCTAGTGGGAAGCAGCCGCATAGCACAGGGAGATCAGCTCGGTGCTTTGTGACCACCTAGAGGGGTGGGATAGGGAGGGTGGGAGGGAGGGAGATGCAAGAGGGAAGAGATATGGGAACATATGTATATGTATAACTGATTCACTTTGTTATAAAGCAGAAACTAACACACCATTGTAAAGCAATTATACTTCAATAAAGATGTTTAAAAAAAAAAAAAGAAGTGGCCATTTATGTATGTTATTTAGAATTATGGACATAAGTATAATAATTTAGGAGAGGGCTTCCCTGGTGGCACAGTGGTTAAGAATCCGCCTGCCAATGCAGGGGACACGGGTTCGAGCGCTGGTCCGGGAAGATCCCACATGCCGCGGAGCAAATAATCCCGTGTGCCACAGCTACTGAGCCTGCTCTCCAGAGCCCACGAGCCACAACTAATGAGCCCACGTGCCTAGAACCCGTGTTCCGCAACAAGAAAAGCCACTGCAATGAGAAGCCCGCGCACCACAACCAACAGTAGCCCCCACTCGCCGCACTAGAGAAAGCCCGCGCACAGCAACGAAGACCCAACGCAGCCAAAAATAAATAAATAAATTTAATTATTAAAAAAAAAAAAAAGACACATCACCTGCACTGGAACCAGCTAGACTGCCCCTGGAGTTCCCACACACTGGGAACAGGGGGATTGAAAACACTCTGGGTGAGTCTTTAACAAAGTAGGAAAAGGAGCACCGTCTCTGCATCCTGTCACCACATCCCCAGAAGAGAAGCTGCTGGAAAGCAGAGGGTGTGGTCAGGAAGCTGGGAAAGGAATTGGGGAAGATGTGGCAGAAGGCAGTATTGGACGATAAGTCACAGTGTCGGATACAACCTCATCCCAGCCACCGTATCAAATGCATGCACCTCCTTGGCTGAATGGGGTTGCTATAATGACTGCACAGTTGAGGTGAGTTGCAGCAGACCACATATATATTCTGTAGACATTTTATTCCATGTTTACTATTTTTTGGTTTGCAGATCTCTTTTCAACTTGCAATCAACCTTTTCTTTTCAGGTCTCAAGTATTTTTGTAGGTCTTTGTGACATTTGTAGATCCTAGTAGTTCTCACAATGCCCTGTGCAGCAGTTAGGAAGCAGTTGATAACCTCTTCTGAGGCCGATGGGGGGGGTCACTGGATTTGAACATCATGATGAGGGGCTAAAGTCAGGGTTTCAGCTCCTATCCTGGCCGACTGGATTTGCACAGCTCAGCAATAACAGAGCCTGCCTTGGGGGTACAGCCAGAGGAGGTGGAAGGCCCCAGACAAAATCATCCCCATTACAATTCTAAATGCATGTGCTATTTATTGTAAAGGGGGTAAAATATGCCCTACACAAAGGCAGACCTGCCCACAAAGCACTCACCATTGGGAGTGGAAGGTAGAAGGGCAGAGATGAACGTACATCTAGAAGCAACTGAAGCATACAAAAAGTCCCTTTAACCTCTTCCCGCTAGCAGTTCAGAAATACACAGGAAACCCTTGATATTTGCAGAGTCGTGATTTGTGGTTTCAAACATGCACAGCACTGCTTGCTCCTCGCTCCTCTCCAGCCCACACGGTTATGCTGCAGGCAGCCAGTGCGGCAGACACACAGCCACGTGTGTCTCTACAAAGCTCCCTCAGAGTGGCCTTTCAGCTGCCCTGACTCCATGAGAAGGAGGTTCTCCCCTCCCCCCACCCCTAGCTCCCACAAGTACATTCTCTTTAACCCCTTATGGTTGAGTCACAGAACCATAGAATGCTTCAACTAGAAGACAGGGCTCTTAACGCCCACTTCTTTCTGACTCTCCACCCATTTTTCCTGCCATCCCAGCCCCTGTCTAATGCATTCAGGTAGGAGTGTCCCCCTAAGCAGAGGTTGCGCTCTCTGGTGAACACATTGCAGGCTGACCTCTGATGGAAGGGCTTCTCCATTCACCCCAAGGACAATCACGGCTGGTGTGCTTGATCAAGAAACTCTGCCCCCAGCACCACCAATAGCAAGCATCTTCTAGGCTAGATATTGAAAGATGGAAAGAAGAGATGGAGGGAAGGGCAGAGGGCAAATGCTGAGAGTCCACAGGGGAAGAAAATGTACCAACCCAACATCCAGGTGAACTTGGATTCAAAGCCTATTCCTCCCATCCATTCAACAAGTATTTACCTTGGCCAGTGCAGTGCTGCAAACAGAGGGGCATGGATGCCTGGCAAAGAGGGGAATGCAATCTAAGCTGAAGAGGCTGAGTGTACCCACACTCATCATATTTTCCAAACCACAAATCAGGGCTCTTCTGGAAAACCCAGGTCATAGAACAGCAGGAAATACACAAAAGAACCTCAAGTGTAGGATGGTGAGATACAGCTTGTATATAGATGTGCTGGGTTAGTTTTGGCTAACCTGAATAAATCCAGGGGCCCCACCTCACCCAGTCTCTAGTCAAAGATGCAAAGTCCAGCAACCTAGAGTAAATGAATGGAGATTCCAGTCTTGTCTTGCTTCAGCTCAAAGAATGACATCGGACACCAAGTGATAACCCACAGAATCATTTCTCAAGGTGCCCTTTCTCTCCTCCCCAAATCCCCCACACCTCTCTGGAGCCTCTCCTTGTCAAATCTTCCAAACCCTCCTGGGTGCCCAGCACACAGCTTCTCCATTCTCTTTCTCCTTTCTCAGCCCACAGTGCTGTGGGAGCAATTAGTTCCCATGGGATGATCCAGGAAGACTTCTTGGAGTGGGAGGCATGTATGGTAAATTTTAAAAGATGAGCTGGATTTTAATAGAGGAGAAGTGAAGAACATTCCAGGTTGAGGGACTCTACTGAGCAAAACTAGGAGGTGGCATGAAACGCCCTGCCATGTCAGGGACAGCAGAGTAGCTGGGGTCAGTGTACGCAAAGACATAGAGACAATGAGACTGGGAGCCTAGTCAAGAGTGGATTTGGAAGTCAGAAATCTGGATTCACTGGAGGTCTTCAGGTAGAAAGATAAGGTGTACCAAACAGCATTCTGGGAATACCCATTGGCTGGGCTAGAGAGAAGGAGACCAGTATGAAATGTATTTCATCCACCCACCAAGCCAGCCTCCATTTTAATGGATGCTCAAAATGAATGGGTTTTTATTTCTAATAGGCAGTTGTAATGAAGACTACAGAAAACTTGGTCACCTGAAATCCACAGATAACTCTCAGGTCTACTGTAGCATCACTTTATGGCCAGCTGCCTCCTCCAGCAAATCTCTTCCCTGAATTTCAGAAGGTTGCAAAACAGATGGATCTGACCTTCATGTCTCTGCCTCTATCCTCCCTCAAGCCAGAGAAACAAACAGTGAGATGGGCCAAAGGGGGAGGGCCAAGAAGAGGATATGGACCTGGGCCCCGATATCCTTGATACAAACAAGCAGGGAACTTGTCAGAAGTGGCAAACCAGCTGATAGTGTAATATAACAAGTACCAACTGACAAAGAGAGAAAGAAAGCCTGGTTTTCACCGCAAATACTGGTCTAATTAGTTATGCATGTTTGTTTTATAAGACTGTTTCCTCCTTCCAATCAAACTCCCAGCCACACGTCAAAACTCACCTCAACCACAAAGCTGCCCTCATTATCCCACCCTCCCTGCTGTCCCTCTGACCGTCTACAATACCAAATAGTCTGCCACCAAATTCTGATGCTGTCCTGTATTTTTTCATCTTCTTTCAATGGATATTCATGTTTTCCCCCTGCTGAGGGAATGTGTTCCTTAAGATCAGGTATTGTGTCTTATGTTGTCACACAGACTTCCCCACACCACCTAGCAGTGTGTCAGGATACAGAAAAAACAAATAAACTGTTGCTGAGTAACTGTTTTTTTTAAGTGTCTGTAAAATATAGCAGTGCTTGTATTACTTTCTTCTATACTGGGAAATCCTTGAGAGAAGCTGGCTTTAGCAAACTGATTTTTAAATATCTTATTTCATTTAGACTGACAAATACTAATATCGTAGAAGTCAGAGCTGGAAGAGAGAAACATTTGGGCAACTTGGCCCATCTCACATGGAAGCAATTGGTATAACTGATCTAGAACTAGTAAGGACAAAAGGACTGTTAGACGAGCACATCAGTATTTACAAATGATGTTCTCCCAGAGTTCACATGCTGTCCCCTCTCATCTTGTTTACAGGATTCATTTGGCCTCCGCCTGCCTCCAGTCTTTATTTGGACCAAGTTACACTGCAGCCCAACCCTGTCTGAATCATCACACTTTCTAAATGATTGCCCTGCCATCTGAATTAATGTGGAGGCTTAAGGCTAGAAGTAGCAGGTTAACTTAGCATGTAGCAAAACTGCATTTTGTCATTTACGTATTCACAGAGTGATGTTCAGTGCCGTGTGTGTGTGTGTGTGTGTGTGTGTGGGTGGGTGGGTGTGGGGGTGTGTGTGTGTGTGTGGTGGGCCTGCCTGTTGACCTTGTGAACGCCTGGGGGCCTGCACCACCTCTATAGATTAGGTCATAAAAGAGCAGGGTGGAGACAGTGGGACTAAGAGACAGATGGAAAGGTGTGGATTCAAATCCTGATTAGGCAGTTCCAGGCCCTTCACTTCCCTGACCCTTGGTTTTCTTGCATCTAAAGGGTTGTTGTAAAGATTGAAAATATGTGTGAGCATTTAGCAGAGAGAAAACATTAATAAATGGTAGTGATGTCAGGACTGCCCCCCCCACCAGGTATTCCCCCAGGTGGCCTCACAGCCTGTCGCCCAGACCACCCAGGGCAAAACCCCAGCTTGAAGAGGCCTGTCGGAGCTGCATTCATGTGCAGGGAGACTCTCTCCTGATAAAAAACAAAGCACTGGATCAATACAGAAAAAGAGAGAGCTGGGGGGAAAGCAAGTAAGCATGCTCCTTCATGCGTTACTGAATCTGCAGAGCCCAGCACAGGGCCTGACGCACAGAAGGCACTTGACACGCATTTCTGAATGAACCGCTAAATGAATGAGCGAAAGCTCTCTGAATTCTCTATATGTAGGTTTCTCTAGAATCCCTTCTCCACATTGGAAGATGCCCTACGCTTACTGAGCTCGAGTCAGAAGATTTCCAACAGAAAAGCATTGCTGGTGTATTTAAAGATCCCATCATTGACGTCACATGAAACTATGGACATCCACAGGAAGGGCAGGGCTGTCCTGGGAATGCTTACTAAAGGAAAGTCCACTGGGTTGACCAAAGACACCATCACTCTTTGGTGTTTTCATTAAAATCAAACATTTTTTCTAACTACAAAAGTAATATGTGTTCATACTAGAAAAATTAGAAAACACAGATAGGCTAAAACAAAAACATTTTTAATCTTAATAATATTTTAATATTCATTATTCCAGACTTTTTCTACACATAAATACATTTTTCTTGTCAAAGTGGAATCATACCAAAAAAATAGTTTCTTTTTTTTTTTGGCTAAGCAATTTATTTCAGTCATTTTTTCCAAAGCACTACATATTTGCCACAGAATTTATTTTCCCTTGGTCTAGAAAAGAGCTTCATTTTTTAAGTTAGTTTTTTGAATGCCTACACATATCATAAAAGTAAGACATGGTCAAAAAACTCCAGAGTAATAAATAAAATGCAAAGTAAAAGCCCCTCCCACTATCATGCCCAGTCCAGTCCAAGAGTAATACTTAGAGGCCAATTTTTAATAACTGCTGGTGCTTGTTTAAAAATTATAATCACAGCATATAACCCACCTGCTTAAAACCTTCCAACAGCTTCATAGTCAGAGTAAGTTCCAAGCCCACCCCGAGACCTGCCCTTTCTGAGCCTCCACTTCTCCAGGGATAGACCAAGACCTGCAGTCCACCATCTCCAAGGCATGGAGGCCCCCACCGGCCATGGCTCTGCATCCATACTGTGCTCTCCACGCCAGGAAAACCGAGGCATTGAGAGGCAAGTAAGAGGGGCAACCCAACTGCGAGCTGGCAGCCCTCAGGCTCCTTCTCCTCAGCCCAGAGGCCCTTGCAGTTGACCAAGGACACTTTCTCAGGCCCTCGCACTCACCTTCATGTGATACAGGGTCAGCGTGTGAGGACAAATGGCCTGGGCAAGAACGCCACTGAGCTGGGCTGCAGCAGACAGGGGCTCCGGGCTTCTTTCTGCTAATAACTAGCTTTGTGGCTTAAAATCTCCAAGCTTCCATTTCCTCATCTATAAAATGAAGTGAGTGGACTGTATCACCCAAATCCCTTCCAATGCTAGTGCTCAATTCCTGAGAAGCAAAGCCATGGTCATCTGGGTGACTGCCACCAAGTGATGGCAATGCCTTCAAAATGCACCTGCCCAGGAAATGAAGTCCTCTGTGTGGCAGAGGCCCTGAGCTAGACTCTGCCTACTTGGTGTCTCTCAGCCTCCTTCACTCTCAAGAACTCCATAAAGTAGGTAATTTTCACCCTGATTTGACTCAACAAGAAAAAAGAGGCTCAGAAATCTTAAGTAACATTCTACTTCCCATCACCGGTAAGTGGCAGAACCAGGAGTTAAAGCCAGTCGATCTGATTCTCAAGATCTCTTTTATGCTCTTTCTGAGTGAAGTTCATTGGATTTTGGGGTTGTTTTTGAAGCACCTGTAATAAAGTTTTATTGGAAATATTTTAGGCTTAACATGTTATAAGGCAAAGTATAATGTCCAATTCACTGGACTTTTAACATGCAATTCGGTCAACTATATATATATTTCTATAGGGTAATAAAACTCTTTATTATTGATAAATTAACCAGACATGACAACAAATTGTGACCTTCACCAAACAATGCAGAATCAGTACTCTGACCCTCAGCTGCTATCGATCGATCATGGCTTAACATTACCCTCACTCTTTCTACAGCTGTGGTTCTCAAACTGCAGAGTTCATCAGAACCTCCAGCAAAGCTGGTTAAACTACAGATCACTGGGCTCATGTGTAGAATTTCTGATTCAGTTGGTCTCAGTGGGGTGGGGACTGATAATCTGCATTTCTCACAAGCTCCCAGGAGATGCTGATGTGGCTGGTCCGGGGACCCCCTTTAGAGAATCGCTGCTCTAGGATACTCCTGTCTTCTTGGCTCAACTAGCTGCTACAGGCTCAAGCATTGAACTGTCCGGCTATAACTGCCACTGTTTAACTGTCATGACTCTGCTCCTCTATTTGGGTTTGCTGTCTACCTACTTCTCCCCCTCTGGCTCTCAGCACAAGGGAAAGCTTGGCTTTCTGCCCCACTAGTTGGCTTTCGGCTCCACACCAGCTGGCAAAAGCTGAAAGAGAAAGCCTTCTAAGTAAGCATCCCAGCAGGGCAAATTCCCTGTGATGGTGCCTTGAATCAGAGGGAAGGACTGTTCGCCTTTTGAAGCATAAGATCTTCTCTTTCCACCACACATTGGTTATCTAATAACTACTTGCATCTACATACAATTGGTTTCTTCACTCACTTTTTGTTCACAGCTTTGAATTCTTCAAGATGAAATGCTCTTTTTTACCCCCAAAACATCATTTTCTCAGAACTTTCTTTTAAAACACACACACACACACACACACACACACACACACACCAACAAAATGCAACCAGGATTTAAAACAGCGGTTTCTACACAGAAGTCCAAGTACAAGCTATGGCTGTTTCTCTGTTTGGCCTAATTTCTTGCTTGAACTTCTCAGGTATAATCAAAGGATTGCTGCTTCTGGAATAAAGGTCTGAGGGAGAGGGTTCTCCACTTGACCTCTGCTCCTTTCAGGGTTGCTAGATGATGTGAAGTGCTAAAAAATCAGACTGGGACAGCGCAGAGTCCTTACTGAGACGCTTTAAAGCAGCAAAAGATAGCTCTGGAGCAGGGCTAGGGAGCTGGGACACGAGATGCCTGTAAGGAGATAAATGGGTCTTTGGTAACTTCCACATTGCCTTCCTGCCCACTTTCCCATGCCCACGTTAGGCCATTCCGACAGGGCAGTGCAGTGAGAAGGGCATGCCACTGTCCTGGACAGTTTGGAGACCAGGATCTGGCCCCAGCTCTACTGCTGACCAGTGAGTGTCCCTGGACCACTTACTTGAGCCCCAGGGACGATACTGGGCTGTGTGTATACAGGGGAACGGGCCTGGATGACCTCCGAAATCCGGTGCAACACGGTCTGTGAGTGAGAACAGGAAATGGTTTTAGCCAAATGTGCTAACGAATATGCATCTGATGTGACAATACCTTGGCATTTGCGAACTGCTAATGACCAGGGAGGAACAGCTGTTGTCCAAGCACTGAAGAGCCCCAACTACCAGGGTGGGACCAAGCAGAAGCAGGAGGCGCCTGCCCAGAGTGTATTCCCCTCCCTGCGGGCCTCCTCTGCCCTCCACACTTCCTGCCCACGTGGCTCCTTCTGCAGGGAAGGTGAAGGGAGAGAATGCAAGTGGAGGACAAAAGATTCCTTCTTTTCCTCCCCCTTCCGCAGTCTCCGACATACATATATATCTATACATATATATATATGTATGTTATGTCATTAAAAATTAATCATTGCATGGTAAACCTAAAACAAAGTGAATTCTATGGCATATAAATTATACCTCAATAAAGCTGTTAAAAATGTTTTAAAAAGAGAATTTTTATAATGTAAAGTTTTCATTTGATTCTTCTGCAATTAAGCTCCGAATGAAAACTAAAGGAAGTTTCAATCAGGACATTTCAAGATGAACACACTTACACACACACACACACACACACAGAGGAATAAAGCAAATGTTCCTAAGTAAAAATAAGCCACAAGGGGCACAACCCAAGAGGCAGCAAGGTGATCATAAGCACCCTGAGGTCAGCAACCTCGGCATCTGAGTCACAGACAGCTGCCACTTCAGCAGCTGGAAAATGATGTCCCCCTGCCTCAAGGAAGCTGGAACCCTCCCAGATATTCCAAAGGGCATGCAGTTCCCAATCTTCAGGGCAGCATTTACTTTCTGACTGAACAACAAAAGAGCAAAGCAGACCAGTCAGTGAAGAAAGCCACTGGACCCCCTTCCCAGCCCTGGCCGATTCCGTGGCCCAGGTCAGCCCCAGGACAGTGAACTTTTGCAGCATTTCCATTGCAACCACTACATTGGAAGACTCCTATGGCTCAGCTATTTAATTCTCCCTACACTGAAATGGGATAGAATAGACTTCAACTTGGCATCCTTTTTTTTCTGAACTTCAAAAAGAAAATCTCCACGTGACTGTTTTTAAAATTCAGGTGTCTGGTACCTGCAAGACCTTAAAAACGTCTAAGTTTCTTTTCTTCCCGCTGCTCTATTTTGTTTGGTCAAATCAAGTGCTGCCAATGGCAGGTTCTCTAATGACTGATTAGAGGGTGAGGTGTGGGTGGCTGGATTTTCTGGTGATATTAGCTTGAAAGGGCAATTTGTGAAGAGCTCTCTGCCGTGTCAGGGAGCACAGCTAAGCGAGAAGCATGGCAGATGACTAAAGCTGCATGGTGGGGTGAGGGGTGGAAAGCGAGGGACCCAAACCAGGGGAAGATCAGATACACTGGGTTCATTTATTTTGACAAATCTTTTCTTTTTAATCATCTGTAATAAGACCACAGTACATTGTGCCAAGTGTACGATATATTTTGGAAAGGTAATGAAGTCTAGGGAATAGGCAGCATAACTCAGCTCCCAGCTATTAAATCCTTGCTTAGAAGTAAAGTCAGAGGGGTGTGTGTGTGTGTGTGTGTGTGTGTGTGTGTGTGTGTGTGTGTATGAAAATTACAGGGCTGGTACATTAGCAGGGGCAAAAATTAGCCCGGTTCTACTACTACATTGAGATTTAGAACATCAGACTACAGTGACTACATTTTCCTGTAGAGATCTTTACAGCTATTTGAAATTATGAACCCATAATATGCAAATGCACGGGGCTAAGAAATACACATTCTTGGCAGAGACTGAAGATGTTATAATGTGTGCTGTAAATGCCGACGCGTATGTGTATAAAATCAGTGCGCACGTACTAACTGGTCGATTATCCCCTCTAAAACCACACATAAATTCTCCTGACAGGAATTGGAATTTCGCACACATCCCAAGAATGAACAGACTCTTAATATGCTGTGTGTGTATGAAGGATGGAGTATAAAAAAACAACAGAATGGGTCACCAGGATATGAGAGCTTTCTGACTCTCGAGCGTGACCACAAAGGGACTGGGGACTATGGTTTCCTTTTGAACATGATAATTATAATATTAGTAGTAATCAATAATATTTATTGAGTTCTGGGCTCTGTGACAGCCACTATGCTGGGCGCTTTCCATCTAGGATCCCATTTAAGAAGGGAAGGAGAAAGGGAGAGGGAAGGAGGGTTGGAGAGAGGGAGGTAGGGGGGTGGGGAGAGAGAGAGAGAGAGATGGGGGCATGTATGCTCTATTGAAATGCTTTACCACTGTGGCAAATGGCTACTTTCCCGGGGAATGTAACAATTTACAATGGTGAAAATGTTAGTTTGTCCATGAGGCAGGCAGGAGGAGTCACTCCCGTACCCAGGAGCTGGGCAGAGTCCTGGTACAAAGATGTGGCAAGACTACTTCAGACCTGGACTCAAGAGCTACGCGATAGCCATTCCTGAACAAAGGGCAGAAAACTAGGGAAGCGCAGTCCAGAATCTGAGAAGAGGTAACAAATTCTCAAAATAGAATGTTGCTGAGTCAGGTCTGTACAAATGCAGGGTCTTGAAAATTGCAAGGAAGGAACAGAAAAGCCTCTGGTTAAACAATGGCTTCTAATGACTTCTGCAAATAGGTGCCGCTCAGCAAGATGGCTCAATCTGGTGCATCAGAATCTGTCATGAGGAATTTCTGGCAAAGCAATGGAGATAAAACATAGCGTGATTTAGTTTTCCAAAAAGTAAGCAGAAATATTAGTTTATCAAATAATTCACTTTTACAACCTTTCCCTCCAGCCCCACTCTCCTCTAAAAGCACCTTAGGAAAACATCCCAGGGCTCCAAGTAGACAAAGGCAAGCACACACTCGTCAGCTTTCCCATGGCTGGCAAGGAGAATGACTGGGATCTTGCCCTCTGTTTTCTCATCAGTACTGCCCAGCTTGTGAGCACAATTTCCAGTTTCTCAGAAACTAGCTGAAATCTGAGTTAGGAGATGACTTGCACAAGCACATCTAACATCAGAGCTAAACCAGAGACAGGAAACATTTTCCTACCCTCGGGGAGTTTTCTACATTCTATAAGAATCAAGGCAAGAAGCCTAATAAGATGGCCATAACCTCTTCAGGTGAGGTTCAGATCTACTAAGACTTCATTAATTCCCAATGCTAAAGGCAGTCAGAAAAACAGCAGGCAGGCTTTTTTCGTTCAAGTGGTTTATATTTATTTGTAAGTTAGTACCAGGGAGGAGGAACCCTGAGATTACAAAGATGGATAGAAACCTACTGGAGGACACTTACGCAAACTTGGGCCTTGGAATGGGATCCTTGAATCTCTCCAGCACATCTCACAACCTAACCATTACCCAGATTTACTAGCCTTCCCATACTTTCCTCTGCTCCTGTCCATTCACCACCCTTAACAACACGTACTACTTGGCCCACAGCACACAGTGAGAGTGTAATGAATGAGGAATTCTCATGCTTGACTGTGAGCCACAAGGTCATTAACAAGTCACATGGCTCTCATAGAAGTTGAAATATAGAACCATCCATCTACAGGATTAGAAAACATTGATAAACACACACCTCTGGGATGTCTTAACACCTGAGTCCAATGACCTGATATTTCTTTGTGCTGGTAGTTGCATTTTTACAACAGTGCCTTAAGTGGCTCCAAAAACAATTTCCCAAAATGTCATAAGAGATACTGGTCAATGGATAAAAATTACCCCAGTTTGGTTTTGGACTGAAATGCATGGTTTTAATACTTGGTATCAAGTGGATTACCTCTTCCTAAATTCCATCGTTTAATGCGAAAATCGACATTATGGCATCCCCTGAAGCATACAAGAATTGAGCTAAACCAGGTGAAAATCAGAAGTGAACTGGAAAGAGAGGTAAACAGACTGGGAGTTAAGATTTACTGCAATTAGAGGAAGGAACACTCCCAAATTCATTCTATGAGGCCACCATCACCCTGATACCAAAACCAGACAAAGATACTACAAAAAAAGAAAATTACAGACCAATATCACTGATGAATATAGATGCAAAAATCCTCAACAAAATACTACCAAACAGAATCCAACAACACATTAAAAGGATCATACACCATGATCAAGTGGGATTTATCCTAGGGATGCAAGGATTCTTCAATATATGCAAATCAATCAATGTGATACACCATATTAACAAATTGAAGAAGAAAAACCATATGATCATCTCAATAGATGCAGAAAAGCTTTTGACAAAATTCAACACCCATTTATGATAAAAACTCTACAGAAAGTGGGCATAGAGGGAACCTCCCTCAACATAATCAAGGCCATATACAACAAACCCACAGCAAACATCATTCTCAATGGTAAAAAACTGAAAGCATTTCCTCTAAGATCAGGAACAAGACAATGATGTCCACTCTCATCACTATTATTCAACATAGTTTTGGAAGTCCTAGCCATGGCAATCAGAGAAGAAAAAGAAATAAAAAGAGTACAAATTGGAAAAGAAGAAGTAAAACTGTCACTGTTTGCAGATGACATGATACTATACATAGAGAATCCTAAAGATGTCACCAGAAAACTACTAGAGCTAATCAATGAATTTGGTAAAGTACCAGGATACAAAATTAATGCACAGAAATCTCTTGCATTCCAATACACTAATGATGAAAAATCTGAAAGAGAAATTAAGGAAACACTCCCATTTACCATTGCAACAAAAAGAATAAAATACCTAGGAATAAACCTACCTAGGGAGACAAAAGACCTGTATGCAGAAAACTATAAGACACTGATGAAAGAAATTAAAGATGATACCAACAGATGGAGAGATATACCATGTTCTTGGATTGGAAGAATCAATATTGTGAAAATGACTATACTACCCAAAGCAATCTACAGATCCAGTGCAATCCCTATCAAATTACCAATGGCATTTTTTACAGAACCAGAACAAAAAATCTTAAAATTTGTATGGCGACACAAAAGACCCCGAATAGCCAAAGCAGTCTGGAGGGAAAAAAAACGGAGCTGGAGGAATCAGACTCCCTGACTTCAGACTATACTACAAAGCTACAGTAATCAAGACAATATGGTACCGGCACAAAAACAGAAATATAGATCAATGGAACAGGATAGAAAGCCCAGAGATAAACCCACACACCTATGATCAACTAATCTATGACAAAGGAGGCAAGGATATAGAATGGAGAAAAGACAGTCTCTTCAATGAGTGGTGCTGGGAAAACTGGACAACTACATGGAAAAGAAAGAAATTAGAACACTCCCTAACACCACACACAAAAATAAACTCAAAATGGACTAGAGACCTAAATGTAAGATTGGACACTATAAAACTCTTAGAGGAAAACATAGGAAGGACTCTTTGACATAAATCACAGCAAGATCTTTTTTGATCCACCTCCTAGAGTAATGGAAATAAAAACAAAAACAAACAAATGGGACTTAACTTTTGCAAAGCAAACTACAAACAAAATGAAAAGACAACCCTAAGAATGGGAGAAAATATTTGCAAATGAAGCTACTGACAAAGAACTAATCTCCAAAATTTACAAGCAGCTCATGCAGCTCAATATCAAAAAACAAACAACCCAATCCAAAAATGGGCAGAAGACCTAATTAGATTTTTCTCCAAAGAAGATATAGAGATTGCCAACAAACACATGAAAGGATGCTCAACATCACTAATTATTAGAAAAATGCAAGTCAAAACTACAATGAGGTATCACCTCACACCAGTTAGAATGGGCTTCATCAGAAAATCTACAAAAAACAAATGCTAGAGAGGGTGTGAAGAAAAGGGAACCCTCTTGCACTGCTGGTGGGAATGTAAATCGATACAGCCACTATGGAGAACAGTATGGAGGTTCCTTAAAAAACTAAAAACAGAATTACCATGTATGACCCAGAAATCCCACTACTCGGCATATACCCAGAGAAAACCATAATTCAAAAAGACACATGCACCCCAATGTTCATTGCAGCACTATTTACAATAGCCAGGTCATGGAAGCAACCTAAATGCCCATCAACAGACGAATGGATAAAGAAGATGTGGTACATATATACAATGGAATATTACTCAGCCATAAAAAGGAACGAAATTGGGTCATTTGTAGAGATGTGGATGGATCCAGAGACTGTCATACGGAGTGAAGTAAGTCAGAAAGAGAAAAACAAATATCTTATATTAACACAAATATGTGGAACCTAGAAAAATGGTATAGATGAACCGGTTTGCAGGGCAGAAATAGAGACACACATGTAGAGAACAAACATATGGACACCAAGGGGGGAAAGTGACATGGGGCGGGGGGGAATGTGATGAATTGGGAGATTGGGATTGACATATATACACTAATATGTATAAAATGGATAACTAATAAGAACATGCTGTATAAAAAAATAAAGTAAAATTCAAAAATAAACAAAAGATTTACTGCAATTAATCCTCCAAGCCTGACCCCTTTAATCAAATGTACTTCCTCCTACTTCCTACACAAGCTTTTCTGCTAAGAGGCGACTTCTTGGTGGAGCGTGACACAGGGCACACTGGTCCCGCCATTCCTTTGCACAAGCTGTTCCTCTCTCCCTGAATAATCTCTAGGAACCTCAGTGTCAATTTAGGTGCAGTGGAAAGAATATGGGCTCTGAAATCTGAGCTCTGTTAAATGGGAATAATAACGTCTAACTAAAAGCTGCTGTGGGTTTGAATGGGCGCATCACACCCGGGCAGTGCCTGCCGGGTAGCAGTCACTAAATTGATGTCAGTGCCCATCCTCCTACCACACTCCCTTTCTGAGGTCCGTCTGAAGTCTCACACCCTGTCGACTCCAGGCATACAACCTCTCTTTTCCTTAAAGTCTTACAGCTCTTACAAGATATACTGCATCATTTAGCTCTTCAGCACTAGGCTTGTGTATATCTTATATACATCATCATTTTCCCAGCCAGGTTTTCGGATCTTGAGGCCAAGACCATGTCTTGGGCTTCTTCTGATGCTCTGCAGAACTTAGCCCAGGCTGGAGACACAGGGGGAGCTCCAATGCACCTTGTGTTCTCGGTGGGATCCCAGCTTCCCTCCCCCACCGCACACACACAAGCAAAAATTCTTCGTGATGGGCAGTTTCTAGGGCCAGTCTGGAACTCTTCAGCTACTCCAGTTGGTTGCCTTCAACCCCACTGATAAAGGCCTACACTCAGGCTGTGGGCTGCTTCTGGAAAGCTTTCTGAGCCTCCAAGAGGGCAGGCTGAAAGGACTGGGGCCAGTGTTCCTGAAAGGAGATGGCCCTCAATCCGGGAGGGGAACACGGAGCTGCATACACACAGGGACAGCCCAGGGGACTCCAGTTCAAGCGGGCTGAGGGTGCCTCCTTCAACACAGTGGGACTGATTTCTCTCCACTGACCCCAATCCCCTCTGTCCATGGGGCTGCTCTGCCATCACTGTCCATTTGCTGAGAAGGGATTGGCCTGAGGGAGAGCCTTGCTCTCCAGACTGAGGACAGCTCTGTCTTCCTGGGATAAAGAACAGTTTCAAAGCCCCTCAAGCTCAGAAGGAGCACAGCAAGGACACAGAGTCTACCTGGCTGAGCCGGGGCCCCAGACCCAGCCCTGTGGAGGACTCTGTAGATGGACGGTGACCAAGAGAGGCAGATGAGAGGGACCAAGGACATGGTGCCATGAGCTGTGGGCAGGAAACCTCACTGCTCACATACAGCCAGTCAGCCCAGAGCCCCTCCCTGACACCCTGCCCCTCACCCCCAGTCAAAGGCCCTAACATCCCCTCTGTGGCTTTTATTTCCCTTCATCTAGGCCGCCCCCAGTGCTGCTTTAACTGTTCTCTTCCTCCATCAAAGTCACCCCCGCCCCCGACTCCAGGCCGAGAACAGGAGTGCTGTCCTACAAGCCTCCTTCTTCTTTGCTTCCCCACCTGCACCCATTGCCTGGCACAGCACACAGTAGGAACTCAAGAAACATTGGTTTAATAATGTCGACCATAGGGTTTGTTTTCCAGGAAGTTCAATGCAAAAAATTGTTTATTCTGCTCTTAACCCTTAAACAATTAAGCAATTTCATTCTTTGAAGCACCTTGTGAACAATAAATCAGCAAGCTTAGAAGGCTATCAGTTTGTATTCAGAAAACTCAAGGTTTCCTTTCATAAAAAAAAAAAATCATTGGGTAGGGCTTCCCTGGTGGCGCAGTGGTTGAGAATCTGCCTGCCAATGCAGGGTACACGGGTTCGAGCCCTGGTCTGGGAAGATCCCACATGCCGCGGAGCAACTAGGCCCGTGAGCCACAACTACTGAGCCTGCGCGTCTGGAGCTTGTGCTCCGCAACAAGAGAGGCCGCGACAGTGAGAGGCCCACGCACCGCAATGAAGAGTGGCCCTCGCTCGCCGCAACTAGAGAAAGCCCTCGCACAGAAACGAAGACCCAACACAGCCAAAATAAATAAATAAATAAATAGCGTTCCCTTTAAAAACAACAACAAAAAAAAAATTGGGTAAAAACCAAGAGTATTGGATAAGCAAAAGACTGGAAACAACCAAAATATCCATCTATAAGGGCCTGGTTAAATAAGCCAAGGTATAGCCATACAATGGAATTTACGCAGTCAAAACAAACAAGCAAAAAAGAACAAAGAAGTTCTTTATAGTCAAGACTTACTGTTCAGTGGAAAATGTAAAGTGAAATATAATGTGTATGGTATGCTTCCGTTTGGGTAAAAAAATTTTTAAATACACATGCACATGTATGTATACATACACACACATATACATATTTTCCAGTATGTGCATTCAGTATCTTTAAACTGAAGAGACCAGTAGCAGTGGTTGCCTAGGGATAAGGGAACTAAGAGATGAGGTGAGAGAAAGCCAGTTTACTTTGAATACCCTTTTGTACCTTTTGAATTTTAAACCACGTAAGTATTGACCTATTCGAAAAAATTAAATTAGAAATTCAAAGCAAACAATGCATGGAAAAGTAATAAAAAATCTAGTTTAGGAAAACATAAAAGAGAAATCCTCATTTAAAAATGATTCAAGGCAGCCTGGTTGAGTCATCTGTTAACTGCGCAGAAAGCAAAAACCCAGGAGGCACCCTTGTGTGGCTGAAAGGACACGTGGCAGCCGCTGGCACTGGCCTGGGCTCCTCCCTGCCTTGCTGGGGGACCTCAGAGAGTGGCGGGGCCTCTCTGACCCTCAGTTTCCTCCTCCGTGAATGGAAGTGTTTGGACCAGCTCTTAGAGCACATAGGCCCTTTCCTGTGTGGGAACAGGGGATCCCCAGGTAGACACAGCTAGTTACTTAGTGACAACCTAATTTATAAAGAAGAAACACTCCTTAGAAAGGAGAGAGAGTTTCCTTCCCCCCCACAGAAGTCTGTGGCAGGGAGATAAAAACCTCAAATCCTACGCACCACAGTGCAATGAAACCAGCGCCTCTGACTTCAGGAGCTTAAAATACATTTGCAGACACACCCTTCCCTCCAAACACACCTGCTGCTTTTTTCCTCTCTCTTCCCACATCCTCTCTGGACAGGCCAAGTGCCCATTTATGACAGAGCTGAAATATTTCCTTTTTTGTTCTAATATTTCCTGCAGGGCCCCTCCCCTCTTTTATGGCTGCCATTCACAGCCATCTGGGATGACCAGGAACAACAGGCAGCTTCAGGACTTAAAGACAATGAAAACATGTCACTTTTTAAAAATAATAGTTAACGGAGGCCCCCCTGCATCCCCAAAACATACTTTTAAATAAATGTAACTTAATGGCAGGGACTGGATATTGTCCATTCTTGGAGAGGCTTAGAGAGGCGTGTATGTCTCTCTAAACTGTCCAGGCAGAACTTTCCAATGAGGTGCTTTAAAACATGGTGCCCAGCAGGTTTCTCTGTTGCCCAAACTTTCTCTCCAAGCCCCATCTCCACCCACTTCAAACTTAGGAAGTGGCTAAATGTGCTTTCCATGCCTTTCTCGCAGGAATTAGAGAACACCAGAGCCGGAATGGCTCTGAGATAATACAATCTCATTTTTGTGGTTGAGGAAACTGAGGCCCATAGTGGAATGGCGCCCAGGAATACACAATTCGCCCTCCACATGCCAGGATAAAAGTCAGGTCTCACAACCCTTCATTTCTTCCCTAAATTGCTTGCTTTTGACACGTTTCCTCCCCTGGCCATGCAGAGTCCCCCAGGTAGTACCAGCCTCCCCAGACTGACCCTCCTGACCTGTGCCCCAGGCTCCCTGCCCTGTCTCCAGACTACAGAGCTCTTGAAATGTGACTGGTGTCACGTGTTGAAATGATAATACTTTGGATATACTGGGTTAAACAAAAAACCTTACTAAAATTCATTTTACCCATCTCTTTCTACTTTTTTTAAATGTGACTACTAGAAAATTTTAAATTACCTGCATGGCTCACATTATATCTTCACTAGGCTGTGCTGCTCCAGGTCATAAGCCGTTTATCCATTCAGCTCCCAGTTGGCAAAACTGACCTGTCCCGTGTCCCAGACTCTGTGTGGCCATTCTCTATTCTAAAGACCAACCACGCCAGGCGTTCCTGAGCAGTGTGCCCCTGACAACAATATCGAGACTGAGCCACTGAAGCCTCAGGATGACCGTAAGGAGTGTGTCTCCCCTTCCGTAGGAGGTAGGGAAGGAGAGGGATCCTGTCGCCCCTCAAGTGACATTAATTCTACCTCCATGTGAGCACTGGCTTCCCAACAGTCATCTGTCTTGTAGGATTTTTATCCCTTGAAGTATAGTGGTAGCTTGGGGAGGGGGAGGAGGAGGAGGAGGAGGGGGAAGAAAACAAAGTCTTGAAAGTTCTTCAACACGAATCCTTGGTCTTCTCTCTCCTCTCCCTTCAGGTTAGAAATAGAAATCACAAAACACGTGAATAATTGTGGCTTCCATGTGGGGACCCCTCATTTTTGTCAGGAGCTGTGCAGAGTACTTTGTGTGTATCATCTCATCCCATTTTCTCAACCACCCTATGAAGTTGGTTATCACTGTTTTCTAGACAAGGAAACTAAAGCTTAGAGAGGGTAAGTAATGTGCCCAAGGTGACCACCAGAAAGTGGCCAAGACATAGGGTTCAGGTCTGATCAGCTCCAGACCCATGCTCCTCACCACCGCTGCACGTGTCTCAGTTTCCTCATCTGCAGGATGGGGACAATACCTGCCTGAGGCAGGGTTGGAGACCCCATGGTCCCTGGGGACCCATCCTCCCCTGGGAGTAGGTTCTGTGCTCCTGAGGAGCTTCTGGTTCGAAGGATCTCTGTCTCTAGCTACTCCCTGGTTGGGCTACACCCCACATCCTAGGCTGGCAAACCTGTCCCCGCGCTCTTGACCTTGAGGTTCTCTTGACCTTGGGGCTCTCTTGACCTTGAGGTTGCTCCTCCCTGGATGCCCTCTAGTTCCTGTCTCATGGAATTAAGTGCCACTAGCTCCTTACATCAAGACTCCACCTAAACTTCACCTCCTCCAAAAACCAATCAAAACTATTAAGTCAGAAAGCCGCTTCCCATGCTGCCCTTTCCTACTCTGCTTCCCAGGAGGTGATGCTCTCCCCCACCCCTCCACAGGGCCCTGCACTCCTTCTCCAGCAAACTCACACTCAAAAGAAGCCTTGACACCAACGGGCTTAATCAGGGTCTCACCTCCCACAGGAAGTATTCTGTATTTCACTCATTCAGCAAAATATATCGTGAGCATCCACTGCACGCTGGGTGTTCTTCTAGACCATGGGCATAGCAGTGACAGTGACAAAGCCCCTGGGCTTCTGAAGGAACCAAGGTTTTCCGCAAATGGTGATGCCCTAAACACGCTAATCCAATGATACTGGTTCATATTTCTCAAGATTCTCCTGCTGTTATTTGTAGGTCAAGGAATGATTAGCTAATGGGCACTGGGTTTTGTTTTGTGTTTTGTAATGATAAATAAAGTATGATACATTACGTGAAGGAATGCAACACACCCATTAAAATATGTTTCTAAAGAGCATGATGGCATTGGTAAATGTGATAGAACACTCATTGAGGGACAGCTTGCAACACCATATACCAGTGGCTCTTAACAAGGTCACGGAGGGAGGTACTTAGTGAGAAGTACCTTTCTAACCACATCCAGTGTTGGGGATGGGCAGGAGGGAGAGCTGATTTCCTAACTCAAACTGTGGATGGTAAAGCTTACTGAAGTATTCTCAACCAGTGAGGAGACTTGGAAAATACATTTTCTTCTAAATATCAGTGATTCACAGTGGGAATTTTCCAGACTCCCAAGAAAAAGAAACCTTCTGTCTATTAAAAGATGATATGGGTTTTGAAAGTTGTAGAAAACAACATTTAATCTTAATACATTTATATGTGAGTAGGTCTCTGTGTGTGTGCACATGCACACACACACGCACACACACACACACATGCGTGCGTGTCCTAGTGGATACAGAAAAAAGACTGGAAGGAAATATTCCAAAATCAGGGTGTTGTAAGCAGTTTTCTGTTTTAATTTTACACCTTTCCATATTTTCCAAATTTTCCATCATAACCCTTATTGCTTTTATAATCAGAAAATAAGCAGCAAACTGAATGCTAATAGTTTTTTAATTTCCTCATGAATCTGTTTTTACAGGCACCATTTCAGTGGGGTTTGGAAATCAGCAGGGTGTGAAACACAAATGAAATTCCCCATTCCTGCAGGGCTGAGTGTACCCCTTGGCCCTGAAGAGAAGCTCTCCCCACATCCACGCTGGCAGCCAGCTGTCCACAGCTGTTCTGAGGAGGCTGCAAATGAATGGAGCTGGTGGAAAAACACAACATTCCTAACTCTCCAAGGATGGCATTATGCTTGGAACTCTTGCTCACCAAAGAAGTAAATAAACAGAAGAGAGAGGGAGAGAGGTGGCAGCCAAGCAAGCTGGAGGAACTTCAGTGCTGGAAGTGGCTCAGCTTCCCGAGGTCCCCAACTCATAACAAAACACCTGAAAGAAGACCCCTCCACCTAAGCCAACCAGCCTTGTCGAATCAGGGCTAACACTGCTAGACCATAGCCCTCCTGGGCTGTATCTCTCGAATGCCAGCTTCCCTTCCTGCCACACATCAGAGTGAGTATGAACAAGCTTTATATCCACCTCTAAGCTAAAGAGATCCCGAGGGCAGGGCCCCTGGCTGATTCATCTTCATACACCCCCTAGCACTAATGAGCATAGCACTCACCAACTATTTCCTCAGCCACTGCCACATGCCAGGCACTGTTCTGGGGTTGGGGATACAATGGGGAGCAAAACAGACAAGCTCCCTGCCTTCTTGGAGCTTACATTCTAGTGGGGGAGGCTGACAATAGACAGCAGGAGAATCAAGTTTCTATCCCAGATAGATTGGAACGCTATGACGAACGTATTACCAGGCTGTTTCAGTTGAGATCTAATGACAAGGTGAAGCCAGCTGTGGGAAGATTTGCAGGAAGGGCCTTGCAGACAGGAGAACGGACAAGGAGAAACACGTGAGCTCCGTGTGTTCAAGGAACAAAAAAGAGCCAGGTGGCTGGAGTACAGGGAGTGGAGGAGGGTCAGAGAGGCAGGCAGGGGCCAGACCCCAGAGAGCCCACAGGAGGGTAGCACAGGAGCGGCCCACCTGCCTCACTAGAGGAGAGTCCCGCTGTGGCTTTGTGAGGCTGGGTTGTGCTGTGACAGCCCTCAGAGCAGGAATGCAACGCTATCAGTCGAATTGATGACAGGATTCCCATCATCCCAGACAGGCAATCAGCTTGACTTGGGGCTCTCAAAATGCCCATGGAACCCCATCTCTTCTCATCCACACTCCGCTTCTAGATCCTTGCCCTGCCAACACCCCCTTCACAGCACCAAGGAACACAGCTAATGGCAACGAAGGAGCAAGCCTGACTGCGGTCCACCCATCCACCCATGCCCAGCCCTCGGTGTGCGTTCAGCAAACATCTTCCGTGCCCAGGCCTTGCGGTGGGCGCTGAGGGTGTGATGATGAGCAACACAAGCCCCGCCCCCAAAAGCTGCCCCAGGCTCTCAGGGCACCACCGTTGGCCAGGAGCTGCCCAGCACCCACCTCTCCAGGTAGGCCTCCTGGTGAAACCTGCTGTGAGCGCCTGACATGGTTCTGAAGGGTGGATTAATTCACTCCAAGGGGTTAAACAGAGAGACAAGCTCAGTGCCCCGCCTGCTTCCTCTGCCCGCCCCCCCACCCCCATTCCTCCCTCCACTGACCCAGGAAGAAAATACCCCAGTCTCAGGAATGAAGCTGTACTCGGTGGGATGGCAGGTACTATGTATCTGAAGACAAAGGAGGGTTTTAGTGTTGGCTTGAAGAGTGGGAGGTGAGGGGGACCAAAGGGGACTAGTCTGGGGAAGGAGTGGGGAGGAGGGAAAGAGCTCTGGCTGCACGCCTCAGACCTCCACAACCAGTACCGAACAGATGCCACAGCTCACGGTCAGAGGGAGCCACGTCTGATTTGTGGCTTTCAGAATCTCCTCCTGCATAAAAATCATCGTTGCCATTATTCAGAGAAGCAAGTTACCCCCACTTGAGCGGGTCCTTAAGCTCTACCCTGTGAGGTTTCTGGGGTGCGCCTCATTTTGTGCAAATGGGGGGTCAGTGACTGAGAAAAAGCACCCACACTGGCTCTAGGGGTGCTTTTTGTTTGCTGAATGCTTGTATCCCAGATCCCCCAGAGCAGCTGAAGTTGCCAGAAGCCCCGCGGGGCCCCTCCACTCAGGTCAGGGTTCACTCCAGCCCCCGCCATGCAGTGGGTGGCAGGTTTTCTTCCAGTGGGCACAGCCATCCTGGGGAGAAGTCAGCGCCAAGCCTGGTTCCAGACCCTTGAGTCTCTTCCTCCCAGGAGGGGAGGAGGGGTTATAAATAGCCTGGACTCCTTCAGCCCTCCACAGGCACAGATCCCACACCCCCGCCCCAGCCTCAGCCAGCTGGTCCCTCCTCGCCCAAGTTCCCACAGCCTTCTGGAAGAGGGAGGGAAATGGCTCACCCACAGTCAGGGTGGAGAACGCAGCCCTTCAGGCCCCCATGGGAGTGAGTGGCCGCCCATGAACTGTCACTGTAACCCTGCCACACCTCTAAACCCCTTTGTGACTTCAGTGCTGGAGAGGGCTGGGGGGTCGCAATATTATTAGGGGGACTCTTTCACCCTGGTCGGCCCAGAAACCCCAAGCTGCATGCTCAGAGTATGTTACTGTAGTGAATGGAGTTACAGCAATAACATTCTCCCCTCTCTCTGCCTTGGTTTCCCTATCTGTTAAGAGATGAACTATGAACTATGAGTTACCTATGAGATTAGCATGCAATGAAAGTGAAAAGGCAGTGTCAAACTATAACATCGTATTGTCATGAAGATACCAGATCTTGGTTTCTTCTCCAGGAGCCCCAAGCACAGCTATGGGGACATTGATTCTTATCTGTTCATGAGAGAAGAATTATGCTCGGTGACACTGCATTTGCCTTGAATTCTTGATACTGCGTGCCCTTGAAAGCATAAAACTTACAAAATGTTCTCTCTTATAAGTCATTTCTGACTAATACAGATTGACACACACCACATCCAGAATTATTTTGATTTAATACGGTTCTGCTGGACCGTACATGACATTTTAGACTGAAGAATAAGCATTACCCTAGAATATTTAGGTTCAGGAAAAAAGTTCTCTTAACAATCATTCTGTTTATCACTCAGATCCTTCCTGCCCATACACACTGGTAAGAAACAAGTGGCTAAAATTTAAGTGGCCAACTCGCAGTTCTTTTTAATTAAGACACTTTGTTTGCTCAATAAAATACAACGTAAAAAACATTTACGGAAAACCCACTCATTGATGTCTAATAGCTGTGTCAAATACCCATAACAACATTTATTCCAACACCCCCAGATAATTGCTCATCTTTCTCATTTAGTATCCACAACAGCACAGCATTTGTGCCCAAGTGTGATTGATCCAGAATTGGGCTCCCTTTCAAAAATATCTGTAAAACCTAATTACCAGGAAAACAGAGTTCTGGCATCCTACGGAAAGTGGGTGCCTCACAGTGAGACAAGCTGCAAACTCATCTTGGCTAATCAAGCCACATTATGTTACAAAAGGAGTTTGAGGAATTTGGGGTGAGGAGGGAGCAGGAAAAGTTGGGATAGTGTCAGACTGGAAATCTGCAGTGACAGTTCTGATTTTTTTAAGCCAAGGGCAGAGGACAGGAAATTAGCTGGCAGGCATGGATGTAGAAAGTACCAGATAATGAGCCCATGATGGGCTTGGGGTGTGGGAGTGGCATTTCTGATCTCAGGCCCTACAAGGCCTTGTTGAGGGAACTCTCTCCACCCTGGTCTGGGAGGCTGATGTCATTTCTGGTCTCCCTGGGCCTCTAACCACTGTGGCAGGTCACTTTCCTTCCTCGGGCCTGAATCTGCTCCTCTGTAAAATGAGCACTCTTTAATATTTCTAGGGTCTCTTTCAGCTCCAAAATTCTGTGACTTCCTTTAAAGCAAAGGACATGCTTTCTGCTCAGGTACTTGCTGGGGCTAGGGGAATAAGGAGTGGGAACAGAACCAGCCAGAATGAAGGACTGAGTGTTTCCAACTCCCATGCAGTTCTGTACCGACTTGCAACACCCGGATATCAGACCCATTCTGGGAATAATGATTTCTTTCAGCCCAGGATGGAGCTACCCGGGTGGTGCTAACCTCCGCTGCCCTGGATTTGTCAACCTGGCCAATGAGGAACAGGGCCAAACCACTGGATTTCTCAGAGCCTCTCTCCCAGAGCTGACCAAGGCACATCTTCCTCTTGTGAGGGTCTTCCCTTCCCACCGTCATCGCTCTTTCCGTCCCGGAGGCCCCAGAAACCCCAGCCCTCGCCTGGAGAATGGTCCAGCGAGGCTCCCTGGGCAGGCAGCACAAGCCACAGACTCCTGGCTCCCCTCGGTCCTGGACCCTCCACACCTCGGCTTGGGTACCAGCCCCCGCGGCTGGATTCAAAGGAAACGGGAGTTGTTGCCGCTTCTCTTTTCTTTGGCTCCTCCTGGCTTTCTTCCTAATGAAATCAAAGAAGCAGCCCTAATAACAAAGCAACACAGCGGCCGGAGACGATTCGCTTTCAAAGGACCAGGAGATGCGCACACCATGAGCGAAGACGCGCCCGGTTCCCGTGCGCGTCGCTAGGAAGAGACTTTGTGCTGACCCTTGCGGGCGACAGGTACCGGGCCGGCCTTCGCTTAACTTTCCCGAGGCACAGAGGAACCGTTGAGTGCTCCCAGTTCCCGCAACTTCCCAACTGGACAGCAGCATGGGTCTCAGGATCCTGCAAAGACACCACCTCGAGCAGGGACCGCTACGACGCCCTTGAGGCGCATCGCGAGATGCCGGGTCCCAGACTTTCCAGTCCCTTTCCCAATCTTCAAGATAAGACCTCAATGCGGGTGCCAAAGTCTCAAGAAACCGCCACTCTCCAAAATATTCCCGCGCCTTCCCGGCAGAAGTGCGGTAAAAGTTTTGGCAGAAACCACCTGTGGCTGCCGACAGACCCGCCCCGCCCGGGCCCAAAGGCGCCGCCGAGCCCGGGGCCGCACGCGCCCGTAGAAGTTCCCTTCCAGCCCCGCGCGCCACTTCGCTCCGGGCCGCGGTGCCAGCCAGGAGGCGCGGCGCCCGCTCGCTGGCTCGCTCTTCGCTGGCTCTCCCCTCCTCCCTCCCTCCTCCCGCCTCCTCCCGTTGCATGGCTGCCGAACGGAGCCCCTGAATAGCCACCACAGCCCCCCGCCTCCTGCCCGCCGCGCCGGGGGCGCCCCTGCCCCAGCCTGCGCCCCAGGGTGCGCGGACCGCCGGCCTCCTAGCAACAGCCCGGGAGATCGCTCCCCGGCGCCTGCGATGCGGAGCCACCCTCCGGGAGCCCCGCGACCCCCGACCCGCCTCAGCAGCCGAGATGCGGTGGAGACCGCGACCCTGGCAGTCGATGCCCCAGCCCGGCACGCGAAGCCACTCACCTCTGCGCGCCGCCGGACCCGCGCGCCTCCTGCACTTGGCGCCGGCCGCTGTCCTCGCGTCCGCCTTCGCCGCCGTCCGTCCCTGTGCGCCGGAGCTGCGCGGGCCGCTCGGCTGTCAGAGTCTCGTGGCTGGGCTGCGCCGGCTGTGTGGAGCCGAGCGGCAGTGGCGGGCGCGCGGCAGCTCCTCCCTCCCCGCTCCGCGCCTCCGCCCTCCTCGTGCCCCGCCTCCCGCGCCGCTGCTGTCAGCCCTGCGCCCCGCGCCCGGCGCCCGCGCTGCCCGCGCCAGCGGCTCGGGGTGCGCACTGGGCTAAAGGGCCCGGATGTCTGAGGTCGCCTCTCTCGCGCGCCCGCCCCCTCCCCTGCACCCGCTCCCCGCCCTGCCACACATGCACTTGCTGCGTCTCAACCTCCTCCTCGGCTCCAATTAATTTCTATTTTGACAGTAACTGTGGCTGGGGGCGGCGCTGCTGGGGGCGCCCAGGACCCGCGCCGGCGGCGGGCGGCAGTCAGGCCGCGGCGCGGGGGCGGAGTGGGGGGCCTGGCAGAGCCACCCTCCGCTCGGGGCTCCGCGTCTTTTTTCTTTCTTTTTTCTCTTTGCCTCCTCCAGGATTTAAAGGGACAGCCCCGGCCGAGGCGAGGGGCCAGGCGGCCGCCGTTTCTCCGGTCTCCAGACGCCCTCTGCGGCCCGGCCGGACCCGCCGGCACCCGGAGCACAGGCTCCAGACCGCCGGGTATTTTTAGGTCCACACCCGGCCCAGGACACCGGGGCGGCAGAGCTTGGCTCGGTCGCCCCGGCGCACGGCTATTTTTACAGAGTCCGATTGGGGGAGGAAATAAAACAACTCAGCAACTGCTTTTCCAACCGAAAGTAGGGAGCAAGGAGTGGGGGCGAGAAGTTTCCCAAATGCTCTCGGAATTCCAGAGAGCTCAGAAAGACACCTCTCCGACACAAGAAACCACAGGCGCGCAGCACTCCAGGGCTCCCAAATCCCTGCGGGCCTCCCCGCCCTGGAGGCCGCTCGGGCGCCGGGCCCCCAGCCGCTCGCCGGCCAGGGTACCCCGCAAGCTGCACAGCGCGCGCCAGGGACCGGCCTCGGGCCACCCGTCACTCGCCTGGACTGCCTGGAAGGCGGCCTTCAGAAGCATCCAATCACCCAGCTACGCAGCCAAAGGGCGGGCACTAGAAGGACTTGACTCCACCCGGTCCCTCCAAGCCCCGCCTCCGCGGATACTGTACCCGCTGGAGAGTCTCGGTGGGAAGCGCTGCAAGCGCCGAGCGGTGATGGACAGCGCAAAGGGCCCATCCGAGGGAAGAGGAGGGGGTCTCGGTCCAGGAGCGAAGGCGTGAACTGTCGCGGGCTAGGCGACTCCTCGGCAGACGTTCCGGCCACCAGCAGGCCGGGGCACACTGGCGCTCTACCTTTTTACAACTCCCGCCTTCCTCACTCCCTGCAGACATAGAAACCCTTGCCCGCCGTGGCTTGCCCGACCTCTGCGACTGTACCCTCTTATGTCAGCGGATCCTCTCCGGGACTCTTTCTTCAAAGGCGGCGAAGTTTTCGGTCCTCAAAGTCTTACAGGGACTGCGCTTACCTGAGCCGTGCGAGGCGCCCAGGACAGGCGAGAAAGCCAATCTCTCCCTCCTGTTTCCATTCTGGCCATCGACTAATGAACGGACAGTGGGACTGCTGCTGTCTGCTTAGTGTCTCTGACTGTTGAAGATACTCGATGGCATCCTTTACAGGATTCACGAAAATAAATTTGTGGACCTTTTGCTTGGCGCTTCTTACCAGTGTTGCTCACTAGAAATTTTCATCGTTTCATTCGTTCGTGTAATAAATGCACATTTCATGGCACCACTTGGGTGTAATGAAAACAAGGGAAAAGGCTCTGGAATAGGATGTGACAGCGGAAATCTAGGCACAAACATGAAAGGGTGAGCTGAAACGTACGGTTGTGTACATCATGTTTCACTGGACAGAGAGGCCTGGCTTTTCCTAATAAGAAAACAGCATTTATTTGACAGTTTGAACAACCAGCTTATCCAGACTGTTCAAAGGCAGTTTGAAGAAGTCTAGGGAAGTCTGTTGTGGAAACTAAGATTTTCAGATTCAGGATGTCAGACTTCCAAGTAGCTAAAGCAAAATAACATCCTTGCTTTAAGCAGCCCTGGGAGCCTTTGCCCTCCCAAATTAGGTTGTCTGTCTCCCTGCTAAATTAGGTTGTCTGCCTCACTTCCTTTCATTAAAGGGTCTTCAGCCATTTGGAGGACTACTGACCCAGCTGATGTGGTCAAGCTTCTAAGCCAGAAGCATGGGGGTGAATTTAGGGAGTACCTGGGGGATGTGAGCCCTGCAAGACACCTGCAGATGAAAGGAGTGCAGTGCGGGGAGTGAGGGCAGCCATGGCCAAGAAAAGGGTGTTTTGTTTAAGAAAAGAGGGATGTGGGTACTAAATTAGAAATGCCTCTAAATAGGAAAGGTTGTCCTCCCTTCTCTGGGTACAGCTGGCTCAGAGCAGGTGTTCAATAGCTGGGGATCACTGAATGGCTTTCCATGTTATGAGCTGTGGAGGAAGGTTCCATGTTCTAGACAGTGAGCCACAGGTCTTCTGAACCTAATCACCACAGGCAAAAGTTTTATAAATTTAAGAGCAATCAGGATGAGAATGGTCTGCATTAGTGATATTATGGAATATTTTTAAAGAGAGCAGCTATTACACCGTGTTCACGATTTTTATTCAGTTGTCTTTTTTCCAACAAGACTTTGAGCTCCTTACCCATCTTGGTATCCTCAGTGCCTAACACACACTTGGCACCTGATGGGTGCTCATTAAAGATTGATAAACCGAATGAATGCAAAGTTATTTTAGAATGGTGAAGTAAGCAGGGTAACACATACAGAGAGATATCCAGTGCACTTTGTAAGACTCACTTGCAATTTACTTGTTTATATGGAAGTGCAACTGTAAACTTTGCCATAAATAATAGGATTTATTGGCTCGTGCCAGACTTTCCTCTTTAACAGCCATGTAACCTAGAAAAGCATGTTATTCAACTCCTCAGTGCCTCCATTTCCAAATCTATCAAAAGGAGATAAGAATGGGGACTTTTCTACACCTTAGGGATGCTGGGATGACCAGATGAGAAAAGGTGTGGGCAAGTATTACCTCGTGAACAGCATTCATTAAGGGGCTACTGTGGATCAAGCACTGTGCATTGTAAATTGGCAATATTAGTTATTGGAATAAATTTTTCAGAAATTATCTGAGAATTGGGTTCAAATATTTATCTATGCCCCAAGGGTGGTGAGAGGCTGATTCAAGAGAAAAGAAAAGGAGAGAATTAACATTTACAGAGCTATTTCTAGAATCAGAATCATGGCATGCATTGTTATATGTTCCTCAGGACAACTGTGTGCGATGCATTTTGTTATGACCATTTATAGATGAGAAGTCTGAAATCAATAGCAATGGTGATGAACAAGGTCCCGAAGCTGGGAAGTGGCAGAGACACCTTTGGGACCCAGGTTTGTGAGTTCGGGAATCCATCAGCGGCCCATCCTGCAGTGCTGCCTCTAGAAGAGAAAAGAGGTAAGAGCCTTTAAGGAAAAGAGGCTAAAGAGAATTTCAAGAAAACAACGGTCTGTGTTACCACAAGGCAGGTTGGGCAAGGTGCAATCTCAGTTGAGAGGAACTTCCTGGAAAGGGTGGCATTTGATTCAGTCCTTTAAGTTTGGATTCACACACACGCTTTCTCTCTTTTTAAATTTTTATTTTAAAATAATTTCAGGTTTTCAGAAAAGTTACAAACATAATATAATGAATTACCATATACCCTTTTTTATATTTCACTTAGAAAATATATTTATGTATATATAAAAAAATAAAGAGAAATAAAAAGAATTACCATATACCTTCACCCAGATTCTCCAGATGCAAACATTTCCCATGTTTGCTTTATCCTGCTGCCTCTCTAAATATACATAGTATTTTTTCCTAAACCGTTGGAGAGTAAGCTGAAGATATGCTCCTTTACTGATAAATTCTTCAATGAGTGTTTTCTAACAAGAAGGACATTCTCTTATGTAATAATCAAAATCAGGAAATTTCCATCAATGCTATTTTCTAATCTAAACCATATTTATTTAGGTTTTGCCAGTTTTCTCAATAATGGCAAAAAAAAAAAAAAAAGAAAACTAAATTAATTCTGATCAGATTCCAGTCCAGGATTACACATTGCATTCAGTTCTCATATCTCTTAGGAGGGTGTTTTTTTTTAATTAAAAAAAGAAATTTTCTCAGTTTTCATTTCTTATTTAAGTGGCTATACATTTACGACCCATATGAGGTTACAAACGTTCTCTCCCTCACCAAACTTTAGACGGGCTCCTCTCAGCCCTCTTTTTCATGAGGCCTCGCCCTTAGGGCCTGCCTAATCCAGTTGTAGCAAGAATTCTGCTAAATCAACTTAGTGAGAACCCCGCCCCCCCGCCCCCCCTCCACCATCCTTCAAATCTGATCCCCCTTGATATCTGATCAAATTCCTCACCCCCCACCCTTGATATCTGACCAAGGCCTGCCTTTGGCAAGAATCCTGCTAGGTCAGTTTACTACCTACCCTTGATGTCTCTTCTTAGTAATTTTCCATCCACCGACTCCCACCCTTCCTTGGCTATAAATCCCCACTTTTCCTTGTTGCGCCTCATCTCTCTTCCCTGTTGCAATACTCTTTTTGCAATAGTCTTGAATAAAATCTTCCTTACCATTTTAACAAGTGTCAGAATAATGTTTTCTTTAACAGAGCCAAAGAAAACACAGAAAAAAATTAAACCCATCTGTAATCACCCACCAGAGATAACCAGTTAATCCTTGATTTTTTAAAATGTGTAATCCACATCTGCAAGGGAGTGCAAAAACCACCACTTCCTTCCAGGGACCAGCTTACTCTAGAAACTATTGAGGATATGGAAGTTCTGCTTTCAGTTCCTCTGGAAGTTCTTCCTCCGTGTCCAGCGTACCTCCTTCTGCTCCCAGTGTGGCCATGGTCCACCTTGCCCTTTAGCTCCTGACCCAAAACTCCAGTTACCATCTCCCTCAAGAGGCTGCTATGTCCCCCAGCACCCCCCAGGAAGAAGCTGGTGTAGGCAAGCCATGCTCCTCAGACCCACTAGTTTTTCTGTTTGCCACACCAGGGGCTACAAAGGCTCTACTGGGTAACAATTTAATAAAATGTTGAGGTAGCTCAAGGGAATTAAAATGTAAGTTTGGACAACTTGCAGTTGTGCATGACATGTGACTTCCTCCATAAGCAACCAGGGGTTCAACCCTCCACAGTGAGTCCCTTGACGGTGCACCCCCTTTCTAACCTGGCTCCCTGGCTTTCAGGACTTTGTGGGATGACCCTTTGATGAGCCTCTCCTGAGGAGAACCAGCCCCTAACCTCAGGGAAGGAGTTTTCCCTAGGATCCCTTCCCTGTCCCCCTCCACACATACATTTCCCCAAGCCTCAGTCAGTCAAGACACCTGAAGTGAGGCTCTGGGGTAGGTGGGTGATCACCAGCAGGACTTCTGATGATGGCCATCAGCACCCCAAGTATGACAGAACAACCAAGCAAATCAGGGCACATGAGGTCCCCAGGTTAGTCCAGCCTCCTTCGGGATCTCCCCAGCAGTCACAGCTGCGGGGGTGCCTGTGTATTCTTCCCACCTGTTCGGTGAGTAATTGTCGATACAAGTGTGCACAAATGCACACTCCCTCCTCCCCCCCACACACACACAGCTTCTAAGGACAATTCTTAGAGATGATTCAGTCTAAATCTATGAGGATCAGAGAAACAATTTGCTAGTTACCTCAAATGTTGCAAAATGCCATAGTATTACTTCCTTTCCTTCAACCATTCTCTCCCTGAGCAGTCAATGTTTTATGTATATGTATACATGTATATATATATATGTATATATAAAACGTTGCCCCATCTCCCCCACCCCATGAGAATTCAGAAGTGACCTATCACTGAGCCAAGGTCCCCACTGGGATTTCCCTTGGTTAGCCAAGCACCAGGTCAGAGCTGTGCCAATTACTCTGAGGATGTGATTAAACCAAGAGCCCTCACCCTACTCAGAGGCTGTGTGGAAGGAGAGGACTGCTTTTAGTCAGGACGTGTAGGGCACCAGGCAAATATTTGTTGCGCAGTGCCTGTCTACATAAACAATTTGGTTTTTAAAATGCATTACAAAATCCATGGCCCATGTGCCATGTAGTGATTTAATGATGAAGATGTATAATAATGGATAGAGAAGAGATATTTATTTATTGTCTCATTGACGCATATTAAGATTCTTCATAGTGTCCAGATACCGCCTCTTCCTGTTCAAGTCACAAAATCACCTTTTCACTTCCTTTCTTGTTTACTATTGCCAAATGCACCATTCTTAGTTAATTTCATGTCTCCCACCTTGAGAAAGGGTAGCACCACTGTTACTCAGAACGCCATGGTTCCTCAGAACCTATTTGTATTGAAACACTATAGTTTTTCTTGCCTCTGCAGTTCCTTTACACCAGGGGTCCCCAACCCCCAGGCCACAGATCGGTACCAGTCTGTGGCCTGTTAAGAACCAGGCCACACAGCAGGAGGTGAGCTGTAGTCAAGCCAGCAAAGCTTCACCTGTATTTACAGCCACTCCCCATCGCTCGAATTACCACCTGAGCTCTGCTCCTGTCAGATCAGTGGTGGCATTAGATTCTCATAGGAGCGGGAACCCTACTGTGAACTGCACATGCAAGGGATCTTGTTTGCTCGCTCCTTATGAGAATCTAATGCCTGATGATCCGAGGTGGAGCTGAGGCGGTGATGCTAGCGCTGGGGAGTGGCTGCAAATACAGACTATCATTAACAGAGAGGTTTGACTGCACAGAGACCATAATAAATCAGTTGCTTGCAGACTCATATCAAAACCCTATCAGTGAGTGGCAAGTGACAATTAAGCTGCATCTTACAGAGTAGACTGGACATAAGCAACACACTTAGGGTGTCACTGTCTCCCATCACCCCCAGATGGGACCATCTAGTTGCAGGAAAACAAGGTCAGAGCTCCCACTGATTCTGCATTATGGTGAGTTGTATAATTATTTCATTATATATTACAATGTAATAATTATAGAAATAAAGTGCACAATAAATGTAATGTGCTTGAATCATCCTGAAACCGTCCCCCCCTACCCCGGTCCGTGGAAACATTGTCTTCCACAAAACCGGTCCCTGATGCTGAAGAGGTTGGGGACCACTGCTTTATACCACCGACTCATGATGTTGCATCATCCATCCTGCAGTCTGTGAACACTGAATTCTAACGACTCTCAAAAATTGTTATTGTGCTTTGTTGACACAATAACACTCTCAAAAGTTGTTATTGTGCTTTGTTGATGAGGACCTCTTACCCAGCGTAAACAGGAAAATGTGAGCCATCACTCATTTCCAGATCATGTTAAATTTACCATTTGGGATTATGTAGTATAAACATAAAACAACACATCTCCCACCCATGTTTTCTCTTAAATTCTTTAGACTATAATCACTGCATTCCTAGAATGTGACCTCTTTGAATATTGACCAAATCCCTGTATACTGGGTTGGATAGTGTCCCCCTAAAATTCATATCCACCCGGAACTTGTGAATATGACCTTAGTTGGAAATAGTGTTTTTAAAAATATAATCAAGTTAAGATAAGGTCACACTGGATTAGGGTGGGCCCTAAATCTAATAAATAGTATTCTTATAAGGAAAGGGAAATTTGGAGACACAGAGACACACAGGGGATAATGCCATGTGAAGATGGAGGCAGAGATTGGAATAATTCATCTATAAACCAAGGAACAGCAAGGATCGCTGGCAACCCAGAAGCTAAGAGAGAAGCCTGGAACAGACTCTCACTCAGAACCTCCAGGAAGAACCAAACCTGCTGACATGTTGATTTCAAGACTCTGGCCTCTAGAACTGTAAGAAAATAAATTTCTGTTGTCTTTCAAACACTACATTTATGGTAATTTGTTACAGCAGCCCTAGAAAACTAACATCTCCTGCTTTCTACAGACTGCTGCCAGTGGTAAGGATGGGTGAGGAGCCTGCAGGTGGGGTGAGAAGAGAGGAATACTTATGCAAGGAACGTCATACCTTTGTCCAACATGTCTTAATACCAACCTGAAAAGGCATGACATCGCCACATCAGTTGGAGGTAAGAGAGGACATTGATGAGAAAAGCCCATAAGCATTGTGGAAAAGTGGTCTCAGAAGCCATCAGAGGAAATGGCCACTGCCACTGCTGGAGGATTGCCTGACCCATGGCACAGAGCCTAGTGAGGGTGCAGGGTGACTGGGTTGGGTGCCAGGGTAGGGACACCTGGAGTAAAGGATGCCTGCCACCAGACCTGCAGCCCTTGGGTGGGTGCTATAGACCAACAGCAGCACCATGGTCTGATTACATAAGGATGAGAGCTGTTGTGCCAACCCGCATACACAGCTCAAGCCCAGGGGTCAGCAGTGGACCACCAGTTGCCCAGAGCCCCAGACTCATCCTGTATCCATAAGAGTCACCTCAAATCAGCATGTCTGCACCTTTTTGGTGGCCCAGTCTTGCTCAAATCCACAAAACAAATACTACACTGGTGAGAGGCAGCTATCCACCCTCCTGGAACTGGAGTCTGGCCCTAGCAGGAATTACTCTATGGGCATGAGTCCTGGAGCCCTTCCTATGCATGGGACAAAGGGTCAGAGTGTGTTTGATTAGCGATATTAAGCATATTTTCATCTGCCTGTTGGCCATCTGTATGTCTTCTTTGGAAAAATGTCTGTTCAGACCTTCTGCCCGTTTTATTTTATTTTATTTTATTTTTATTTATTTATTTTTGGCTGTGTTGGGTCTTCATTTCTGTGCGAGGGCTTTCTCTAGTTGCGGCAAGCGGGGGTCACTCTTCATCGCGGTGCGCGGGCCTCTCACTATCGCGGCCTCTCTTGTTGCGGAGCACAGGCTCCAGACACACAGGCTCAGTAACTGTGGCTCACGGGCCTAGTTGCTCCGCGGCATGTGGGATCTTCCCAGACCAGGGCTCGAACCCGTGTCCCCTGCATTAGCAGGCAGATTCTCAACCACTGTGCCACCAGGGAAGCCCCCCTTCTGCCCATTTTAAAATCAGGTTTGTTTTTTTTTCGAGATTGAGTTGTATGAGCTGTTTATATATTTTGGATATTAACCCCTTAGTGGTCATATCGTTTGCAAATTTTTCTTCCATTCTGTAGGTTGTCTTTTTCATTTTGTCAATGGTTTCCTCTGCTGTGCAAAAGCTTTTAAGTTTAATTAGGTCCCATTTGTTTATTTTTTCTTTTATGTCCTTTGCTTCAGGAGACAGATCCAAAAAAATATTGCTGTGATTTCTGTCAAACAGTGTTCTGCCTATGTTTTCTTCTATGAGTTTTATAGTATCCAGACTTAACATTTAGGTCTTTAATCCATTTTGAGTTTATTTTCGTATATGGTATTAGATAATGTTCTAATTTCATTCTTTTACATGTATATGTCCAGTTTTCCAGCACCGCTTATTGAAGAGACTGTCTTTTCTCCATTGTATACTCTTGCCTCCTTTATTGTGGATTAATTGACCGTAAGTGCATGGGTTTATTTCTGGGCTCTCTATCCTGTTCCATTAATCTATGTGTCTGTTTATGTACAAGTAGCATACTGTTTTGATTACTGTAGCTTTGTGGTATAGTCTGAAGCCAGGGCACATGATTCCTCCAGCTCTGTTCTTCTTTCTCAAGACTCTTTTGGCTATTTGGGGTCTTTTGTGTTTCCATACAAATTTTAAATTATTTGTTCTAATTTTGTGAATAACACCATTGGTATTTTAATAGGGATTTCATTGAATCTTAGATTGCCTTGGGTAGTATGGTGATCTTAACAATATTAATTCTTCCAATCCACGAACTTGGTATATCTTTCCATCTGTTTGTGTCATCTTAAATTTCTGTCATCAGTGTCATGGTTTTCCAAGCATAGATCTTTTATCTCCTCAGGTAAGTTTACTCCTAGGTATTTTATTCTTTTTGATGTGAATATAAGTGGGATTGTTTCCTTAATTTCTCTTTCTGATAATTCATTGTTAGTGTATAGATATGCAACAGTTTTCTTTCTATTATTTTGTATCCTGCAACTTTACCAAAATCATTGATGAGCTCTAATAGTTTTTTGGTGGAGTCTTTAGGATTTTCTATGTGTGGTATCATGTTATCTGCAAACAGTGACAGTTTTAATTTTTCCTTTCCAATTTGGATTCCTTTTATTTCTTTTTCTTATCTAATTGCTGTGGCTAGGACTTCCAATACTATGTTGAATAAAAGTGGTGAGAGTGGGCATCGTTGTCTTGTTCTTGATCTTAGAGGAAGTAATTTCAGCTTTTCACTGTTGACTATGATGTCAACTGTGGGCTTATCATATATGGCCTTTATTATGTTGAGGTACGTTCCCTCTATGCCCACTTTCTGGAGAGGTATTATCATAAATGAATGTTGAATTTTGTCAAAGGCTTTTTCTGCATCTGTTGAAATAATCATATGGTTTTCATTCTTCAGTTTGTTAATTTAGTGTATCACATTGTTGATTTGAAGATATTAGACCATCCTTGCATCCCTGAGTTAAACCCCATTTGATCATGTTGTATGATCCTTTTAATGTATTGTTGGATTTGGTTTCCTAATATATTTTTTTGAGAATTTTTGCATATATGTTCATCAGTGATATTAGCCTGTAGTTTTCTTTTTTGCGTGTGCGTGATATCTTTGTTTGGTTTTGGTATTAGGGTGATGCTGGGCTCATAGAATGAGTTTGGAAGTGTTCCTTCCTCTGCGATTTTTTTGAAATAGTTTGAGAAAGATAGGTGTTAACTCTTCTCTAAATGTTTGCTAGAATTCACCTGCAAAGCCATCAGGTCCTGAACTTCAGTTTGTTGGGAGTTTTTAAATTGCTGATTCAATTTCATTACTGGTAATTGATCTGTTCATATTTTCTGTTTCTTTTTGATTCAGTCTTGGGTGATTGTACATTTCTAGAAATTTGTCCATTTCTTCTAGGTTGTCCATTTTATTGGCATATGGTTTTTTGTAGCAATCTCGTATGATCTTCTGCACTCCTGTGATTTTGGTTGTAATTTCTCTTTTTTTCATTTATAACTTTATTAATTGGGGCCCTCTCTCTTTTTTTCTTGATGAGTCTGGCTAAAGGTTTATCATTTTGTTTATCTTTTCTCAGAACCAGCTCTTAGTTTCATTGATCATTTCTATTTTTTTAGTCTCATTTATTTCTGTTCTGATCTTTGTCATTTATTTCCTTCTACTAACTTTGGGTTTTGTTTGTTCTGCTTTTTCTACTTTCTTTAGGTGTAAAGTTAGGCTGTTTATTTGAGATTTCTCTTGTTTCCTGAGGTAAGCTTGTATCACTATAAACTTACCTCTTAGGACTGCTTTTGCTGTGTCCCATAGGTTTTGGATTGTTGTATTTTCATTTGTTTCCAGGTATTTTTTTATTTCTTCTTTGACTTCTTCAGTGAATAATTGGTTGTTTAGTAACATATTGTTAGTCTCCACGTGTTTGTGTTTTTTGCAGGTTTTTTCTTATAGTTGATTTCTAGTCTCACAGTGTTGTGGTTGGAAAAGATGCATGATATGATTTCAAGTTTCATAAATTTATCGAGGCTTGTTTTGTGGCCTAGCATGTGATCTATCCTTGAGAATGTTCCATATGCACTTGAAAATAATATGTATTCTGCTGCTTTTGGATGAAATGTTTTATATGTATCATTAAGTCCATCTGGTATAATGGGTCATTTAAGGCCACTGTTTCCTTATTGTTCTTTCTATCTGGATGACCTGTCCATTGATGTAAGTGGGGTGTTAAAGTCCCCTACTATTATTGTGTTACTGTCGATTTCTCCTTTTATGTCCATTAATATTTGCCTTATATATTTAGGCAAAGTTGGGTACATGTATAAATTTATGATTGTTATGTCTTCTTCTTGAATTGATCCCTTGATCATTATGTAGTATCCTTCTTTTTCTCTTTTTATAGTCTTATTTTAAATTCTATTTTGTCTGATATAAGTATTGCTACTCCAGCTTTCTTTTGATTTCCATTTATGTGGAATACCTTTTTCCATTGCCTCAGTTTCAGTCTGTCTGTATCTCTAGATCTGAAGTGAGTCCCTTGTAGGCAGCATATGTATGGGTTTTGCTTTTGTATCCATTCAGCCACTCTATGTCTTTTGATTGGGGCATTTAATCCATTTACATTTAAAGTAACTATTGATATGTATGTGCTTATTGACATTTTATAAATTATTTTGGGGTGTTTTTGTAATTCTTTTTTGTTCCTTTCTTCTTTTTTGCTTTCTTCCCTTTTGATTTGATGACTATCTTTTGTGTTATGTTTGGATTCCTTTTTCTTTTTTGTGTGTGTATCTATTATAGATTTTTGGTTTGTGGTTACCATGAAGTTTATATATAGCAATCTATATATACATGTGATTGTTTTAAGTTGCTGATCTCTTAATTTCAAATGCATTTTAACAACACTGCATTTTTACTCTTCTCCCTTTATGATTACTGTTTTTGACATCATATTTTACATCTACTTGTTTTGTGTATCCCTCAACTGCTCATTGTGGATATAGGTGATTTTACTTTTGTCTTGTAACCTTGCTACTAGCTTTGTACATAGTTGATTTACTATCTTTACTGTATATTTTCCTTTATTGATGAGCTTTTTCCTTTCATAGTTTTCATGTTTCTAATTGTGGCCTTTTCTTTTTTGCTTAGGGAAATTCTTTTAACATTCCTTGTAAAGCTAGCTTGGTGGTACTGAAGTCTTTTAGCTTTTGCTTGTCTGTAGAACTTTCGATCTCACCAACAAATCCGAATGAGAGCTTTGCCGGGTAGAGTATTCTTGGTTTTAGAACTTTCCTCTTAATCACCTTAAATATATTATGCCACTCTCTTCTGGCCTGCAGAGTTTCTGCTAAAAATCAACTGATAACCTTGTATGTAACTTGTTGCTTTTCCCTTGCTGCTTTTAATATTCTCTCTTTATCTTTAATTTTTGCCATTTTAATGACAATGTGTTGGTGTGGTCCTCTTTGGGTTGCTCTAATATTTCTTGAGAATAAATGTGGGAAATGAAATTTCTGGGTCAAAATATATACACATTTGTAAGATTAGATAGCTCTTGTCAAATTGCCTGACAAAATAATGTACCAATGTGCATTCCTGCTGGCAGTACCTAAGAGTGTCTAAGAGTTCACTATATATAGAGTAAACAGATGGAAAAATATCAGCCTCATTAATAATTTCAGGGCTTCCTTGGTGGCGCAGTGGTTAAGAATCTGCCTGCCAATGCAGGGGACACGGGTTTGAGCCCTGGTCTGGGAAGATCCCACATGCTGCGGAGCAACTAAGCCCATGAGCCACAACTACTGAGCCTGCGCGTCTAGAGCCTGTGCTCCACAACAAGAGAAGCCAAGACAATGAGAAGCCCACGCACCGCAATGAAGAGTAGCCCCCGCTCGCCACAACTAGAGAAAGCCTGCGCACAGAAACGAAAACCCAACACAGCCAAAAATAAATTAACTAATTAATTTAAAAAAAAACCTTTAAAAAAAATAATAATTTCAAAATGTAGATTAAAACAGGAAGTTTGGCAAGGATAGATTATCTACCTTTTAATCTATCTATCAATCTACCTATCTTTGCCAAACTTCTTGTTTTAATGTACATTTTGAAATTATTAATGAGGCTGATATTTCTCCATACGTTTTTTTGGCCATAAATATTTTTCTTTTGTTAATTGCTTATTTGTGCCCTTGGCCAATTTCCTAATGGGTTGTTCTTTTTTTTTTTTTTTCTTACTTTTGTAAGAGCTCTTCACATAGTGAGGTTATTAATCCCTTGACTGTCACATATATTGCAAATATTTTTACCACTTTGCTATTAGCTTTTTTTTTAAATTATTTATTTACTTTTTTTTGGGGGGGCTGTGTTGGGTCTTCGTTTCTGTGTGAGGACTTCCTCTAGCTGCGGCAAGCGGGGGCCACTCTTCATCGCGGTGTGCGGGCCTCTCACTATCGTGGCCTCTCTTGTTGTGGAGCATAGGCTCCAGACGCGCAGGCTCAGCAGTTGTGGCTCACGGGCCTAGTTGCTCCGCGGCATGTGGGATCTTCCCAGACCAGGGCTCGAACCCGTGTCCCCTGAATTAGCAGGCAGATTCTCAACCATTGCGCCACCAGGGAAGCCCTGCTATTAGCTTTTAAATTTTGTTTGTATTGATATCTTTAATATTCTAGATTACAAAGGAATATATCATCTCTATACATTTCTAATAATATGTAAGTATATTAGGTTAAAAAAATTAAATTCACCATAACATCCACAAAACATAAGAATTTTACTCTTCTCCCCAGATATAACCACCTTTAACAATTTGTTGATGACTTTCCAAACTTTTGCCATGCATTTCTGTTAAAATTTGTTTTGATGTATAGAAGTTTTAAACATTGCTTAGTTGTTTATTTCCTGAAGCTTGATTGAGATGTTATCCACTCTATGGCTGGTGTCATATTAGAAACACCTTTCTGACTCCAAAGTGTGTATATATATATTCACCCATATTTTCTCCCAATGTGTTTATGATTTCATTCTTTTCACATATATATCTTTAATTAATCTGGAACTTACTTTGCTGTTTTTCCACATAGATAGATATGATGAGTACTTAAAAAAAAAAAGCACATCCCAGAATAAAGGGAAATGTACAAAGTTAAGAATTTGCAAAATCAGCTCAAGAAATAGAAGCCTAGTGTGGCTGTGGCATAGCAGATCAATATGGGAAAAATAGAAGATACCACTGGAAGAGTAGGTGAGTGAAGATCAGGGAGGAATTTGAAGTTAGAGGCAAGGAGGAGGTCTGAAAGGTTTGGGGACAGGAAGTATCCAACCAGAGCCATTCCCTAGGGCAATGTGAGGACAGATGGGGGTAGGTGCACGGAGGCAGGGAGATGGTGAGAAGGCTATTGCAGTGGCTCAGGTGCATGTAACTAGGGTCTAAATTAGGACAGAGGCAGTGGGGATAGGGAGGAAGTGATGATTGTTAGATACCTGTAAGAGTCAACAGGACTTGATGAGTGATTGAATATGGAGGGAAGAAGGGAGTCTGCTGTGACTCCATAACTCTCAAGCCTGGGTGGTTGTCACGAGGACAAAGATTGCTCACCGTATGGTTGGAGCGGTTCTGTTCTACACAGCTCTTCTCTCTCTGTTTTCTCAGGTGGTAGGTTGAAGAATTTTCCTTTCTTCATTTTACAGACGGGAAAACCAAGGTTTGGCAAGACATGACTTGCCCCAGAGAGACAGGAGAACCGGGTCCCTGTGGCACAATTTGGGTAGAAATGTAGGCAGCAGGGCTCTGGAACTCTGTTATTTCTTACTGAGCATGGTGAACTCACCTCACCTGTACGCACGGGGTGGGGGCAGTGGGGCAGGTGATGAGGGGATGTGCGCCTGTGTGTCTATGTGCTCCACGGGCATGTGGGTGAGGAGGGTAATACATGCTCCAGCTGGGTTTCTCTCTCAGGAGCTGGTGATGGGCACCAGTGCTCCCTGGATGGCTTCTTCTTCCCAAATAAACAATCATATGACACAACGTCTGAAAGCCCAGAAGATTTCCCATCTCCATTGGCCCAGAACCCTGACTGCTACAAACCTGGAGCCAGTAGAGCTATCTCCAGCCCTCTGCTTCCCTCCACCCTAAGTCTCCAGCTCCAGGACTCGTGAAACGCCATGAGCTCACTGTGCCTGGCCTGCTTGGCACCAGCTACATGAAGAGGCTGGACATGCTTCTGCCAGAGAAAACCCAGTGGCTGGGCCAGCAACCTGGGCTTTCTCCAACAGGCTGGTTCAGCCACACTACACCTCAAGGCTCCATCCCTCCCAGGGGTCTGCTACTCCCATCAGGGCCCTGATCTGAGGGACCCTGAATAGTATCCACCCTTACCAAAAAGGAAGTCATGTTTCCCAGGGACTATTACCTTCTCTCCAAGTTGCAAATAAGCCAGCAACAGTGCATGGAGTGAAAGGAGGCCTGGCAGTTTCTAACCTGCAGAAATCTATTTATCCTTTGAAGTCCAGTTGATTTGTCATCCACTCTGTGACTTCTTACCCAAATTCCACCCAAAAGCACTAACCACCTGCTTCTCTGTGCTCCCATAGCAAGTGTGTACAGTGTTATTTATAGCCCTTGTTGCCTGGAAGCAAATAGGTTCTGTCTTTTGTGCCAGGTCTGATTGATGCATAGTGATTACCTGGTTGCTGTGTCAAGAAGGATGCTGAGGCCATATGCAAACACAACAGGAAACTTGCCATCTTTCTTTAGGAAAGGCAACAGTAGTGAGTGGTGGCCAGGTACCATGCAACTGTGTCTGCCAACACAGACTGCCACACTGCACTGCCCTCCATCACCACGATGGTCCCCAATCACCATCTGAGCAGTTTGGGGACAGGACTGCATTTGCTCACCTTTGTATCTCCAGTGCCTTGCACAGTGCCTGGCACTTAGTAGGTGCTCAAGAAATAGTTTGCTGAGTGAATAGTTGGTTAAAAGTTTCCATAATCCTTCCCATAGAGTGGAGCAGATGGACCCACCCTAGCTATAGACAAGTGGGAATTAGGCAAACTCGACACCCCCTCTGGCCCACAGGGAGGCCACTCCTTCTCTGGACACTCGAGTCTCTCCTGTAATCTTACAGGAATCTTGATGTCATCGTGCCCAACAAGGCCTTGTTATAGCTTTATTCGTTTGTCAGCAACTTGTCTCCACATTCGTAGCTTGAAGTTACTTTAACCCACAGCATGCCTAGTAGGTTGGCTCTTGTACGCATTTAGTAATTCCTGATTGAATGAATTAATGTGTCTTCTTCTGACTCTCTACCTGCCACTTACTCTTGTGTTTGTAGAAAAGTGCGCCACCCACTGTTTGGTTTAATACCTAGTAGTAAATGAATCGCCATGTTGCATAATTGTACTTCCTTTCCTCTTATCAAGCAGTGACCATCTTAACTGAGCTTATAAATATTTACTGAATCATAGAATTTTAAGTTGGAATGCACCATACAGTTGAAAGCTTATTTTAAAACTGAGGAAACTGAGACCCTAATTACTGACAGAGTTGCTATCTCCTCTCACCACTTCGTCTTTTTCATTCATTCACTCAATAATTTTTTAGAGTGAACATTTAACAAAAGCCATTTATTATAGGTAGTTTTTGGAAGAACACATAGCAAACTGTACTTCTTAATGTTTTGATATCTCATTTGTGTTTCTGTGAGCTTTTAGATAAAAACAACTTTATTTCTTTTTTTGTACATAAATGTTTATAACATCATTATTCATAATAGCAAAAAACTAGAAACAACCCAAATGTCCATCAACAGGTGAATGAATAAACAGATGTCCGTATATCCATGCAATGAAATACTGTTCTGCAATTAAAAGGAACATACTACTGAAACACACAACAAAAGTGATGAATCTCAAAAACATTCTGCTGAGTGAAAGAGGCAGGAAACAAAGGGGTGCATACTGTATAATTCCCTTTATATACAATTCTAGAAAAAGCAAACTATAGTGAAAGGAAGCAGATCAGTGATTACCTACAGTTTGGGGTACTAGAGAGCAATAATTAATATAATGCTATAGTAACTAAACAGTATGTTATAGGTAACACTACAGATAAACAGATGAGTCAAATAGAGAGCCAAGAAACAGTTCTACACATGCATTAACTTGCTTTATGACGGAGGCATTACTACTACTCAGTGGTGAAAAGATAATGCTAGGCCAAGTGAATATCCATATGTAAAAATTAACCTTGACCCCTACCTACCTCACATTATACACAAACTACCTCACATCATATACAAACATTAATTCTACAGAAAAATACAGAAGATTTTTTCATTACATTCAGAAAGGCAAATTTTTCTTAAATAGGGTACAAAAAAACACTAACCAAAAAAAGGATAGATTGATAAATTAGACTTCATTAAAGCTAAGAATATCTTTTAATCAAAAGACAAGATAAAAATAGATTGAAAGAACCAGCCAGATTGGGAGAAGATATGTATATATTCTGACTAATATCCAGAACATGTAAAGAACTCCTATTATCGATATGAAAAAGATTGACAAGCCAATTTTTTAAAATAATGAACAAGGACAGACATACAGAAAGCTGCTCTCAACATCGTTATGCATCAGAGATACATCTACCCTTTGCCCCTCCCAATCATAAGGACTAAAATTAAAAGTACCAATAATACTAAGTGTTAGCGAGAATGCAAAGCAACCTGAACTCTCACACATTGCTGGCAGAAGTGTAAATTTGATGCTACCACTTTGGGATATACTTTAGCTATGCCAATGTACATCCATGTAAAAATCTGTCAAGGTGTACACTTGGAATCTGCGCATTTTACCATCTGTAAGTTACATCTCAATAAACAAGAAAAATCATAAAAATGAGAGGACATGAGACAATAGGAGAAATTTGAACACAAAATGTATATTTGCCCATACGAAGGAATTAGTATTAATTTAGTAGGTGCAAGAACAGTAGTCATGTAGACAAAACCAACTTTATTTATTTATTTTTTTTTTAGTTTTATTTTTCCTCTTTAATCATACCATGCATGCACCTAACAAAGTAGCCTTAAGGTATATAAAGAAAATTTCATAGGGCTACAATATAAAATCCACAAATCCACCATTACAATGGGAGATTTCAACACATTTTCTTAAATTGCTGACAAGTCAAGCAGATAAAAATTCGCTAAATATATTGAAGATATAAACAATAAAATTGAATGAACAGAAGCTTGACTGTACATAATTCTCCTTTCTACAATAGAGAGTACAAAATCTTCTTCAAAACTGTCTTAGTTATCCACTGCTGCACAAACTCAATAGTGTAAAACAAAAATAAGCATTTTTTAAATCTCTAAGTGTCTGTGGGTCAGGAATTCAGGAGCAGCTTGGCTGGGTGGTTTTGCCTCAATATGTCTCATGAGATTCAGAGATGTGTTGTCAGTGGCCACAGTCTTGACTGGACCTGGAGGATCTGCTTTCAAACAGGTTCACCCACATAACAAGTAAACTGGTGCTAGTGGTTGGAAGGAAGCCTCAGTTCCTTCCCATGTAGGACTTTTCACAGGGCTGCTTGAGTGTGTTCATGACATTGCAGCTGGCTTCCCTCAGTGTGAACAACCTCAGTCCAAAAGATGGACACTGCAATGTGTTTCACGATGTAGCCTCAGAAGTCCCATACTGTCATTTCTGCAACGTCATATTGGTTGTACATAACAGCCCTATTATTCAACGTGGGAGGGGACTACCCAAAAGAATAAACACCTTGAGATGAGAATAATTGGGGGCCACCTTGGAGACTAACTACCACAAGCACACACGTAACATTTACAAACATTGATTATATACTAGTCACAGAGCAAATTTCAAACAATAACTATCATACAGGCAAGATTCTTTGATCACAATGCAATTAGGTTAGAAGATAATAACAAAAATGTACACTAAATACTGCTATTTGGAAATGATTAACACACTTCCAAATAACTCATAGGTCAAAGAAGAATTCTCAATGGAAACTTAAAAATACTCAGAATTGAATGATAATGAAAACATATGAAATGCAGTGAAAATAGTTCTTCAAGGATAATTTTTTTTTTTTTTTTTTTTGCCATGCTGTGGCTTACGGGTTGTTAGTTCTCTGACCAGGGATCAAACCCAGACGCTTGACAGTGAAAGCGCCAAGTCCTAATAACTGGACCGCCAGAAAATTCCCAAGGATAATTTATAGCCTTACATATTTATATTTAAAAAGAGGAAAAGCCAAAAATTTTAAAACTACATTTCCAATTTTTTTTTTCACTGTAACAGCTCCTTTACTTTGCAGTGATAATTGATTTGTATATTTTTTGCCCCTAAGTCCTTGTGGGATTTTTTTTTTATTCAAACAGAAAGTCACAAAAATTATAATCATCCTCATTAGTTCACTCAGTCCCATGTAAATAATTTGTTTTTCATCTTGATCTTTTGTTAAAACTTTTATGAATTTATCTGTTTTCCATTAGAGTTCTGAAAATGCTTACTCATTCAGTTCAGCAGTATAGTCAGTTACCAGAAACATGTACTTGTCAGAGTCTTTTCCATGAATTTCTTGAAGATGAAACCCTTTTATAGGAACATTTTTGCAAAAGCATCAGAGTACACCCAGAACTGTGTGTAAATGACAAAAGACGTAAAAAGGACCATGGTTAAAGATTTGAGGAAAGTTCATAATAATGCAATTGACAAGGAAATTTAGTTATTTCTGAGATATACATTTTAAAGTAATAACTAGAATTATGACTTATAATGTTATACCAGAACATATAAGATTTTTAGAAATTTCATGTAAGGTCTGAAACATTTATGTTAACATATTTCCATACAAATAACCCAAAGAAAGTTTAGTATTAGTTGTTTTTTGTTTGTTTGTTTGTTTTTTTATACTGCAGGTTCTTATTAGTCATCAGTTTTATACACATCAGTGTATACATGTCAATCCCAATCGCCCAATTCAGCACACCACCATCCCCACCCCACCGCGGTTTTCCCCCCTTGGTGTTCATACGTTTGTTCTCTACATCTGTGTCTCAACTTCTGCCCTGCAAACCAGTTCATCTGTACCATTTTTCTAGGTTCCACATACATGCGTTAATATACGATATTTGTTTTTCTCTTTCTGACTTCCTTCACTCTGTATGACAGTCTCTAGATCCATCCACGTATCAACAAATGACCCAATTTCGTTCCTTTTTATGGCTGAGTAATATTCCATGGTATGTATGTACCACATCTTCTTTATCCATTCGTCTGTCGATGGGCATTTAGGTTGCTTCCATGACCTGGCTATTGTAAATAGTGCTGCAATGAACATTGGGGTGCATGTGTCTTTTTGAATTGTGGTTTTCTCTGGGTATATGCCCAGTAGTGGGATTGCTGGATCATATGGTAATTCTATTTTTAGTTTTTTAAGGAACCTCCATACTGTTCTCCATAATGGCTGTATCTTTTTTTTTTTTTCACACACACACACTGTATTTTATTTTTACAAGAGATAAATAGACTGACACCAAACATTGTACATGGATGACCACAACAAAAGCAACAATGATTGCAATTACCAAACATGAAACACACTCATACTATGTCATAATATTGACATTCAGTCCAGTAATCCTCCACTGTAACAGCTCCTTTACTTTGCAGTGAAAATTGATTTGTATATTCTTTGCCTCTGAGTCCTTGTGGGATTTTTTTTTTAATTCAAACAGAAAGTCACAAAAATTATAATCATCCTCATCAGTTCACTCAGTCCCATGTAATTAATTTTTTTTTTCATCTTGATCTTTTGTTAGCACTTTTATGAGTTCATCAGTTTTTCATTAGAGTTCTGAAAATGCTTATTCATTCAGTTCAGCAGTACAGTCAGTTACCAGAAACCTGTACTTGTCAGAGTCTTTTCCATGAATTTCTTGAAGATGAAACCCTTTTACAGGAACATATTTGCAAAAGCATCAGAGTACACCCAGAACTGTCTGTAAATGACAAAAGACTTAAAAATGACCACGGTTAAAGATTTGAGGAAAGTTCATAATAATGCAGTTGACAAGAAAATTAGTTATTTCTGAGATATACATTTTAAAGTAATAACTAGGATTATGACTTATAACATTATACCAGAACATATAAGATTTTTAGAAATTTCATGTAATGTCTGAAACATTTATATTAACATATTTCCATACAAATAACCCAATGAAAGTTTAGTATTAGTTGTTTTGTTTGTTTTTTTTTAATACTGCAGGTTCTTATTAGTCATCAATTTCATACACATCAGTGTATACATGTCAATCCCAATCGCCCAATTCAGCACACCACCATCCCCACCCCACCACAGTTTTCCCCCCTTGGTGTCCATATGTCTGTTCTCTACATCTGTGTCTCAACTTCTGCCCTGCAAACCGGCTCATCTGTACCATTTTTCTAGGTTCCACATACATGCGTTAATATACGATATTTGTTTTTCTCTTTCTGACTTACTTCACTCTGTATGACAGTCTCTAGATCCATCCACGTCTCAACAAATGACTCAATTTCGTTCCTTTTTATGGCTGAGTAATATTCCATTGTATATATGTACCACATCTTCTTTATCCATTCGTCTGTTGATGGGCATTTAGGTTGCTTCCATGACCTGGCTATTGTAAATAGTGCTGCAGTGAACATTCGGGTGCATGTGTCTTTTTGAATTACGGTTTTCTCAGGGTATATGCCCAGTAGTGGGATTGCTGGATCATATGGTAATTCTATTTTTAGTTTTTTAAGGAACCTCCATATTGTTCTCCATAGTGGCTGTATCAATTTACATTCCCACCAACAGTGCAAGAGGGTTCCCTTTTCTCCACACCCTCTCCAGCATTTGTTGTTTGTAGATTTTCTGATGATGCCCATTCTAACTGGTGTGAGGTGATACCTCATTGTAGTTTTGATTTGCATTTCTCTAATAATTAGTGATGTTGAGCATCTTTTCATGTGCTTCGTGGCCGTCTGTATGTCTTCTTTGGAGAAATGTCTATTTAGATCTTCTGCCCATTTTTGGATTGGGTTGTTTGTTTCTTTAATATTGAGCTGAATGAGCTGTTTATATATTTTGGAGATCAATCCTTTGTCCGTTGATTCGTTTGCAAATATTTTCTCCCATTCTGAGGGTTGTCTTTTCATCTTGTTTATGGTTTCCTTTGCTGTGCAAAAGCTTTGAAGTTTCATTAGGTCCCATTTGTTTATTTTTGTTTTTATTTCCATTACTCTAGGAGGTGGATCAAAAAATATCTTGCTGTGATTTATGTCAAAGAGTGTTCTTCCTATGTTTTCCTCTAAGAGTTTTATAGTGTCTGGTCTTACATTTAGGTCTCTAATCCATTTTGAGTTTATTTTTGTGTATGTTGTTAGGGAGTGTTCTAATTTCATTCTTTTACATGTAGCTGTCCAGTTTTCCCAGCACCACTTATTGAAAAGACTGTCTTTTCTCCATTGTATATCCTTGCCTCCTTTGTCATAGATTAGTTGACCATAGGTGCATGGGTTTATCTCTGGGCTTTCTATCTTGTTCCATTGATCTATGTTTCTGTTTTTGTGCCAGTACCATATTGTCTTGATTACTGTAGCTTTGTAGTATAGTCTGAAGTCAGGGAGTCTGATTCCTCCAGCTCTGTTTTTTTCCCTGAAGACTGCTTTGGCTATTCGGGGTCTTTTGTGTCTCCATACAAATTTTAGGATTTTTTGTTCTAGTTCTGTAAAAAATGCCATTGGTAATTTGATAGGGATTGCACTGAATCTGTAGATTGCTTTGGGTAGTATAGTCATTTTCACAATATTGATTCTTCCAATCCAAGAACATGGTATATCTCTCCATCTGCTGGTGTCATTTTTAATTTCTTTCATCAGTGTCTTATAGCTTTCTGCATACAGGTCTTTTGTCTCCCTAGGTAGGTTTATTCCTAGGTATTTTATTCTTTTTGTTGCAATGGTAAATGGGAGTGTTTCCATAATTTCTCTTTCCGATTTTTCATCATTAGTGTATAGGGATGAGAGATTTCTGTGCATTAATTTTGTATCCTGCAACTTTACCAAATTCATTGATTAGCTCTAGTAGTTTTCTGGTGACATCTTTAGGATTCTCTATGTATAGTATCATGTCATCTGCAAACAGTGACAGTTTTACTTCTTCTTTTCCAATTTGGATTCCTTTTATTTCTTTTTCTTCTCTGATTGCCGAGGCTAGGACTTCCAAAACTATGTTGAATAATAGTGGTGAGAGTGGACATCCTTGTCTTGTTCCTGATGTTAGAGGAAATGCTTTCAGTTTTTCACCATTGAGAATGATGTTTGCTGTGCGTTTGTCGTATATGGCCTTTATTATGTTGAGGTAGGTTCCCTCTATGCCCACTTTCTGGAGAGTTTTTATCATAAATGGGTGTTGAATTTTGTCGAAAGCTTTTTCTGCATCTATTGAGATGATCATATGGTTTTTATTCTTCAATTTGTTAATATGGTGTATCACACTGATTGATTTGCGTATACTGAAGAATCCTTGCATCCCTGGGATAAATCTCACTTGATCATGGTGTATGATCCTTTTAATGTGTTGTTGGATTCTGTTTGGTAGTATTTTGTTGAGGATTTTTGCATCTATATTCATCAGTGATATTGGTCTGTAATTTTCTTTTTTTTGTAGTATCTTTGTCTGGTTTTGGTATCAGGGTGATGGTGGCCTCATAGAATGAGTTTGGGAGTATTCCTTCCTCTGCAATTTTTTGGAAGAGTTTGAGAAGGATGGGTGTTAGCTCTTCTCTAAATAAAACCAACTTTAAATGTAGGTAAAATTAGCAGGACCATTCACCAGGTTCACTTCAAATTCCTCCCCAAACCATACACAGCCCTTCAACAAGAATTTACCAACAACCTAATATGTGTCTTAACCAAGTATCACCAGTTATGCAAAAGAAATAGAAAACACAGCCCATGCCCTCCAAGTACTTTTTTCTGCAATTACCTAGAGCTTTAAATATTTGCTACAGGGTGTCAAAGCTACAATAGCATCTCAATTATGTGGTATGCTACACAAGCAGGTTTTCTTAAAATTTAAAGCTTAACCCTCCAACCATCAGAACTTAAAACATATATATATATTATTATATATGTTAGAAAGAAAACCTACATACACATTTTTTAACAGAAAATACTCACTATACCCCACCCCCTCTTCAGGATGCTGAGGCTTCTTCCTGAACATTCCTGGGCTCAGGAACAAAGCCCTGATAGACTCAGGGTTTACTGAGTTGTGCGGGGCTTGACCGTGCTGAATGGCCCTAGGAAGCCATAGAGTTTGAGTGCTTCCATATAATTTTGGCAGTACTTCTGCCTCCATTTTTACTGCAAACTGTTGGCTGTCATTTCATTTTGCTGATCTTCCTGCTTTTTGCTGTTTCTGTTTGGGGCTCTTCAAGAGAGCCACTCTGTGTAAACCCTTGGCCACTGTTTTCCTTCTACTTTTCTCTGCCTCTTTTCCTTTAGCCAAGGTCATTTACTGGATCCTCCCCAGAACTGGCATCATGGGCATTGGACGTGTGCAGTCACACAAGACACCACACTCAGAAGGGCCCACCCTTGGTTCAATGTTCTGCTGTAGCTGTCTTGACACTCTTAGTAACTTTGTCTTTGAATCTGTGTGTTATAAGTAACATCCGATGGGATGATGGAGGCTGGGCATGAGAGAGGAGATATGCTGAGTATGCTGAGTAAAAAGAACAGAGACTTCCCTGGTGGTGCAGTGGTTAAGAATCCGCCTGCCAATGAAGGGGACACAGGTTTGATCCCTGCTCTGGAAAGATCCCACATGCCGCGGAGCAACTAAGTCCCTGCGCCACAACTACTGAGCCTGCGCTCTAGAGCCCGTGGGACACAGCTACTGAGCCCACGTGCCGCAACTACTGAAGCCCATGCGTCTAGAGCCCGTGCTCCGCAACAAGAGAAGCCACCACAATGAGAAGCCTGCGCACCACAAAGAAGAGTAGCCCCTGCTCACTGCAACTAGAGAAAGCCCATGCACAGCAATGAAGACCCAACGCAGCCAAAGATAAAATTGAAAAAAAAAAAAAAGAACAGGTGGGCAGCTCAAGTGTCCACCAATGGATGAATGGATAAACAAAATGTGGTCTATACATACAATGGAATATTATTCAGCCTTTAAGTAGAAGGAAACTCTGACCTGTGCTACAGCATGAATGAACCTTGAAGACTTTATGCAAAGTGAAATAGATCAGATACAAAAGAACAAATACGGTATGATTCCACTTATGTAAGATTCCTAGAGTAGACAAATTCATACCAACAGAAAGTAGAATGGTGGTTGCCAGGGAATTTGGGGAGGGAGAAATGAGGAGTTATTGTTTGGTTCTGGACATGGATAGTGGCGATAGTTGTACAACATTGTGAATGTACTTAATGCCACTGAATTGTACACTTTAAAATGGTTAAAATAGTAAGATTTATGTTACATATATTTTACCACAATTTTTAAAAAAAGAACAGGTGGGAATGCTAATCTGTGCCCCTATCTCTTTTTTTTTTAAATAGATCTTTATTGGAATATAATCAGAAAGAGAAATTAAGGAAATGCCCCTATCTCTTTACCATCTCCCTTCTCCACCTAGAGGTGTGCGTGTCCTGGAATAAAGGAAAGATGATTTACGCCTTCAGTTCAAGGCTGGACAGGAAAAAAGACAGAGGAAATGAAGATGAGGAGGTGGTGTCATTCATCAAGGTTATGGTGCCAGTTGAAGGGTTGTTTTCAGAGATGCACTTGAGGGCTTTCTGATGATGGCAGAATAGAGCTGGATGTTCAGGGAGGAGAAATGACTTACCAGGTCCTCCCACCTCGTGGGTGGCAAAGACAGTGATGGAGCCAGAGGCAGCCTGGCTCCCAATCCAGGGCTCTTTCCTCTTGACTGAAGCTTTCCATGTGATTGCAGCCATGAAGGAGATGGCATGTGAGTCAGCAACTACAGCGAAACTCGATAGAGACTCTAAGGAAAGTAGACACAGCAGGCTCTGCTTCCCAGGGCTGGGCTGGAGGAGACTTCGGGATGAATAGCTAAGGAGTTTATAATATAAGGCAAGGAGCCCGGGACAGACATCCTGGGTGGAAGTAACAGCATGCACCATAGGACATAGCAGCGTCCTGGGCAGCGTTTCTACAGGGGCGCTATTAGTCGTTTGACTCAGGACTGTTCCAGGCTTAGCAGGACATTTAGTGTCTCCCATCCCTGCTCACTAAATTCCATAAGCACCCCCCAGTCACTGTGACAACCTCATGCACCTGACACATTTCCAAATGCCACCAGGGGGTAGGTACCACCCCTAGCTAACTTCTGGTGGGTCTAGTTTTAGGACGTGTGCAGGGGGCCTTCATAGGCAACCGACCAGAGCAGTCACCCAGGGTCCCTCATTCAGAAGGGCCCTGCATGAGGGGTTTAAGGCTCTGAGGGCACCATCTGGAAATTCTTGATCCTTTTTTCTTTGAATTTGTGTTTTGTGAGTAGAGTCTGTGGCCAATGAAGAATGTTCTGAAGGCTTGCAGCCTCTGTTCCTGGGCAGTCCCACCTCCCGCTGCCTCCCCACTCCATGCCCCTGGCACCTCAGGTTCCACCCAGCTTCCCCCTCCCCACTCCTATCAATCACTTGACCCCATTACATTGGTGGGGGACGGGAGTCAGGTTCTGTATTGCCCTCCAGCCCCAGCGGAGCCCAAGTCAAGCTCAGAGAGGGCCAAGGTTGAGTGCAGGCTCCTTGGCGTCTCTGGACAGGACAAGGCAGTGGCCACCACTGCCCTGGGCTGGCAGGGCCATGGCACATTGCAGAGTGACTCAGCAGGGGTCCCTTGCCCACCTCCAGTGCAGGTACCCAGCTTCTTTTGCTTGCAATCCCTTAGCGTTTGCCCTTCCACCTGTGGGTTGGGTGGAGGCACACAGGAAGGGAGACTGATTCCCCACCCCCAGCAGGGGCCCTGCATTTTGCACTGGACCTACAAGTTACAGAGCCAACTCTGCATGTATAATAGTGTCAGCGGTGGGCACAGAGAGAAGGGGATGCTTTCAGGAAATGGTTTGATGTGAACTCCATAGGTTTTAGTGACTGATTACATATGGAGGGAGAGGGAGGATTTTAAGAAGACAGCTCCCCCGTTTTTAGCCCAGAAATAGAGAAAGATCAGTTTGTTTGAAGGGGGTATGGAAATGTGGGGAGAAATAATAAGTTTACTTTGGGACATATTTATTTTGAGATTGTTGTGGAGACATCCACAGAACATTTGGAAATTAGGTCAGGAGCCCAGGAAAGAAGTCTAATTGAAAGAAATAGATTTGTGAGTTGTAGGTGTATGGAAGGTATTTGAAGTTATGGGAACAAAAGAGAAGGGCCAGGACAAGATGTGGTGGCTGGAAGAGGGGCAAGGATGCTGCAGGGACTGAAAGTGAGATTCAGACAGAAACGTGGGCATTGAATTTGCTCACTAGAAAGTCAACAAGTAACTTAGAGCTGCACTGCCCAATACAATTGCCACTAGCCACATGTAGCAATTAAAATTAAGTCAAACTTAAATAAAATTTAAAATTCAGTTCCACGAGCCACATTGCATGTTCACCGTAGCCACACATGGCTAGTGGTTATCATGCTGGACCACTCAGAATAGAACATTACCATCCTCACAGAATACTCTGTTGGACAGCACTGTTCTGGAGAGTGGCAGGAGAAGAAGCAAGCTTGCAGTGGGCTGGAAAGTGGGGGCACATGAGGATGAGAGGTGTCAGTTTGGAGTATAGGTTCCTGACCGCCATGCCTGGATGCACTGGTTTGCCCAGCTGCAGCTGTGAGCTACACTGAGAACTGAAACTGTCAAACGAGATGCTTTTGTGGGAAAGCTGGTGGAGAAAATTGTATTCTCCAGACTTCTTTAGGTAGAACATTGTATTTGGTAAGAATTTCCCTTGGGGTAGAAATTGAGGTGGTGTGTTGGCTCATGGGTAACATGACTGCCCTGCTGAAGGGCACAGAATATCCTGGGTGTGCAGGTGAGGGAGCCATGGGGAGAGAAGCAGAGGGTGGGGACAGGGGTGAGAGAGGGGGGTGGGTGTGGCTGGACAGTGTGCTGGGACAGTCATCCCCTTAACCCTCCAGATCTTCAGGAAACATCCATGAAAACCACAGAATGCCCAGTGTCAGTGGGGTTTCTGTGGGGAGCAGAGAAGGTACAATGTTGACCACTTAGACATCATGGGGAGACCACAGAATCAGGTTCGAGCCAAGTTCATGCAGATCCCCAAGGGGCACTTGTAAACGAGTTTATTCTAAAAGAGTTTACAATAAAACTTACGTTGGTTTAATTTTTTTCTTGATTTTTTAATATGCTTCTAAAAAGCAAGCCCTATGTTTTAAAAAATTAATCAGATGCCTATAAACATATGAATATCTAAAGTAACAAAATAAAATATTTATTAAACCTGGCTCAGATCTGTCCATAGAAATGCCTGCCTGGAGATAAGATCCCCCTGGAGGTGTGAGGAACCCAGAGCCACCTGTAGCCCTGGAGCGCTCATCAAGGGGGCTTTGAAAATTGCATGTGGGCACTGCCACCTGTTTGAGATGGAAATTTCGGGTAAATGGCACTTTCCTTCTGTCTGTTACTGCAGCCATCCTTCCCTCCCTGCCTCCCTAGAGCCCTGTACAGGTACCCACCCCATCCCCTGCAGACTATTAGGGCCAACACGGTCTGTGGCTCACACAGGACCATGTGATGATGGTGGAGGGCTTCAGAGACGTCTTAACCTGGCTGAGGCCTGCAGACTTGTCCAAGCAGTGCCAGGACTGGAGCCCAGGTTCCTGGACACTCCAGACACCCTGGGCTCACTGATTCCACCCTTCCTGGCTGGCAAGAACGTCTCACCTGCTTCAGGCTTGCTTGGCTCTAAATCAGCATCCAACACTACTACCCCCAGCCTCCCGCTGCACACCGTTCATAGGCCTCCATGCTCGCCTGCAACCGCAAGTCCCCTGCGACATCCAGGTTGTGCAGGCGCAGTGCCGGGCATGCAGGAAACACAATACACGCTTGTCGAATGACCCCTGGCGAGGTGTGCCAGCTCTCGGGAAGCCTTCTTGCCATCGCAAACTGTAGAAATCAGATTTCCTCCTCTCACCAGCTTATCCCTCAGGTTCTCAGTCTTTTGTCAACCTGGATAAATGCACCTCCTGCCTCAAGTCACTCGCTGCCTTGAGTGTTCATTTTCGAAGCAACTTGGAGGCCGGTTGGCATCTGCATGCTCCCTGGTGCGTTTGGAAAGTGCATGAGTGAACTCAGAAGGTGAGGGATCCGGGGGCCGGTGCCCAGGATGAGGAATGGGGAATTCTGGTGTCCCCCGTGTGACCTTGGACCAGGCATGAACTTCTCTGTGCTCTAGTTCCCCATCTGGAAAATGGAGAGCCCAATCTCGTCTACCTCACGGCCAGTGATGGTCCCAACTGGTTGTGAAGGGCTCTGAAAAGTCAAAAGCCTACTGGCGTGTCTCCTCCTGCCTTCCCACCTCCCCATCCACCTGCTTTCCACACCTTCTTCCTTAAAAATGTTTCCCTGTCATCATTCACTCCCATTTTTTACTATTCTGCACTCTCCCCACCCGTGGTGGTTTTTCCATTCAGGATGTGAACATAGAGGAATCTCAGCCTCCAATCCTCCCTCTGCCCGCACCCCCCAAGGTCACAGCCAAGCTTCCCAAAGGGCTCCGCTCCACTTGCCGACTCCGTCCCAATCTCCCAATCACTCCTCAGCTCATGGTCACCTGAGCCTCACATCTCCATGGAGCTCCATGGAGACGGTTCCCACTGATGACACCAAGGACCTCTAAGTCCCACCTAGGAAGCCAGGCCCCCATCCTGCTTGTCCGTGGTGGATTTGGTACGTTGACCTCTCCCTCCTCTTTGAGCCTCTATCCGTGCACCTGCAGGACTCCATGCTCTCCTCCCACCTCTCTGGCCCCTCCCACCTCTCTGGCCCCTCCCACCACTCTGGCCCCTCCCTCTCAGGCTGTTCACAGCCCCCACCTCCATCGGCCTGAGCTGGATGTTTCTCAGTGCTCTGCCCTCCTCCCCGGCCTTCTCATGCGGTACACTCTCCCTGGGTAACTTGACTGGAGAGACATGTGCCCTGACACCCCCAAGCCTGCCTAGCCAGCCTCAGCTGCTTTCTGATGCTAAGGACCCAGATGTCTAGCCGCCTCCCAGATGTTATACTGGGAGGCCCACAAGCAGCTCAAACACAATGCATCCAAAAGCCAGCTCGTGGTCCTCCAAAACCTCCATCTGGGTTCATTTTCTGTATTAGACACTTTCAGCTTGGTTTCCTGCAAAATCATACCTTCAGACAAGGATTCACTGCAAGCAGTTGAACTGGGAGGTGACATCTCATGGAAGCCTGATCTGTAGTGCAGCCCCTTCCTTGTCCGTGCAAAGACCCCACTCCAAGAGCGCTTATCAGCTTCTAACATACTCTATAAAGTACTCATTTATGACGTTTACATTTATGGTCTGTCTCCCCCACTAGAGTGAAGGCCGTGGCCCAGGTTTTTTCATCTGTTCTGTTCAGTGACGTCAGTCAGGTGCCCTGAACAGTGTGTGATGCACAGTAAGCCTGACAGACACCTGAGGAACGAAAGAATGACTTGGGGAATCGGGAAGACCTCTTTTTATGCCTCCCCATCCAGACATAAACTGCATTAGGGTGGATGCTGCTTTATTCTCCTCTGAATCCCGCACACTTATTGCCGGGCCTGCCACATTCCAGGCCCCAGTGAATGTTGGACATGTTAAGTTTGAGCGTAGGACAGTGTGTGGCATCTTTAAAGCTTGGATGCCTTGAACTCTGAGGACTGGGCTTGCTTTGTGAGAGTTTTAATTTTTCCTTTCACTTAGTTCTTAGTCATTCTAAAGGTAAGTGTTCAAAATCTGACTAACCATGTCAGTCCACCGGCACCCATTCCCCTAGAAATTTTGGTGATAAACCGAAGAGGTGGCCTCTCAGTCTCCACTTTTTCTAAATTCCATGCAGACCTACTTCTGATGCCTAATTTTCTTCTGAGATGTTCACGTTACAGAGTCTCACAGCAGAAACAGTTGGTGGGCTGCCCATATGTCCCAGACACTCAGAATCCCACATTCCACCCGTGAAGCCCCCTACAAGCACCTCAGGTTTTTCACCGTCTTAGCCCAGGTGCCAAGGAGGTACCGCCCAGGAGCAACGGGAGCCCTGGAGAACGGGAGTTGGAGGATAAGCACTCTGGCTTATTCATGCCTCTGGGGGACCCAGGCATGCTGATTCTGTCTGCCTCGTTTCTAAAGTGAGTGAACCCTATTCAGTCTCCCGTAACCCACCTTTATTGCATCCTTCTTTCCCCATCTCACTGCCCCACTCCCCTAAGCAGGGCTTCCTGGGAACATCTCCCCATCAGACTGCTGTACTGAAATCTTGTCTCGGCACTGCTTCTGGCAAAACCCAGACTAAGACAATTATATTATTGCTTTCTTTTACATACTGTTTTTCTGAAATTGCTCATAGTGGATTAAAAAAAAAACCTTTTATATTGTGGGTTATAGTATGTATAAAATGCACAGATATTGCATATACAGGTCAATAAATTATCACAGAGGGAGTACCTAGGTATCCACCATCCAGAACGTTGCCAGTGCCCCAGAAGCCCCTCTCTTGCTATCTCCCCTCCCCACACATCCTCCTTCCCTAGCCACTATCCTGGCTTTTAACACCATAGATGACTTCTTTTGAAATTTATATAAATGCACTTATTCAATATACATTCTTCGGGGTCCAACTTCTTCCACTCAACATCATGTATGTGAGATTCATCTGTGCTGCTGTACAGGGCCATGGTTCATTCATTGGTGCTGCATCACATTCTTTTGTGTGTCTAGACCACAATACATTTATCTGTTATCTGTTGATAGTCATGTGGGGCTATTACCAAAAAAACTCTGCCATGAACATTCTTGGAGATGCACATGTGTGTGCAGTTCTGTTGACTCTATACATCAGGATGGATTCACTGTGGATTCGGGGCACTTGTGATAATAAGTGGGAGAAAAGACTTTTTTAAGCAGAGAAGCCCCTCTGGGTGCCCATAATATGATACCACGCAGGCAACTGAGTTCTTACTGTTCCGATATAATAATAAGGCTACAAAAAGGGGACTTGTATTAGTTTCCTCGTGCTGCTGTTGCAAATTACCACAAGCAATGATAATTTATCCTTTCACAGTTCTGAGACCAGAAGTCATAAACCAAGGTGTCAGCAGTGTTGGTTTCATCTGGAGGCTCTGACTGAGAATCTTTCCATTCCTCCTATCTTCTGATGACCCCTGGCAATCTTTGGCAATCTTTGGCTTATAGAGGCATCACTCCAATCTCTGACTCTGTCTTCACATTGCCTGCTCCCTTGTGTGTCTTCTCCCCTTCTCTCCTCTTATAAGGACACTTGTCATTGGATTTAGAGCCTATGCTAATCCAGGATGATCTTAATTACACCTACAAAGACCCTTTCCCAGATAGAGTCACATTCACAGCTTATGAGTTGACTCATCTTTGGGGAGCCACCATTCAACCTACTATAGGACCCAAGAAGTTAGAGACAGTTACTCCCTAAGAGTTGAACTGAAATCGGTACACAATAAAGGAGCTAAGTTCTCCAAGGAATCACCTTGGGCAATGGGCAGGACAGCTCCCATATCAAAGCAGGACAAGTGGTGTCTGGCAGAAATTAATCAAAGTCCTCCACAGTGATCCCTTCATTAGGATATACATCATTTTTCCATTTTGTAAAAAGGCACCCTAAAAATCAAAGTGCTTCTGGCCAGGGTCATGCTTAGGTTGTTATCATCTAATGACTTAGTCACCCCCCAACTCCATCTGTTCCAACCAGTCCTCCCAAAGAGGACTGGAAACCCACAAGGGATGGGTTTAATTTTAATTGCCATAAAAATTCCAAGGTTATTTTTCTTTTTTCTTTTTTTTTTCAAGGTTATTTTTCATTTTGTTGTTGTTGTTGTGTGTAGCTTGATGACGTGATCCTAAAATGTATAGCAAAGAGTGAAAGAATAAGATAGAAGATTATTAAGAAGGCACCTAATAGTATATCATGTAAGATGGGAACTGTATTAAAGAAAAATCAGGGTGGGTGAAAGAGGATTAAAGGTAAAGAGAGTGGACTGAACAAATGTTTCACACAAAATCCCACTCTATCTCAAATGACAGTAAAGTAAAAACAAAGAATGAGAGAACAGAACAGAACTCTAGAAAAAAGATTATGGAAGCTAAGAAGCAGATGAGAGAGTGGTAAGTAACTTAGCCATTCAGTAGATCCAAGAAAACTGAGTTCTAGGCCAACAGTGCAGAAAAACAAGAAGCAATATGACAGGATGATAGAACTCTCTGAAAGTTCAGGGAAGGGTGGAACCAGTTATCTCTGGAAATAAAGGTGAAAATGGAGCTAAAAGAAATAGTTGAAAGTCTGTGTAAGACCCAGGTTCCCAGACTCCCTCCCAACTCTGCACAGCCAGACACTGCCTACCTATCATGGAAGAAGACTCGAAGTTTATTCTCTAGAGAAGATCAAACAGGAGGCGGTTCCCCTGATTGCACAGAGTTGAGGGCAGAGTTTCCTAGAAAAAGCTGGAATATTAGCGAGTATGTGTCCACTGAGCTTCACAGCTCTCTTCTGAGCCTCACCTCCAAGAACCCTGGAGGCCAGCCATTCGCCCTTGAGACAGGAAATAACATCAGCCCAAGAAGAAAAAACTTACTGATATTGAAAATCTACAAGAGATGATCTAGGCTGATCATCTCAGGATAATCTAAATTCACATACCCAGAGCTTCTAATCAGCTTTTTGTCCGCATAAGAACACAAACAAAGATCTCCAGACATGTGAGGAAAGCCACCAGCTTGAAAGACAGAGGCCCAGATGAGCAAATGGGGAAAAACAACTTAGAAGAAGCAAAGTTGATTCAAGGGGAAGAAAACTCAAAAAAAAATTACAATTAATATCCTTAGCGATATGAGAAGATATTGCAACCATAGAACAAGGAGAGGTTATTAGGAAAAAGAACAGTCAGAGAACAAAAACCAGTGCTCCTGAGAATTAAAAACATCATAGTAGAAATGAAGAAATCAATAGAAGAATAGAAGGCAAAGTTGAGGAAAGAGGACAAAGAAAAAGGGATGGAAAATGGGAAAGAGAAGAAAATTAGAGGACTAGTCCAGGAGCTTTGATACATAAACAATAGGAGCTCCAGTAAAAACAACAGAAAACATGGAGGAAAAGAGTCATAGGGAGGGAGGGAGGAAGGAGGAAAGGGAGGGAAGAAGGAAGGGAGGAAAATCAGAGAAGAGAATAAAAAAGGAAACCTCCCAGAGTTGAAGGACGTGAGTTCACAGATTTAAAGGACCTACCAAGCACACAGCACAATGGATGAAACATCAGTATGAAATTTTAGAATATTGTCTACCAAGAAAAAAAAAAATCTACAAGTTTATAAAGATCAGTAAGGCTTTGCACTTTTTGACAGAACCACAGGAAGCTTGAAGATAATGGTGAATACCTTCCAAATTCTGAAGCCAAAGTACTTCCTATCTAGAATTTCATAACCATCCAAGTGGCCAATCAATTGGGAAGGAGGAATAAAGATATTTCCAGACATCTCACAATATTTACCTCACATCCACTCCTTCCCAGGAAGCTACTGGAGGAACATGCCCCCAGAACCAAGAAATAAACTAATAACAAGGAAGAAATGGGACCCAGGAGATCCAAGATGAAAGAGAGATTGGTGACGAAGGAAAGGCCCAGAATGACAGATGTTCACCAGACATAGAGTCTTCCAGCCCACATTGGAGCACATCAGAAATCTCCAGGAAAGACTCCTCAGAAGATTAAGCTGGCTAAACATCTGACGATAGTGAAGGGGAGAATGAGACAATTGTTGAAGCCTTTGTGATTGAATTAGATACGCGTAAATAGAAAGCCAAGCAAACGAAAAAGCAAGATAAGAGAAGCAAAAAGTTGTGTAGAGAAAGAAAGTCGTCATGGTTCACTACATGGTTTTACACAGTCAGATTAACGTGAACCCCAAATATCCATCTAACCAAAATAATGACCCAACACACTGAGGGGCTGCGGCAGGGAGCATATAAGTGGATGGAGCAGAGAAATCCTCAGTGGACTAATATTTAAAACTTAATGATTAAAACTGAAAAAAAATTATGAGGTAGCAATACAAGTTTAGAAATATTATTTAAAGCCATGGAAATAAGTACCAAAATAATCAGAGTTGAGAATGACTGCTCCCAGGGAGGGAGATGTTGGGGGAAAGGATAAGGGACAGCTACTTTTCATAGCAAAGCTTGTAAAATAATTTGACTGTGCCTATGTATAACTTTGATAAAAATATAAACTTTAAAAATAAAATTTTTTAAAGTAAAATGGTGGAAATATGCTCTTACATCCCATCAGGTTTGAAAAATTGCAAAATGCCATACAAAGAAAAGGTATTTCATAGCTAATGAGGCACAGGAACAATTGTGCAGGTCAGTATTTATAATCTGGTTGATATTTTGAAATGTCACAGCTCTGTCATATATGCTCAATCTTCCAAACTGTTTATGCTTATTTAGCATAACTTGTTTCAAAATCCAGGAAACATTCATGCTATACACACACACTCACACACACACACACACACACGCACACACACACACAGGAAGATCTAAGAATAGCCGAGGCAATTGAATAACAAACTGGCAGGGGACTTACTTTACCAGATGTTAAGATTTTGCAGAAAACTGTAAAAATTAAGAGTAGTATTGGCACAGAAGAAAGAATACGCCAGTAGAACCAAATAGAGGGTCCAGAGATACACTGATACACAGATAGGACCCTGAAATGTGACAAACATTGGGGAAAACACACACTGTAAAAAAATGGGGTTGGATATTTGATTATATAAATGGAAAAACTAACATAAAATGTAATGTTTTGTTTTTTGGCGAGAAAGCTGAGACAAATAGCAAAACACTAAGATTCAAGCTTTTTCCTACAAGGAACTAAACTCAGTATCTTGTAATAACCTATAATGGAAAAGAATCTGGAAAAAAGAATACATATATATGTGTAACTGAATCATTTTGCTGTACATCTGAAACTAGCACAACATTGTAAATCAACTACACTTCAGTGTAAAAAAAATCTTTAAAACATTTTAAATATATTTGTATTGTTGCATACACAATTAATAAGATATTTTAAAAGATTCAATGGTCTCAAATTATATTTGAAAAATGGGGAAAAAAGATTTTTTTAAGCTGAATGAGAGCTAGGTGAAAACATAAACACAAACAAAACTTCACTCCGGATGCTATGTGGTTTGTTGATAGATACGGGGCAAGGAGAGGCAGCAAGGGGAGGGAGAAACCAGCCAAGGAAAAATTGGAGGCCATTGTGAGAGCGAGGAAAAGAGATAATATGTATTTGAATAAAAAGTGGTGGCAGTGGGGATAGAGAAGTCTATCCCATGTCACATGGCTTTGGCTCATCCTGCAGACATCCCTAAGGGAGACTTGTTAAGACCTAGAAAGTGATTGGATTCTGGTAATCAGAGAAAGGAAGAGTCAATGGACTCCTGGGTACCTAGCTAATAAGTCATCCTGGATTTACAACAGCTCTAGGTAGGATATAATCATTTCCATTGTAGATATGTTTAAATCTAAGGCTGCTACAGAATTGTAGGTGGAGATGTCTAGTAAGCAGTGGCAAATACAAGGTCTGCAGTACAAGACAGAATTGGAGCTGAAAACAGATTCGGAGCATCCTTGCTGGATGCTTATATGCTTAACGTATAATTAAGTCCTTGTTATACGTTACCATTACCCCTTCTCCCGTCCCATCACAGAGCTTATCATAACCAACTGTAGCTATTTTTTTGTCTCCTCACTAAGCTGTAAATCCTGGGAAGATGGGGACTGTGTCTTGTCCTCTTCAGTATCCTCAGTGTCTGGTACATACTAGGTCCTTCATTGAGGACCTAGCAAAGGGAAGATGAAGAAGGGCAGAAGCTTGGGGAACACCAAAACCTACGGGACAGGCAGCAAGAGAAAACCATCAAAGGAGCAGTCAAAGCAACCACCAGAATAAAAGCAGAACCACAGGATGAGCATTCCCAGGAGCCAAATGGAGAGAGGATGGCTGCAGAGGAGGGAGCCAAGCAGTCAAGATGCTCCTGTCCTGCATAGGTTTCCCACCTGCCCCATTCCAGCTCTTCCTAGAGAAACTTTCCTATCCACCATCCAGGCACCACGTCACTCTCCTTCCTTGCAAGGCTGATTAGAACAAAGATGGACACTTGACCCATCCATCAGTGGTGAGGTTTCAAGGGAAAGTAGAGGGAGGGCGAAGTCAGCACCATAGCAAGCTGAAGCCATGGGATATTTATGAGGGAGCAAGGCCTCTGGGTAAGCAGAGGAAGCTAATAGTAGAGGAAGAAAGAGAATGAATGAACACAGTCTCCATTCCTAGTAACTTTCCAGTTCCCAGCTCCAGCCTCTGCAAGACCTGCCCTGACCCTAAGTTTTACGGGGTCCAATAAACCTCCTTTTTTCCTGAGCTAGTTTGAGCGGACTTCTGTCCTTTCTACCTATCCAGATCCAACTAGAACTGTCTTTAAACTATTATATCTATAGAGATATATATAAACTATATATCTATTATATAGATAATGATTTTAAAGGATATCAAATGTCCACGGACTCATGAAAATCTTTACCTTTACTGGAGATTGCCGACAACCTTCTACTCGTATTAAAAATATAGTCTTCACTTGCACTTGGAACGCTCCTGTTTAGAATTTTGGAGCTAGAAGGAAGCTGAGAATCTGCCAGCCAGGAGGGAGTTTATTGCCTGAAGACATATGCTGTTTAGTGGCCTAGAAAGGACTCCATTCCAGAAGTGCCGACTCCCAGGGATCTTGCCACCGATGTACCCTGCTCCCCCATCTCTAGTCTCAGGGAAACACATGCCAATCACTGCATAATGGTACTGAGTACTCGGCCCCAGCAGTTCTCCAAATCCAACTCTAGGGAGAAACACTCACATCCAGTGGCTAGTTTCTCTGTAGCAGGACTCCTCCACCAGGAAGGCGGCTTAAACGAATTCAAACCCGCGGAGGATGGCCGGCGATGACTGCTCCATTACAGTCAAATGCCGTGCAAGATTCTGTCTGTTGAGATCCTGTGTTCCTTTTGTGCATTTTGAAAGTCACATCTGGCGCTGAACTTAGAACCAAGACTTTTGTGCTGAATGAAAGCAGTGGGATTGTGTGTGCTCGGGGTTCGGGACTCCTCTGAAAGGTGCTCCCAGCCCGTCATCCAAACTGGCACAGGATGTCCAGCCATGGTCGGCTTCCTCTTCCACCGTTGAGGATGCCAATCGTAACATGGCCTCCTGCCAAGACTCTGGGACCACGCTCCAGGGGCAGAAGGCAGATCTCCTGCCAAGGTCTCCAAAGCTGGGCTCCTCCCAGGCTCTCGTCCTGGAAGTGTCCTGGCCTCCTCTTTGGAAAAGGGGACATCAGTCTTCAGCTGATTCCTGACATGGGGCGGGTTGGAGCCCTGGAGGCTGCAGGCCCTCGTCCAGCTCGCCTCGCACTCTCCAGCCCAGAAAGGCTGGTTTGCAGCATCTGGAAAAGCATTTACTGGTTTGGTTGTGGTCTGCCCTAGCAGCCGAGCTGGCTCCAAGTGCCACATCTCCAAGCGCCACGTCCAAAACCGGCTGTTCCAGCCCTAGGACACTTAGGAAAGGTGACCAGGAAGCCCACTTGCATAGTTGCCAGGTGGCTGTCCTTCCTCCATTCTTTGAACTCAAAAATGTTTGTTTTTGTTGAATGAATGGAAAAAAAGGCTGCCATCATTGTCTGAAATTCCTCTTCCAGCAGTCTTTGTGGCAATGCTTCACAGACTGAGTGAGAATAGTTTAAATGAAGTATTCCTGCATAATATTTCACTGGGATTGTACCAAATTGGTCTGGCTTATTATGCCATTTATCTTCCCAACCTTCTTAGAAAGGAGCAGGGGAATAGACCTCTTGTCTATTCTGTGTGTGGGGAAACTGAGGGCGAAGGAAACTACAGAGACTCACAACTGGGGGGAAAGAGCCAGGAAAGGCAGCAAAAGCAGGGCCAATCTGAGAAAATGCACACTGATGGGGTAGATAGACTTTTCCTGACTTTAGGGTGTCACACAATTGTTAGGCACTGCAGATACCATGGGTGGGGAATTCTAAGGGCAAAGGAACTGGGTCCCTTTGCAAAATTAATCTGGGTGACCCCCAGTTTAAACCTGTACCCCAAGCTCCAAGCATGGAACTCTTGTACTGGTGCCCTAGGACCTAGCACAAGTGACCCCACCCTAGAAGGTTTTTCTAATTACTCAGTCCCCATCATCCTTCCCATCTAAGAACTGTTCCCCCAGTCACAGTCAGAACCACACCCTCATTCTTTACTGTTCCCAAATTCAAGTTAGTCTTCTCTCACCTGGATTACTAGCTGCTTCTCAAGGGCAAGGACTATGCCTTACATTTTGGAGACCCCAATCCCACTTGTTTCCTCACTCTTTGCCAAATGACAGGGTCATGAGCACAGCCCCAGGGGCAGGATCAAGGAAGGCAGTCTTTTGGGACTTGGGGGTAAATCTGTCTTGTTTTCCATAAGAATTGATGGGGGGAGGGGATCAACCATCTGAAATGACTGTTGGCAAAGAAACGTAGTTTCCTCTCCAGGTCATGGAAGGTGGCTCTGACGTTAGCTTCACACACAGAGAGTGGATCTGGGATGAACCCCTGATCAGCCACTCAGGCTGAGGCTACCCACAGGGAGATTTTTTTCTGCATCACACCATTAGTGTTCACGTGTGTGTCATGTGTGTATGACATGGTCCACCAGACTGCAAGCTCCTTATGTACAGGGATACTTTAAAATTCTTTTGGGCATCGTAATACAGTATTAGACACATAACTGACACTGTTAACACTGTCTAATAAACATGAGCATTCAACCAAAAGAAGAGCCCATAACCCAAGCTGGATAAATGAAAAGGACCATCTCACAGGTGGAGAGATTACATGTATGGCCCTTGGTAGTTCCTGCCAGTCAGCTGCAGGACTGCATCTATAACTCTGATCACCAGAAACAGAACCTGAGAAGCTCCTCCGCACCTTCACGTTCCAACCTCACAGCCCCCTCCCTCCAAGTGGCACCTCCCTGGCACCACCCATATTAAATGCCATGAGTGAGACTCAGAATCAGGGCACCATAAATCTGGTTCCATATGTGCCCTTGAGCAAGTGATTTCCCTTTCTGAGTCTCAGTGTTTGTACCTATAAAACAAAGGAATCAGCTAGCTCATCTCTGAAGGACACTCATGCTCTGAAAATCCAGTGGTCTAGAATGGCAGATAGGGTGTCGGTTTGGTTCTGTTTGGTTGGTTTTCTTGTCTGTGTCTTGGCTGTGCGTGGCCATCTTTACCGGGCTGGACAACACAATTATCTACATCAAATACCCCTATCTAGAGAGTGACTATGTGCCCTACTCCAGAGAGGCCTGGATAGGGTCTACAGCTGCCCAAAGGAGGTATGAAATGACTTTGAATGCTCTAATTTCCCTTATAAATTCATGTAAATTTTACATTCGTTTCCGTATTATTACTGAGTTAGGATAGAAACTATCTTGCCTATATCTTAAAATAAAGAGACCGTCCAGGAAGGGGTTTCATGCTAAAGTTGTTTGAGCTGAAGCACCAATCGACAGGTGTTTTCAGGGACACCAGAACTTCCAGGGCTAAAAATTCATATTTTGATGAATTTTTAGAAATTCATCAACTAGAAATCCCTCATCAGATACCTGTCCTTTTCTGTAAAAACGCAAATTCCCTTGGGAATGGTCTAAAAGTTGAACCAAACTGAGACAAGGCTGAGATTCTCTCCTTGGATCTGGGAAGCCAGTTCCAGCAGGACAGTCTGGGGCTGTGCGGATTAGCAGTAGCTGGTGAGAACAGCTGAGGATTTTGATAAACTTCCATCAAGTCAACACTGTGATTTGACTCTGTCCTCCAGAACACGAAGGACATGCTGCTGCGGGTCCGAGCACCCTGGCAGGTCCTCCTGAAGTGCTGCATTTAGAGCTGGAACCACACCTCCAAGGGACTTGGACTAATTGGCCAGATTAGTCTGGACAGAGATGATGGACATGCATCTCATGCAGAATGGATGGAGAGATCAGAGTCGGGGCAGGGTTGGGGGAGGCTCCCTACTGTCACAGAGATTGATTCATGTGGCTTCAGAGGGCAGAACCCAGACCAGCACTCACCTGTTTTCGGTTTGGGCTCAGCAGAGGGAAGCCTAGAGCCCTGTGAAAGGCAGGTGGGCCGCCTCAGCAGGAAGGGAGCATCCTGGTCCTGAGAGAGTGGAGGAAGGAGCTAGCTGGCCACTGGGTGACGGGATTCTGTGAAAGAGTGGGGTGCATGTGGAGATGTGGCCCCTAGAGCCCCTTTGAGGAAGGATTGCTGCCCAACTGTGGGGGATGTGGTCAATGGTCAGTGGTCAGCCTCCAGCATCGGATCTTCAGGTTTGGCCTCGGCTGCAGGGAACCTCCTCCCCTGGGGCTCACGTGTGGTGATGCGGAGCAGCAGGGGTACAAAGGCTGGACCTCCAGGCCTGCTGCAGGATACCCCGATGGACAGTAACCACTTCAGAGCTAGGTTGGCCAAGGCTTTGTTGGAACTGCATCACTGTGGGCATCTTCCTCTGCCCCTCAAACTCCATCTCAGCCTCTACTTCTAGAAAACCTACCTGAGACAGAAGAATACTGCATGGGACTGGTCACCCAGAAATTCTAGGTGATCATACTGTCATCACTCACTTACACCTGAGTGAGAATGAATTCACTGAAACCTTTACAGAGAACAAGTTCATACAGGTGTAGCTTCAGGAAATGGGGAGAAAAAAAGTCACAGGACGAGGCGGTTAAAAGACAATGGATTGAGTTGTACACTTTAAATGGGTGGTATGTGAATTATATCTCAGGAAAACTGCTTACAATTTTTTTTAGAGAGAGACAACAGAGTTGCTGTAAGATGGCCAGTCCCTCCCAATCTCTGCTAGGAGACGCCAGCACTGCAGCCCCAAACGAGGAACTAAAAGGACCCACGCGAGACCCGTGGCCCCTCAGCCAGGCTGTCTGTCCCCACAGAGCAGATTGGGCATGCCCGGGGCCTGGTTTTCAGCCCTGGGAGGCTCAGTGACACCGCCTTCCTCACTGTGTCCCAGAGTCCAGAGGGAGGGGCCCTGCCACCAGCCAGATCCCAATGTGCCATTTTGTTCTCCTGAAACTGGGGTCCACAGACTTCTCTTGTAAAGGGCCCCCCATAGCAAATATTTTAGGCTTTGCAGACAACATGGTCTCTTTGGCAACTACTTAACCCTGCCGCAGTAGCACAAAAGCAGCCACAGACACTACATAAATGAATGGCCCTGGCTGTGTTCAAATAAAACTTTATTTACAAAACAGGCAATGGTTCAGATTTGGCCTGGGGTCTATAGTTTGCTGACCTCTGTCCTAGAGTCATGGACTAGCCTACTTGGAAATAATTCCCAGCCGTGAAGCAGAAAGGTTTTCTCTATTTGAGATCCAATCAGGCTCTGTGCGTTTGGTGTCTTCCAGGTCTCCCTGGGGAAATGGGACCAAATGGTCTATATATGTGACATAGATTTCAGTTCAACTGGGAACAGAGACTGGTAGAATATGGTTTCTGTTCTCAAGGAACCCAGTCAAGTTCTGGAGACATGTAAATAAGCAGATAATTCTCATTCTGTGTGGTAAGTGCAGAAGAAATGTAGGTACATATACATAGGTTTGGGCTAAAACCATCACTGGCCGTTGTCACCAGATCATTAGTTTGGGGACTGGGTCAGTTGGCCCTCAAGGTGGGCTAATGAAGTGGCATCTTTAGCCCATTCCAGTCTTTGTACTCTACAGAGAACTCGACTTTTTCAAATTCATCTTGGAAACAAGGACGAAGAAAATCCCAGCTTGTCACCGAGCCAGATCCTGCAGGGATTGTTTTGGTGCATAAGCCACCAGGAAGGGAGGGTGGTCGTGGCCATTGTATGGGAAAGGCCAGGGCCTGGGTGTGGCTTCGGACGCCCCCTTCCAGTTTCCTGGGCCTACTCAGTATATTGCAGCTTGTGTGTGTGCTTTTCCCTCTGCTGTGCCACCCCGCTGCCCTTCCAAGCCCTGTCTATGGGTGCCCTCTGGTGGCTTGCAGGCTGGAAAGCTTTAGTGCCTCTTAAGGAAACAGGCAGGCAGGCAAGGAGAAAGCCTGAGAATCAGTCGCAGAGATTTCCCCCAGGTTCCTCCTTCCCGACACCAACTGCAGTCTCCCCCTAGAGATTCTGGGATGTATCCAGAGCTTGCAGAAGGAATCGTTTTCATTCCTTCCCCAGTACCTTTCGTCTTTGAATTTGGGTGATTCATACCATCAAACCACCCCGGAGACTTGGCATTCTGGACTGTTTATGGCAGAGAGGTCACCCAAATCTTCAAAGGCACTGAGGGCTAATGGATAAAAAGGCAGCTGTGAATTTCCTGATGGGGGGCCATTTCTCCTTTGCATCTACCCCCCAATGCTGAGTCGCTGCCCTCCCCCCAATCCTGTTCCTTCAATGTCTCCCACAGCTGAGGCCTCAGTGGAGAAGCATAATCTCCTCCTAGGTGTTAAATCCTCTAAGGAGAGCATTTCTGGTGAATGTGATCCTTTCGATAGAACAGTTGCTCTGGCTGAAGCTCGTATGCTCCTCACCCTCAGTGGAGGCCGTCCACATGTTTTCTTTCTCAGCCAGGGGCAGGGTCTGTGGCCCGTACCTTCAAGCTATGCTGCTGATGGCTGCGACCCTGGCAGTGCCCGTCCCTGGCTGAGCAGTAACGTTGGTAGAACTCAGCTTTTGTTCCAGGCCCATTCCTTTCAGTCCCCCTGCCCTGGGCCCACTCTTCCACTTTCATAATGCGTCCTCCATCATCCAAAAATCTATGTACACTGATATTCAAGTGCCCCTCTCCAAGGAGCCTTGCCTTTTCCAACCTATATTTCTTTTGGAAAAGGACATTGTTCTAGGAAACAGAAGACCTGGATTTTCATTCCAACACTTCCACTGATGGCCATGTGACCCTGGACAAACCACTTTCTCTCTACAGTAAGGTCCAGGCCAGTGATTCTCAACTTGGCTGCATATTAGAATCACCCAGGAAGCTTTTTTTTTTTTTTTTTAATTTATTTATTTTTGGCTGTGTTGGGTCTTCGTTGCTGCGTGCGGGCTTTCTCTAGTTGCAGTGAGCGGGGGCTACTCTTCGTTGTGGTGCGCAGGCTTCTCATCGCGGTGGCTTCTCTTGTTGCAGAGCACGGGCTCTAGGCACATGGGCTTCAGTAGTTGTGGCTCACGGGCTCTAGAGCACAGGCTCAGTAGTTGTGGCGCATGGGCTTAGTTGCTCCGCGGCATGTGGGATCTTCCCAGATCAGGGCTCAAACCCGTGACCCCTGCATTGGCAGGCGGATTCTTAACCACTTCGCCACCAGGGACACCCCAGGAAGCTTTTTAAAAGTACTTTTTGTTGCCTGGGGCCAACCCCAGAAAGTCAAATTCATTTGGTGTGCAGCGGGACCCAGGCATCAGGACCTTTTATACACTCTCTGGATAGTTCTCCTGTGTAGTCAAGTGGAGCTGTTCAAGCAACTTCCAACCAGCAGGAGGGTCAGAAGTTTAGGTGGGTGAGGAAGGGGAAGTCTCTGAGAGCCCTAGCATTGTCCCCTACTATTTGCCTACATGTGAAGCCAGCCCTGGATTCAGGAAGTACATGTGGAAGGCCATCTTGAGCTAAGAGAAAAGCACGGGACAGCAAGGGCTGAAGTAATTAAGGAACACAGTCTTTTTATAAAAACTCTAAGCAGAGCCCCTTCCGGCCTCCGGAACGGAGGTGTGGCTGCATCAGATCTGGAGTGACTGAGCAGCAGCCAACCTCATGTTTAGCAGTCGGTCCATCCTATAACTAATGACGGGGTTACAGGAAAAGTACAGGGGCCTGAGTCTAGACAAGTCTGGAGCTGGCTTGGCCCCGGAAACACCATGTTAACTAGTCCTGGGGCCCAGTGCCCCACCCACATTCCTACATGTCCAGAAGACTTAGCAAAGCCCTGTAGCACATTGGTTAACTGCATGAGCTCCTGATCCAGTCTGCCTGGGTTGAAATCCCAGCTCTACTACTTACTAGCCTTGTAACCTCAGATGCATTGTTCAGCCCCTCTGTACTTTGCTTTCTTCTATGTAAGATGAGAATAACAATAATGTCTACCTCTTAGGGTTGTTCTGAAAATTAGATGGGTTGGTACCTGAGCTATGCATGGCACTTAGAATGTGCTCAATAAATATTTCCTCTTATTCAGGAGAAACCTCATACTGGAATGGGAGTCTGAAGACCTGGCTTTCCCTCCCAGCTCCATCTTTATCCAGCTGTGTGTTCTGGGATAGGTGACCTCACTTCTCTGTGCTAGTGCCCTCTGTTCCAAACTGAGGGGTAGCACTAACTCCTTTACTCTAAAATCTTCCATGGATACCCACTGACCTCATGATAAAGTCCCAGGTCCCTCTCTTGGCCTTTAATGCCCTTGGTGTCTCCAGCCCCTGCCCTTCCTTCTAGCCTCAATTCACAGAACACCAAGGTGGTCATGGCTGGTGAGTAGTCGTGTAAAGCATCATCATATCATGGCCCTCCTCTGTTCAGAGGCTCCCCATGGCTTCTCATGCAGCGCAGAGTACGACCCAAGGCCCTTTGCACAGCCTGTCTTGCCCCACAATCTGACCTCAGCTCCCACCACTGTTCCTCTCCACCCGGTACCCAGTTCTCTGGTTCCTTGGCTGTTCCCAAGACACCAGCCTCTCCTGCCTTGGGGTCTTTACACTTGCTATTTCCTCTGCCTGGACGCTTCCCTCAGAGCCTCTTGGCTCAGGCTCACGTTCTTGAGGCCTCGGTTCAAACTACCCAAGACACTAATAAATAATACATAATAAAGTCAAGGGGCTTATGATATAAGGGCTGGGCAAGGGACACAGACACGAAACAGAACAAAGCAAGATGGAGAATAAGTATGTATCACAGCAGAAACAGTTGAGTTAACTTGATGAGACAGCCTGGGAGTTCTTCTACAGCCCTGGAGAGAGAAAGATCAGAGTGGACTGCAGTCCTTCTGGAAGCTCTGAACCATGAGAATAGCCTTCCCTGACCACCCCGCACACAATAGCATGCTGCCCCATCATCCTGTCTTATGCTTCCCAGCAGCCCCGCCATCCCTAATCGACGATATATTTGTTTACGGTCTATCATCTCCCCTTCCACAATGTAAGCTCCAAGAGAGCAAGGACTTTGTTTGGCTCCTTGCTGTGTCCCCAGCTCTGTGGACCATGCTGGGTATATACTAGGTGTCCAGAAACTGTGTTGAAAGATGAAGGATGCTGGCTTGCTTACTAGAGGAAGTTGTGTTACTGCAAGGAACTCCCAGGAAGGACATATCTCAACCAGAAAGAATTAACCTCTTTTACAGGTGATGTCGGGCATGGAGACAGATGGATGGGGAGGATATATTAGGAGCAGTGGGAAGATTCCTTGCCAAGGTCCTCAGACCAGAACACTGGGGCAATACCTACCACCTGTGAGCACGCAGAACAGGAAACCTTGGAAAGCCGTTTAGCTCAGCCCCATCTAAAGACTAAACCCTGAGTTTAGGCTGATGGTTTGTTCTGTCTAAAAGGCCTCAAGAAAGGAGACAGCACTCCAAGCTCACCACATCAGCACTGCCCACCATTATACCTCTGGGCGCCTGGGAAGCCACCAGAGGCTGGTGGCTGCCTGTGCTGTCCCGCTGTGGGCAGAACACTCCTTTTTAGGTCTTACTTCTGTACTGCATTACCTGAACACTTGGTGGCTTCCGAAATTAAGCCACATGGTTTGATGGCAGATCTCTGGAGGAAAATGCCACCCTTTAATTGTCCTCATGACTCTTCTGAAAATAGAATCCTTTTTATTCAAAGCTTAATTCAGTTAATGTTCCCAATATAAATGAATAATCTAAAGTGTAAGCAAATTCTCTCGCAGACTACGCTGACAGAGTGCCTCTGCTCTATTGTTTTTTTAAAGCCACTTTTATTTTGGGTTTTCTAAATAGGCAGCTAAACTTAGTTCTAACTCATACACAATCTTTTAATTTTTTATTTTAAATTATGAAACATTTTTATGTTTCATAAATAATAATGATACAAACAATAATTATGATACACGTTACAGTCTCACTACCTAAGTTACAGAGATATTGACACTTTGCTTCTGCTCTTTTTTTTTTAACAAGTGAAATTAATGTTCTTAATGCTTTTTTTTCCCAAATAAATTTATTTATTTATTTATTTATTTTTGGCTGCGTTGGATCTTCGTTGCTGCGCGCGGGCTTTCTCTTTGTTGCGGCGAGCGGGGGGCTACTTTTCATTGCAGTGCGTGGGCTTCTCATTGCAGTGGCTTCCCTTGTTGCGGAGCACGGGCTGTAGGCGCGTGGGCTTCAGTAGTTGTGGCTCGCGGGCTCTAGAGCGCAGGCTCAGTAGTTGTGGCGCACGGGCTTAGTTGCTCCGCGGCGTGTGGGATCTTCCCAGATCAGGGCTGGAACCCGTGACCCCTGCATTGGCAGGCGGATTCTTAACCATTGCGCCACTGGGGAAGCCTCTACTCTTTTTAAATAACAATTTTTCCTTTTAATAATTTCTTTGAAAAATGTGGAACACTTCGCGAATTTGCGTGTCATCCTTGCGCAGGGGCCATGCTAATCTTCTCTGTATCGTTCTGATTTTAGTGTATGTGCCGCCGAAGTGAGCACCCTCTGCTCTATTTAAAGACCTTTCCTGGGCAGAGCCTAGGCTCTGCTTTCCCTGAACCTACTCAGAAGTCCCCACCCTCATGGCACTGCACTGATTTCCCTCGAGAGTTATGTGTTCTGGGGAGGGCAGAAAGGGGCAATGAGGAGCACCTGCCCACACACCTGGGCTCCCAGACTTGTGCCCTTTGTCCAGTTCTAGCGCCAAGCTAGTCTGGGGAGACCCAAGAGATGCCATTGGTCCCCAGAGTCTTCCAAGGGTTTATGACATAAGGGGTGGGCAGGGGACACACACAAAACAAAACAAAGCAAGATGGAGAAAAATTATGTAAACATATCATAAACAATTGAGTTAACTTTGTGAAACAGCCTGGGAGTGCTTCTGGAGAGAGAAAGACCAGAGTGGGCTGGAGTCATTCTGGAAGTTTTAAGACCCAACTCAAAGCTCACTCCTTCCAGGAAGACTTCTCCATGGCTGGAGGAGCCCTTCCCTCTACAGGTGCTGTTGCACTAATCCTCATGTGCACCTCGCAGGTGGTACTGAGCAGTCACCACCTTCTCTTGTGATTATTTAAGTACAAGGTGAATCACCCCCAGGGAAACCTGCCCTGGCCCTGTGAGCAGAAACCTATCTATGAGCTTCATTGCTCCCCAAACTTCCCTCCACTGTGCCACTGAGTACAGCGTAGTGGGACTGGCTGCCCACACATCTGTGTCCCTCACCAGACTTAATACCCTGGGAAGGGAGGACCCATGTTGGCCTAGTTCATTGCCATGTGTCCCAAGCCTTGTGCAGTGCCTAGACCATGATGGGCCCTCAACCAATATTTGATGAATGAAAGAATCTCCCCTACCAGAATGCAACTTGGGGCATGCTTTATACTCTTTGTATCCGCATCTATACTTATCACAGTGTTGGCACCCTAACGATTTTCTAGCTGAATGAATGAATGAAAGGAAGATTTCACAGCAGAGATGGGACTTGAACTGGGCCTTCAAGGATGGGGCAATCCAGAAAGAGTGAAGTGGTTAAGATTCCATCAGCTTATTACTGTGGTCCAACTCCCTTGATGGGGTCTCTCATATTAGACCTGGTTAACAATGGGAGAATCTACCCAGAGGCATAATAGAGAAAGTATGTCAGTTGCCTCAATTCTGGGTGCGGCACCAGCCATATACACACCCAGGGGTCATCTTTATATCCTCCTAGTCCAGCATGGTGCCTGGCACATGGTAGGCTCCTCATAAATACGTGTTGAATGAAATCAAATATATCCAGCCCATTATTAAGTATCCTGGAGCCCACAAGTCTCTGGGTTTAAGGGGAATGTGTGCAGAAGTGGAGACCCAAGCAAAGTGCCCCTAATCTGCCAGGCTAGATTCTGCAGCCTAAATTTCTGCAGAATAAAAGGATTAAGTCTGAGATAGGCACCAAGCCTTGTCAAGTGCAAGCTGTAACATTTGTTCTGAAGTCTGTCATACACCAGACCTAGAGGCGAAAATCCCCACGCAGCTGAGCGGGGAGGAGACTGGCCCAGCCCGTCAGGGCTGACACGTGACCCATGTGAGGATGGATGCGTAGAGTGGCATCTGGTGGAAGACAGGGTCTTAAGGAAGGGAGGCACGTAATTCAGAGCATGGAAGGAGGTGTCCGGAGGCCTCAGAAGCCTTGTCCATCTTGGCAGCAGTGGGTCACCCTGGTTCCCAGAATTGTAAAATCTCATTTCTCCCAGAGAGTCTGATCCATGGATAGTTTGAGCTGGAATATTCCAAATGCAGGGTGGTGAGTGCGAAGGAAGACATAATGTTACCTTTTCCTCCTGACTATACCTCTTCCCCCGGTAAACTGAGAAGACAGAGAGAGAGAAGGGGAGGGGAGAGGAGGGGAGAGGAGGGGAGAGAGGGGAAGAGAGGGAAAGGGAGGGGAAGGAAGAGGGAAGAGAGAAAAGACAGATTTTTGCGTCCCCATCCTCGGGTCTGCACTGCAGGAAAATTCCTTTGGTTCATCGCATGATACAGGTGCTGCTGGCAAGACAGCCCTTCTGAGAACTGGTTGCCAAATGCATCGATCCTGGCAAGCCGCTGTGAGCTGGCCTGGCGCAGAGCTACGTGAGCCATTTACCTCCTGCGCCCCCATGTAATTGTGGGGTCCCTGGATGGGACCCGGGGTGGGCAATCAGGCGGGGCCACCTTCATCCCGGTCCTATGACTTTGTGCCTTCCAGGAGTGCTCCAGTGGCTGCCGGGATTTGCCGCAAAGCTCCACCGCTGCAGGCCCTGGGACAAGACACTGCCGGCTCTCAGCTCAGGGAAGCTCTCCCCAGCCCACAAGGCCCCTCTCTTGGACGGGTGGCCGCAGGCTGCATCCCTGCCTCTTTCCTTAGCAAGTGTGAGCCTCAGTTCCTTCGAGTATATAATGGGAGCAATATTAATGACCTCCCCTCACTACTTGGGGTCTGCCAGCCCAATCCAGGGAGACACTGGGTGTGAGGTCCAGGATGAACCACCCAGGGCTCCAGGTTAATTATTATTATTACCTACACTCCACCAACAAAGGAACAGGGGAAGGGCATCACATGCTCAGATCAACCTGCGGTGATCAGGGTGAGGCCCAGCTGGGGTCTTCTTGTCCTCTCCCAGCAGGTCTGCAAGCAGGGCCGCAGGAAGCAGGCAGGGGTCCAGAGCACAGAGAGTTGGTGCAATTGGCTACAATAGGCCTGAACTCAGGACACCGCCACAGGGCTGGCTGCGGCGTTTCAGGGGCCCAGGCAGGTGGGCCAAGCAGGAGGTTATGGGACCACAAGGCCACTTGGAGCCTCGTGGCTGGTTCCCAGATCTCACTGGGATGGAACAGCCCTTGAGGACACCTCAGAGTGCTGCCCAGGCTAAACCAGAGCAGCATGAGTGCCCCCAGAGACGCCCCCAGTTTTCAGAGACCTATTACCTCTACACTTCTGCTAGACTCCTTCCTGGAGAGCGTCAGCGCTCTCTTGCGGGAAAGGAGATACGTCAAACTGAACCGAAATACTCAGTGAGGCCCCCGGGTCTGGCATGGAGCCTGGCACGGCTGGAAAGGCAAAGACGAGTGGGAGGCGCCTCCCACGCTCTAGGCCCCGCCAGTCCGGTGTGAGCGCTGGGGGAGGGGGTGGCAGGGCAGCGGGGAGGCGGCAAACACCTAAGTGGCCGCTGCCCAGGGTAGAATGCAAGGTCAAGAAGACCAAGAGAAGGCTAGGCACCAGAGGAATGAGACAGTCCCGTCTGTTTAGGGTCAGGAGGACCTTCGTGGAGAAAGTGACATTTCTTTTCTTTTTTTCATTGCTTATCTGTGAGCTTGATAACAAGCAGCGTCTTTTTTATTTTTTAATTTTTGAATTTTTTTTTTATACAGCAGGTTCTTATTAGTTATCCATTTTATACATATTAGTGTATGTATGTCAATCTCAGTCTCCCAATTCATCACACCCCACCCCCTGGCCACTTTCCCCCCTTGGTGTCCATACGTTTGTTCTCTACATCTGTGTCTCTAGTTCTGTCCTGCAAACCGGTTCATCCGAACCTAGAAAAATGGTACAGATGAACCGGTTTGAAGGCGGCATTTCTTAAGAACAGTGATTCACTGCTCGGGCTGGGTGTAGGTTTTGACTCGGCCACTCCTACAAATAGTTCCGAACTCTCCAAGCATACATTGTCTCATCTGTAAAATGAGGAAAAGAATATTCCTGGCCGTGAAGCGGCTATGATGGTAGAATGTGGTCACGTACACAGCACTGAGCAGCCGATCTGCTGCAAAATAGTCCCAATCACTGTTCACTGTTATCAAGGACGGGTGGGATTTGAATTTACAGAGACCGCGGGGAAAGGGGAAAGCGTGGGAGGACGGTATAGATCAACTGAGCCCATCAGTTTAGGTTTCAACTAGTCAAATTACAATCTCATTTTAAATAACCAAGGAAGTTTCCATTTAAAGAACTCTAGTGGGGAAATGTTTTATAAAATGAAAATTCCTTTTAAAAGTGTGAAGAATCTCTCCCCATTTCCTACTTTAAAGTATGAGTTTCATATAGTTATTTCAGTGTGTATTAAGCAGGTCCTTTATTGAGGATGCTGTGCTAGGGATTGTGGCAATCCGGAGAGATCAGTGATCTCCACCCTCAAGGAGTTTGCAAGTAACAAGTTCAAGTGCACAGGTCCTGTTGGGGTGGAAGGTAGATTTCAGGAAGCCTAGTCCAGCCGTCTTTCAAATACCTCCAGGGAACTGGATGGGTTCCCCTGCCCCCCAGGCTCCTTGGTGTTGGGCAGACCAGCTTCTTCTGCTAAGATCAAGGGCAAATGGGCCATTGCTGACCCAGGTGGGCCAACCACCCCCAGCTGGAGGTGAGCATTGGAGGTCTGGTGAGAAATTCCAAGACCTGAGGGCAAAACTTCCCCAGCCAGCCTTCCTTTCCTGAATTTAAAATTAACAGCCCAACTGCAAAGAGAGTTTTTGTTCTGTGTTCACAGGGAAATGGTCTGTGCAGATCTGACCTTGGCTCTGACTCTCACCCCTCTCGCCACAGACCAGAACCACAGAAAACATTAACACTCAGTTCACCAAACTATTGCTCTTTGGCAAAAGGCATTCAGCCTTGTGTGTGTTTGTTGGAAGGGGGTTCAGAATATCCTAGTAATCGTTTATTGAGCCATGTGGGGGGGCTCATCATGCTCTGAAATAGATTCTTTCATCATCCCCATCTTGCAGATGAGAAAACCGAGACTTAGCAAGATTGAGTAACCTATCCAATGATCATACAGCTAAAATGAAGCAAATGAGGAATGTCCATCACAGCTGGACATCAAAGTCTGTGTTTTTAACCACAGCTTTACCAACACCCAACCCAGTGCCATGTTTTAGAGACTCTGTTACGTTTCTTTACAACCCCTTCTATGTCAGAATAGCAAAACTGTGGATTGTATACAAGAGGGTTGGAAACTCACAGCCTGGGGGCAGGAGAGGGTGTATCTGGAAAGGAAATATGTTTTATTTGGCTAAAAGAATGTTTCAAAAATATAATTTTAAAATTTAAATTAGATGTCTATCCTGCCATGTGTTTTATTACATCTGGCCCTTTGTATGTTTAATTACCTGCCTGAGCCCAGAAAGCATTTGAATCTATGACCCCTGGTAGAGCCAATCTCACCCTCCACTGTGACTTCGGGGCTGTGCCTTGACCCTTTTGTTTTGAAGGCACTTCGCCTTTCCTGCAGGAAGTACTCTGGGGCTGTCTCACCTGCAGTGCGAATTTGGACCATGGAGCCAGCCAAGCTGATGAGAGTCTAACCCTTCCCCTACTCCACCCACCTTCTCTCTCCCTGCCTGCCCTGCAAAGGACTCCACAGTCCTAGACAGGCAGCCTGTGTTCCCCAGGCCAGAAGTCCACTGAGTGTGGGCAGCACAAATGGGAGCGAGGCTGTCAGCAGTAACCCCACAGTCTTCACCGGACCCAATAATGCACAAGCCTGGCATTGACCGAGGCCTCTGGGTGCAAGGCTGGGTCACTGCCCAAGTTTCTGCAGACCCAAGGCAGCTCCCAACCCAGATCTGCCATGTTCTGAGACGGCAGCTGAGGTGAGGCCTCTGGGTCCAAGAGAGGGGCTAGCTGGTCCTCCAGGTGTCCTAAGGGCTGTGGGTGGCCCTTTGTTTGCCTGTTCCAGGACTAAGTCCTGGGCAGCCTTGTTTCATGAAACCAGGAAGCAGCCTCCTGATGGGAAAACTGCTGTGGAGAAAAAGGGTGTGTGTGTGTGTGTGTGTGTGTGTGTGCGTGCGCGCTGGGGTGGGGAAGCCAGGGAAGAGGGAGAGAAGAAGAGAGGAAGGAAAAAACAAAACAAGAGAAAACAGCCTAATTCAAAAGACATGTGGTTTTCTTCTTGTGGTTTGATGCAAGGGCTTGGTGGTTTAAGTAAAGATCAGAGCCCAGATTGTGGGAGAGTTAAAGACTAGGTGGGGCTGGGGAGAGTCCTGAGAACAAAGAGTCTATTGAGGGAGCCCCACCCGGGGAGAGGCTGGCAGCGGGAGGGAGGGAGGGTGGGCATCTCCACTCACCTGGGGAGCCTGCCCCGGCACAGGCTTCTGGTCTACCCACAAAGCCGTCACAGCCTGACTCACACATGAGAGCTTCTTCCTCTGAGACAGCAACTGCCAGATGCAATGCTGTACCAGGGAAGTTTCAGAGAGACTGTGATTCCCTATGAGATTGGGCTTGGGGTTCAGAAAATAAAGTCCCTATGGAGAAAGACCTGAGATGAAGACAAAGGTTTGAATTCTGTATAGTCACTAACACTGACTCAGAGCTTGGACCAGGCCACTTACAGTTCCAACATTCTAAGATTCTAGACCCCTTTTTAGGGGTGTGGGCTTTCTTCCTACTTCCTGAGCCCAGCAACATCAAGTTTATGTAACAAACTTGCCAGCCGCTCTTCTAAATGCTCTCTATTAACACATTAATCTTCACAAGTCTATGAAATGGGCTCTATGACTATTACCATTTTACACGTGAGGAAACTGAGGCACAGAGAGATTGAGCGACTTGCTGGATTGTGAGTCCAGGCAGTGAGCTCTGGCATGTATGTTACTAATGATGTACTGGTTCATTGTGGGAAGGTGAGAATGCCCAGGACTAGGCTGAAAATGAGACTCCCAAGGCTCAGACCCCTGCAGCCCATTCCCTTCCTTCAGCCCCCGACCCCCTCCCCCAGTACACACACAAATGCAGAAGATGATGTTCACTCCCTAGGGAGTCTAGGAGGCCTGGAGGAAGGCAGGCATCAGGGCCACCTGGCCCCTCTTCCGTCTGAGAGGTAAGGACTAGGCTCTGGCAAGGGTGAAGATCGTGACCATCAGACCCCTACCGTGCAAACAGCCTTTGAACCAAACCTCTCCTATGATTACAGTGCCCAGGATTTGGAATCTTGGGGCACATTGTATATTCTAGACATTGGAAACCCCATTGGCTATCACTATTGTAACTGGAAACCTCTTTTAAATGGTTATATAAGAATAATCCCAGGGAATTCCCTGGTGGTTCAGTGGTTAGGACTCTGCGTTTTCACTGCTGAGGGCAGGGGTTCAATCCCTGGTTGGGGAACTAAGATACTGCAAGCCATGCAGCATGGCCAAAAAAAAAAAAAAAAAAAAAGACTAGTCCCAGTGCTACCATCAGCCCAGTCAGGGTAGCTCCCCAACAGATCCAGAATGGAGGCCAAAGGTCTGCACACCAACACATATACTGGATTTCCTTTCAGCCAGACCAGGTGCTGTAAGACCAAGTTGCACTCCCTGCTCCCTCCTCACCCCCACCCCAGCAGCCTCACGCCTTCCCTCTCAGCAGATCACAGAGCCTGTTAAAGCCAACAGGAACCTTGGAGACCATCTAAGATCCCACAAAGCAGTGCAGTTGGTGGAAAGAGCCCTTTGGAGTCCCAGAGGCTAGTGGTTTGGAGCCCATCACTAGGATCTCTGAAATATCAATAAAAATACTCGCCTGAGTGGTTACTGTGAAGATGAAAAGGGGCTCTGCTCATAGAGCACGGAGCACAGTGCCTGGTGCAAGGTAGATGCTCAGTATGGTGGATATTACCACCTAGACCTGCACCTGATAGAGAAACTGATGATAACGTGTACCTGGCATTTTGATTAGTACTTTACATATGTTTCCTTATTTATTCCATGAAGTAAGACAAAGCAGTCACCTGAGACTCATAGTGGTTAAGGAACTTTCTTGAGGTTACTCAGGCTCGTGAGTGGCCAAGCTCAGATTGGAAAAGAATGGAGGGGTCCAGAGACCATTTGTGCCTGTCCGGCACCAATGGCCTAAAAATTATGATGAATCAATGAGAGAATGAATGAAAAAAATGAGTTAGGAAAGTCTGAGTTCAGAAATACCCACAAAATCTTATTGAAATAGTATCATTGCCAAATCACCCACAGCCCTGCCACCACCAAGGAAATCTGTACTGTATTTCCTGGGACTAATGTGGGTCAAAGGAGCTGCACTGGCAAAGGGTCTGTTTCTGGGAGGACCAAAGCATGTTTGTAGAGCAGAGAGAAATCCATAATGCAATGCTCACTCAAACCCAGTATTTTGTGACAAGACATTAAGCACCCTCCAATATGCTGGCCACTCTGGAGACACAAGGAAAGAGGAGCCAGTCTTGTTCTTATCATCCAGTGGAGAAGTAAGGAAGTTCTGTGTGAAAGAAGACAGGACAAGACTGAGCCCCAGATTTGAGGGAGGAAAAAGCAATGCCTGGCAGATATGTAGTGGTGTCCATGCAGTGAAGGAGTGGGGAGGGTGCGAGTGAGGGTTCAGCAGAGCCAGACATTAGTGGGCAGGGGAGTGGATCCCAGGGCTGTACTACCCCACTATCTGTTGCCCCTCTTTCTCGCCACAAGGTCCTGGGCACAGGAACCTTGCTCATGGAATTCTCCAACCCCAAGTGTCCCTCTCTGACTTGTGTAAATCTGGGCCCCCACCTAGAAACGTTTTAGGCTCTTAAGTACAGGGCATTCCTGATGCCTGAGATCTGGATGGGGGAGGGGGGGGTTCTGATGGTACCTGCCCAGCCCTCTCCTGTGAAATGTGAGACAGAACTCAGGAAGTAAAGCAAGCAAGATGAAGGGGACTCTACCACGTCAAGGTCATAAAAGACAAAAAAACGCAGGACAGACTGAAGAGACATGACAGCTGTCATTCTTGAATGAATCCTGGGTTTAAAAAAGCAAACAAACAAACAAAAAACAGATACTAAAGAACCTTACTGATATTGAAACAACTTGGGAAATTAGAGTATTGACTGGATAATACATAATAGTGTTGTAATATCCAATAAATTTCCTGAGTGTGAGAACTGAATTGTGGGTATGTTAGAGAAGGTCTTTGTTCTTAAAACTTACTTAATGCTGAAGAGTCATGACGTCTGCAACTAACTCTCTAACATTTCAGGAGGGGAATGTAAATATAACATAAATATAAATATAAACACAGAGGAAGAGGAAGAGAGAGACAGAGGAAGAGAGACACAGAGACACAGAATTATGAAGAGAAAATGGGGTACCATGTTAATCAATGAATAATCTAGGAGAGGAGTTTGCAAGTATTCATTACACATTTCCGTAAATTTGTGTTTATTCAAGGTAAAAATTTGGGGAGAATGTTTAATGCTGAGCATGAGCAGAGTGGAAAGTGCTGGCATTGGAGAGGACGAGGTAGAGGATGGGCTGGAGAACAGGAGACTGGCTTGGAGGGCTCCCTACACTTATCCTTGGAGGGTCCCTTGGAAATGAATTAACCTGTCTGAATCCATTTCTCCTTTAGGATATTGGGATGATAATATTGCTTATCTTTCATAGCTTTGAAGTTTAACAGATAATGTATATATATATAAGTGTGTTTTGTAAACTGTCCAGTGAAGTGTACCAATGACAATTATGATTTAAGAGAAGCACAAGTGAGAAGAAGGGCTGGCAGAGAGGGTTTCAGGAGGTAAATCTTAACCAAAGAAGGTTCTATACCATCCCTTAATGCCTTGCTCTGTGGCTGATGCAATTTGCTTGCTTTCTATCTTTCCTTCTTTCTTTTTTTTTTTTTAACTCTCTTCCTCCTTCTATGTGTGTTAAGTTTAATAAGTAAAGAGCAGTAAGAAAATTGAAGAAAGGTAGAAAATGAAGGAAGCTTTATACTTTGATGCCTCAGGGCCAGAACGTTCAGAGAAGTATCTTCCCAATCCCAGATACAATCTGCTCCAAGGACTTTAAAGTTGTTTTTTGTTTTTTGTAGGGGTGTTGGTCCTTTGAAAAGGATTTTAAAGTTTATACAAATCAATGCAATAAAATGGCAATTACCATGTAATTAAGGCATCATTCAATTGGGGTTCACCAAGACCTGGCACTTAGGAGTCCAAGCATGAATCATGAGTCTTTTTTTTTTTTTTAACAGTTGCTGAAGCGTGGGTGGAAATGCTATGACTTTCTGTGGAAAATCCAGATCATTTTCTTTTCCTCTTAAAAACTTTATTTTTTAGAGCAGTTTTAGGTTCACAGTAAAACTGAGCAGTAGTACAAAGAGATCCCATATACCTGCTCCCCCTCCACACAACAGTGGTACATTTGTTACATGAACCTACATTAACACGCCCTTATCACCTAGAATCCATAGTTTATCTTAGGGTTCACTCTTGGTTGTTGTGCCTTCCATGAGTTTTGACAAATGTATAATGATGTGTCCACCATGATAGTTTCATTGCCCTAAGAATCCCCGGTGCTCTGCCTATTCATCCCTCTCTCCCCGCAACCTCTGGCAACCACTGATCTTTTTACTGTTTCCATAGTTTCACATTTTCCAAAATGTCATATAATTGGAATCATACAGTGTGTAGCCATTTCAGATTGGCTTCTTTCACTTAGTAATATGCATTTACGTTTCCTCCTTGTCTTTTCATAGCTTGACAGCTCATTTCTTTTTAGTGCTGAATAATACTCCACAGTTTATTTATCTATTCACCTACTGAAAGACATCTTGGTTGCTTCCAAGTTTTAGCAACTATGAATAAAGCTGCTATATAAATTCACATTCAGGGGCTTCCCTGGTGGCGCACTGGTTGACAATCTGCCTGCCAATGGAGGGGACACGGGTTCGAGCCCTGGTCTGGGAAGATCCCACATGCCGCGGAGCAACTAGGCCCGTGAGCCACAACTACTGAGCCTGCGCGTCTGGAGCCTGTGCCCCGCAACAAGAGAGGCCACGACAGTGAAAGGCCCGCACACTGCGATGAAGAGTGGCCCCCGCTTGCCGCAACTAGAGAAAGCCCTCGCACAGAAACAAAGACCCAACACAGTCAAAAATAAAAATTAATTAATTAATTAATTAAAAAAAGAATTCACATTCAGGTCTTTGTGTGGACATAAGTTTTCAGCTCCTTTGGGTAAACACCAAGAATATGATTGCTGGATTATATGGTAAGAGCATGTTTAGTTTTGTGAGAAACCACCAAACTGTCTTCTAAAGTGGCTGTACCACTTTGCATTCCCACCAACAAAGAATGAGAGCTCCTGCTACTACACATGCTGACCAGCATTTGGTATTGTTCTGGATTTTGGCCACTCTAAAAGGTGTTCAGTGGTATCTCGTGGTTTTGATTTGCATTTCCCTATTGACTTAAAGATGTGGAGCATCTTTTTATATGCTTATTTGCCATCTGTATATCTTCTTTGGTGAGTTGTGTGGCCTATTTCTTAATTGGGTTTGGGTTTCTTATTGTTGAGCTTTAAGTTCCTTGATATATTTTGGATAGCAGTCCTATATCAGATATGACATGTCTTCTGCAAATATTTTCTCCCAGTCTGAGGCTTGTCTTCTCATTCTCTTGGCAGTGTCTTTCATAGACAGAAGTTTTTAATATTAATGAAGTCCAGCTTATCATTGTTTCTTTTGTGAAACATACCTGGATAAATCCCACTTGGCAATAGTGTGTAATTCTTTTTATAGATTGTTGGATTTGATTTGCTAATATGTTTTTAGGATTTTTGCATCTTTGTTCATGAGAGATATTGGTCTGTAGTTTTCTTTTCTTATAAAGTCTTTGTCTGGTTTTGATGTTATGGTAATGTTGACCTCATAGAATGAGTTGGGAAGTATTCCTTCTGCTTCTATCTTCTGGAAGAGATGATAGAAAATTGGTAAAATTTCTTCCTTAAGTCTTTGGTAGAATTCACCAGTGAATCCATCTGGGCCTTGGGTTTTCTGTTTTGGAAGCTTATTAAGTATTGGTTCAATTAATTTAATAGATATAAGCCTGTTCAAATTGTCTGTTCCTTCTTGTAAGTTTTAGCAGATTGTGTCTTTCAAGGAATTAGTCCATTTCATCTAGGTTATCAAATTTGTGGACATAAGGTTGGTCACAGTATTCCTTTATTTTCCTTTCATTGTCTGTGGGATCTGTAGTGATTTCCCATCTTTCATTTCTGATATTAGTTTTTGTGCCTTTTCTCTTTTTATCTCACTTAGCCTGGCTAGAGGCTTATCAATTTTATTGATCTTTTCAAAGAATCAGATTTTGGTTCCATTGATTTTTTTCTATTGATTTCCTGTTTTCAATTTCATTGATGCCTGCTCAAATTCTTATTATTTCTTTTATTCTGCTTAATTTGGATTTAGTCTTCTTTTCCTACTTTCCTAAGGTGGAAGCTTAGACTACTGATTTTGGATCTTTCTTCTTTACTAATATATGCATCCAATGCTATAAATTTTCCTCTAAGCACTGCTTTTACTGCAACCCACAAATTTTGGTAAGTGGTATTTTCATTTTCATTTAATTCAAAATATTTTAAAATTACTCTTGAGATTTCTTCTTTGATCCATGTGTCATTTAGAAGTGTGTTGTTTTATCTTCATATGTTTTGGGATTTTGCATCTTTCTGTTTGTGTATTCCTTAACTACTTATTGTGGATATAGATGATTTTACGACTTTTGTCTTTTAACCTTCCTACTAGCTTTATACATGGTTGATTTACTACCTTTATTGTATATTTGCCTATGCCAATGAGATTTTTCCTTTTGTAATTTTCATATTTCTAGTTGTGCCCTTTCTTTTTCCACTTAGAGAAGTCCCTTTAACATTTCTTGTGAAACTGGTTTGGTGGTGCTGAACTTTTTTAGCTTTTGCTTGTCTGTAAAATTTTGATCACTCCATCAAATCTGAATGAAAACTTTGCTGGGTAGAGCATTCTTGGTTGTAGTTTTTCCCTTTCATCACTTTAAATATATTGTGCCACTCCCTTCTGGCCTGCAAAGTTTCTGCTGAAAAGTCAGCTGATAGCTTTATGGGAGTTCTCTTATACGTAACTTGTTTCTTTTCCCTTTCTGCTTTTACTCTTCTCTTCTTATCTTTAATTTTTGCCAGTTTGATAATAACTTGTCTTGGTGTGGTCCTCTTTGGGTTGATCCTATTTGGGACTATCTGTGCTTCCTGGACCTGGATGTCTGTTTCCTTTCCCAGGTTAGGGAAGTTTTCAGCTAACGTGTCTTCAAATACGTTCTCAGCACCTTTCTCTCTCTCTTCTCCTTCTGGAGTACCTGTAATGAGAATATTAGTGCACTTGATGTTGTCCCAGGGGTTTCTTAAACTGTCCTCATTTCTTTTTATTCTTTTTTCTTTTCAGCATGGGTGACTTCCACTACTCTGTCTTCCAGCTCACTGATCCATTCCTCTTATCATCTAATATACTGTTGATTCCATCTAGTGTATTTTTTATCTCAGTTATTATATTCTTCATCTCTGTTTGGTTCTTCTTTATATTTTCTAACTCTTTGTTGGAAACTTCTAACTTCTCACTCTATTCATCCAATCTTCTCCTGGGTTCTTTGAGAATCTTCAAGATCATTACTTTGAACTCTTTTATCAGGGAGTTTACTTATCTCCACTTCACTCAGTTCTTCCTCTGAAGTTTTATCTTGTTCCTTCATTTGGAACATATTCCTCTGTCACCTCATTTTGCCTAATTCGCCTTTTTTTTTTTTTTTTTTTTTTTGGCTGTGTTGGGTCTTCGTTTCTGCACGAGGGCTTTCTCCAGTTGTGGCGAGTGGGGCCACTCTTCATCACGGTGCGCAGGCCTCTCACTGTCGCGGCCTCTCCCGTTGCAGAGCACAGGCTCCAGACGCGCAGGCTCAGTAGTTGTGGCACACGGGCTTAGTTGCTCCGCGGCATGTGGGATCTTCCCGGACCAGGGCTCGAACCCGTGTCCCCCGCACTGGCAGGCGGACTCTTAACCACTGCGCCACCAGGGAAGCCCGCCATTTTTATTTCTATGTATTTTGTAGATTGGTTATGCTTCCCAACTTTAGAGAAGTAGTCTTGTAGGAGATGTCCTATGAGTCCCAGCAGCACATTCCCCTAAGGTCACCAGAGCTATATGTTCTAGGAATGTCCCTTATATGGGTTGTATGGGTCCTTCTGTTCTGATGAGCTGACTACTGTGAGCAGTCTGGTAGGCGTCACTGGCCACTGGTCCAGTTGGTGGCCAGGCCCTGCCCTGTGCAGAGGCTGCTGGCCACTGGCGTGTGGGGCTGGGTCACAAGACATCTGGCTGCAGAGCCCTAGGGGGTCCTGGGGCTAGTGCTGCCCCACTGGTGGGCAGAGCCAGTTTCTGGGGTGGGTGGCTGTGGGGCTAGGGGCCCTGGATCTAGTGTTGGCCTGCTGGTGGGTGGTCTGAGTCCTGACATGGTTGGCTGTGGGGCTGTGGTGGTCCTGGAGCTGGTGTCCACCCACTGGTGGACGAGGCTGTGTTCCAGCACTAATAAGCTAGAGGGAGGCTTCCAAAATAGAGCTTGCCAGTACCAGTGTCCTTGTGGTACAACGAGCACCCCAAAATGGCTGTCACCAGTGTCTGTGTCCCCAGGGTGAGCTCCACCTGTGTCCTGCCTCTCCAGGAGGCTCTCCAAGATCAGCAGGTGGGTCTGACCCAGGCTCCTTTCAAATTACTGCTTCTCCCTGTGTCCCAGCACATGTGAGATTTTGTGTGCACCCTTCAAGAGTGGGGCCTCTATTTCCCACAGCCTTCTGGCTCTCTTGAAAGTAAACCCCACTGGTCGTCAAAGCCAAATGTTCTGGGGTCTCATCTTCCCAGTGTAGGACCCCTGGGCTGGGGAGCCCATTGTGGGCTTGGACCATTCTCTCCTTGGGGAGAACGTCTGGAATTGTAATTATTCTCCAGTTTGTGTGTCACCCACCCAGGGGTATGGGTCTTGACTATACTGCATCTCTGCTCCTCCTACTGATCTTATTGTGGTTTCTTCTTTATATCTTAGTTGTAGAAGATCTTTTCTGCTAGTCTTCCACTATTTCTCATCAATCGTTGCTCTGTAAATGGTTGCAATTTTTGTGTGCCCGTGGGAGGAGGTGAGCTCAGAATCTTCCTACTCTGCCATCTTGGCCACTGTTATATATGTATTTATATTCAAAGTGAGTTTCTTGTGCAAAATTTATAGTTGGATCTTGTTTTTAATCCACTATGAAAATCTCTGTCTTTTAATTGTGCATTTAAGACATTGATGTGGGACTTCCCTGGTGGCGCAGTGGTTAAGAATCCTCCTGCCAATGCAGGGAACACGGTTCGAGCCCTGGTCTGGGAAGATCCCACATGCTGCAGAGCAACTAAGCCCACGAGCCACAACCACTGAGCCAGCACACCACAACTACTGAAGCCCGCGCCTAGACCCCGTACTCCACAACAAGAGAAGCCACCGCAATGAGAAGCCCGCACACCGCAACAAAGAGTACTCCCCGCTCGCTACAACTAGAGAAAGCCCATGCGCAGCAACAAAGACCCAATGCAGCCAAAAATAAATAAATAAATTTATAAAAAATTTAAAAATAAAACAATAAAACATCGATGTTTAAAGTGATTATTGATATAGTTGGATTAATAATATCTGCCATATTTTTTACTGTTTTGTATTTGTTGTCCTTTTCTTTGTTCCTACTTTCGTCTTCCACTCTATCTTTATGATTTTAATTGAACATTTTATATGATTCCATCTTCTCTCCTTTCTTAATATACCAGTTGTCATCTCTCTGTAACTTTTTTCAGTGGTTGCCCTAGAGTTTGCAATATACAACCAATCGAAGTTCACTTTCAAATAACACTATACTGCTTCACAGGTAAGAACAAAATAATTCTAATTCCTTCCTCTCTACTCTTGTATTGTTGCTGTCAATAATTTCACTTATATTATGATATATATGTATATATGTATATATAGTTGTACATATGTATATTATATATATAATTGAATACATTGTTACTATTATGGTTGATCTCTTAGATCAATTAAGAATAAGAAAAATAAGGACTTCCCTGGTGGCGCAGTGGTTAAGAATCCGCCTGCCAATGCAGGGGACACGGGTTTGAGCCCTGGTCCAGGAAGATCCTACATGCCACAGAGCAACTAAGCCCGTGTGCCACAACTACTGAGCCCGTGCACTGCAACTACTGAAGCCTGCGCTCCTAGAGCCCATGCTCCACAACAAGAGAAGCCACCGCAGTGAGAAGCCCGTGCACCGCAACGAAGAATAGCCCCTGTTCGCCGCAACTAGAGAAAGCCCGTGCGCAGCAATGAAGACCCAACGCAGCCAAATATTAATTAATTAATTAATTAATTAATTAATTTTTAAAAAGAATAAGAAAAATAAAAAATTTTACTTTGCCTTACTTATTCCTTCTCCAATCCTCTTCCTTCCTTAATGTAGACCTGAGTTTCTGACCTATATCATTTTCCCTCTCTCTGAAGAATTCCTTTTAACATTTCTTGCAAAGCAGGTCTACTAGCAACAAATTCCCTCAATTTTTGTCTGTAGTCCTTATTTCTCCTTCCCTTTTGAAGGATAATTTTGCAGAGTAGAGAATTCTAGATTGGTGGAGGTTTTTCTCTCAACACATTAAATATTCCATTTAACTCTCTTCTTGCTTGAATGGTTTCTGAGGAAAAATTGGATGTAATTCTTTTCTTTGTTCCACTGTCAGTAAAGTGATTTTTTTTGGCTTTGGTTTCTTTCTTTCAGGATTTTTCCTTATCTTTGCTTTTTGATAGTCTGAATAAGCCACGCTTAGGTATCGTTTCTGGGGTTTTGTTGTTGTTGTCTGTTTTGTTTTGTTTGGCATTTATCCTGCTGGTGTTCTCTGAGCTTCCTGGATCTGTGGTTTTTAATTTGGGGAAATTCTCAAGACATTATTTCTTCAAACATTGCCTCTGTCCCTCTCTCTCTTTCTTCTCTTTCTGGTAATCCTAATACAAGTATGTTATAACTTTTGTAGTTGTCCCACAGTTCTTAGATATGCTATTATGGTTTTTTTTTTCTGTGTGTTTTTTTTTTTGTTTTGTTTTCATTCTTTTTTTCTCTTTGCTGTTCTGTTTTAGGAGTTTCAATTGACATACCCTCAAGCTCAGAAATTCTTTCATCAGCCATGTCCAATCTACTAATGAGCCCATCAAATGCATTCTTCATTTCTATTACACTGTTTTCAATCTCTAGCATTTATTTTTTCTTCTTTCTTAGAATTTCCATCTTTCGTCTCACATTGACCACACTCAGATATGGCAGGGATGTTGGAATTATCAGACCAGGAATTTAAGACAACTATGATTATTATGCTAAGGGCTCTAATGGATAAAGTACACAGAAGCAGATCACCTCCCATTTCTGCAGGGCCCCCTTCTACATCCTTCAAATCAGGCTGCACCCAGTCTTCTATCCTCAATGAGAATGCCAGACCAAGTGCACACGGGGCTGCTCAGATATTCATCATTTCAAATTTCTGCAGCATTAAGACAGCACACCTGCTATAATAGGGGGAAAGGCCATCCTTCTAGGATAAAATATATCTTAGTTTACCTCGGTTAAGGTTTTCACTCTCCATTGTTCCTCCTGTCCACATCTACCATTCTAATGCCTCCCAAGAATCCCTTGTGACCTCTCCTGACTTTCAGACTTCAAGTATACAGATTAAGGCTTATTGAATGCTCAGACCCATAAGCAATGGGCCTTTGGAAAATCCCCAACACTTCTGTGTTGTTTGCATGCTGGAACAGAGAAGAATTTGTGACTCTTCACTCCATTTCAATGAGAAAAAATGTCTAACATGTCCCACAGTTATGACACTAAAGAGTTACTAAAGACACAACCATGTAGAGAGATGTGGTCTCTACCTCCAAAGAAATCACAGACTAGCACAGACTCAGTAACTGACACAGAGCCAGTTAAGGGTAAAGTAAGCCTATGGGTTTCAACTTGCACTTACCCCTGTAGTGAGCATCAAAATATAAATATTTGTGTCAATTATATTGCAATGAAACTGGAAGAAAAATAAACAAATATTTGTTCACTAGATGGAAGGATGGATACATACATACATACATAGTTGAACATATGCATAAATGGTCCTCTATTAAACCCAGAAGGATCCCATATTTACCAAAGAGGCATCTGGAGGTGGCCTCAAAAATTGAATCCAGAAAGTAGCCCCAAAAAAGTATCAGCACAGATAAAAATAGGCTATTACTAATCATTCCCTAATTTTAAAAAAAAGACTAGCATATCCAAGAACTGTGAAACTGCAGTATCAGAATTACATAAGGAGTTTTCAAAATTACAGGTGACCCTCAGGCTCCATCTCTGGAGATTCTGATTCAGTGAGGGTATAATACTAAGTATCTGTATTTTTTAAAGCTTCTGGGGTTGTTCTGATGCACAATTGAGTTTCAGAGCCATTGGGACAGATTCCCAAGATCAGGAAGCCACATAAATCCAGACAAGAGCACAAGGAAGAGCGAAAACTTGTTTTACAAGGCTCATCCAGGGGAAAACCAAAACAAAACAAAAACAGATTTTCTTGCAGAATTGGGCCTTGAGTTGAAAATAGACATCAATTTGGTGGTGGGTACTAAGAGAGTTGTACATGACCCTTATTAAAGTAACAAGGCTCTGAAAGTATTTAATGCTAACATCATACTGTTCACCCATGGTTCTCAAACAAGTATCATGGTACTACTCCCTCTATGAAAAAATAAGTCTATGGAAGAAAGAGAAATCATCTCAGTGTTTGCACAGTGAAAAAGTATTGTTTTTCTACTGTGGAAATGTGAACCTGTCACTACAATGATTATCTCCTCCATCGAACCCTAAAAGGTCAACAATGTGGGGCTCAATTAGCTTAATTCATTCTTATCTTGTCATTGGCATGTCCTGCCATCAAAAACTAGTGAAGGGGCTTCCCTGGTGACGCAGTGGTTGGGAGTCCGCCTGCCGGTGCGGGGGTCACGGGTTCGGGCCCTGGTCCGGGAGGATCCCACATGCCGCGGAGCAGCTGGGCCCGTGCTCCACGGCTACTGAGCCTGCGCTCTGGAGCCTGCAAGCCACAGCTACTGAGCCCGCATGCCATAACTACTGAAGCCTGCGTGCCTGGAGCCCATGCTCTGCAACAGGAGAGGCCACCGCAGTGAGAGGCCCGTGCGCCGCGGCGGGGGGTGGCCCCCGCTCGCCGCAACTGGAGAAAGCCCGCGGGCATCAACGAAGACCCGAGGCAGCCAAAAATAAATAAATTAAATAAATAAATTAAAAAAAAAAAACTAGTGAAGGCTTCTCTTAGGTTTTCCTTCACCAGTACCTGTGGCTGTCCCAGCCTAGGGAGCTCCACAAAACCCAGTCCAGAATTGCAAGCCAGGAACCACCTCATGAGAAAAATTCATGCCCTTCATGTTCACTTGAGAATGTACAATATCTGGAAGCCATTGGCTTTATCCCCAGTAAATAAAAATTCAATCTGGCCTGGGGAAACAATAAATTAGATTTTTGAGACCAGGATACAACATTGGATTTATATGGACCTTTCAGAAAACCCATTATGCTGAAACTGAACTCTTCCCACTGCTTAATTAAAGCATGATCGTTCACATCAAAAAAGGAAGCCACACTGTACAGAAAGAGTTATCCACTTGGCTCCTTGAGACATGGAGCTCTCCCATACTTTTCAGGAGCAGAGTCAGAAAGAGAAAAACAAATACCATATGCTAACACATATATATGGAATCTAAGAAAAAAAAAAAAGGTCAGGAAAACCCTAGGGGCAAGATGGGAATAAAGACACAGAACTACTAGAGAATGGACTTGAGGATATGGGGAGGGGGAAGGGTAAGCTGGGACAAAGTGAGAGAGTGGCATGGACATATATACACTACCAAACGTAAAATAGATAGCTACTGGGAAGCAGCCGCATAGCACAGAGAGATCAGCTCGGTGCTTTGTGACCACCTAGAGGGGTGGGATAGGGAGGGTGGGAGGGAGGGAGACGCAAGAGGGAAGAGATATGGGGACATATGTATATGTATAACTGATTCACTTTGTTATAAAGCAGAAACTAACACACCATTGTAAAGCAATTATACTCCAATAAAGATGTTAAAAAAAAAAAAAACCTTTTGCAGGGGGGTGGCGGGGGTGGGGGTGTGATGAATTGGGAGACTGGGATTGACATGTATACACTAATATGTATAACATAGATAACTAGTAAGAACCTGCTGTATAAAAAATAAATAAATAAAAATAGAGATCATACTTAAAAAAAAAAAACTAGGATGCTTTCATGGACAATGTTCACACACTTAAGCCTTAATTTATAACATGTTGAGCCCTTGAAAGTAACAAAATTGCATCTGGCTAAATAGTCTCCAAGGAAAGAGTAACATGAACCTAATTTGTTCCTGTTATCCTGAAGTATAGTATATGTGACACCAGACTTTGTGTCTCCTTGATTTATAATCCCTGGCTTCCTTCTTAAGGCTCTGCCTCTCTCCTGATTCATGCTGCTGTCACTACTTGAAATGACCTCCCTAAACTGGCAGAAATCCAGGGTAGGCCCCAGGCCACATGGGCCAATGTGTACCATGTGCCATACTGAGGTGCCCTCCATTTCTAGACTTGGCTAAAATGTCACACTCAGAGCATGGCACATGGCTCTCTGAGCATGATATGGCCATGGAGCCAGATAATGTAACATAGTGGTGTGATCCATTAAGAAATGGAAGATGGAAGGGAGCTGCATAATAAAGTTGTCCCCACTTCTCCCTAGTGTAGACTACTCTGAGGACTAGTTTCTCCCTGAAAATATTTTGGAGAAAATCCAGTGTGCAGCCTGAACATGCAAACCAATTGAGATGTATGCCTTTTCAACACTTGTTGTAACACAGTGGCCAGTACAGTAACATGTTGCAATGTTTCTTATTTCCTTGACTCACTTCCCATTTTTCTTCACCCTCAGCCCGCTGGTCTTGCATTTCACAAATATAACATTAGCATATTGAGCTTTGCTTAAAGCTCTGTCCTAGACTAGAAAACATGGGCTAAAACAATTGTCCAAGAGTGATTCTAGTAAACAATCCTCAGGATGGAATTAGGGAGGTGAATGGTCCACCTGTCTGAGAGTAACAGGTACTTCATTGCTGGTGGTACATGGAATGGTAGTAATCCCTCTGCATTTGATAGATCCATGATTTCGTCAACTTTCACTTCAGTTAATTGGGATAAAGTGCAGGTGGAGGGAGGTCAAGGCAATGCCCAGTGGAGATCAAGTGGTCATGGCAGCCAACTAATATAGAAACAATGTTAATGACAAGGATTGTGGATTAGGGTGGATACTGATGACAGCATTAAACACATTTGAATAAATAACAGGCTCAGGGTACTCAGTTTAAGGCATGATCTAAAATCCAAATGACCTCTATGGCAATATTGAAAGAAGTCTTTATTTCCTGCAGCCTCAGGGAAGACTGGGCTGAAAATCAGGGCAAAGATCTGATGCTAAGGGTTCCGGATCTGCCATTAAAATAAAATGCAGAAGCTTGGCAAATATTCTCTGTCCAGTCAGAACCATGATAGAGAACACATGGGACTCTGAGTTCTGGGATGGAGACATTTAAGAATGAACTGAGCATCTTGAAACTCTAAATTCCCTTAAGCCTCCTTCTCAAAGAAGCAGCACCTTCATCTTTGCCAGAGGAGACTAGACTCTACTTGCCTGAAGAATGTTCAGTGATCTCACCTGAAGAAGTTTCTTCACAAGATGATGCTTGTCGTCCTCAAGAAATGTTAGCTTTGTTCCAGCAACACTCCTTGTCTCCAGACTGATAGTCAAAGTCAGGTCTCAGCAAGCTCAGATGGAGATACAAAACCTCTGTTTCTAGAGAAGATTGTCTAGATGGGAAAGAAATTACAAAACCTAGCAGGAACTGAGGAACATAAATGGAAATGAGTAATGAGGGTGTTAGCCCAGGGGGTGGCAGAATACAGGACTTGAGAGTGGGGAATTCATTGACATGTGGTAACTCATGTATGACTCATAATTTCATTTGTATCAAGAACACCTGGGTAGTTTGCTGGGATGGTTACTTGGAGCCTGGACTCCACAAGGGACTACAGTAAACAAAGCGGAGGATGCCAGAAGGCTTGGGGAAGTGGGAATATTAAACAGAGATTTATGCCAGGTACGGTCCAAAAACCTACCACTGAGAGGATAAACTCTTCGCTAAGTAGTAAGAAATACATTGGTAAAGAAGATGTCGGCATCTTAAAGAAGCTCAGTGTTGGCTTTCAGAGGCACAATGAACATAATTACTTAATAGGAAGCAAATTGGAGTGGCAGTTGAGATTCCTTGAGCCATAAGGATTTATGGCAGTTGTTAATAGCTTTTGGTGTCCAGGGTGTTAAGGTAAATGGGTGACCAAATAGAATACTACCATAATTATATACACACAAAAAAATCTAGATCTGGAAAATAGTAGGCTGACATTAGCCAGTGCAAAGGAAAACTGTGACCCTTACCTCTAAGCCAGTTCACAGACTCAGAGCCCATGGTGAAGGGAATTCCAAGACTCTAAGTCCAGACCAAAGTCATTGTCCAGAGTATCCAGTGTATCTGTGAACCCACCCTGTGGTTATTCTCCCAGTTCCCAAATATATAGTTAGGATAGACATACTTAGCATATACCTAGCAGCTGACGGATCCCTCACAGTGTTGGCCTGATTTGTGGAGTAAGGGTCATTATGATTGGAAGTCCTTGAAATTTCCCCATCCCTAATACCAACCTCCAAATTAATCAGAAGCAATATCACATTTCTGGAAGAATTTCAAAGTTAGCACCACCATCAAAGATGAGAAAGACGAAGGGTGACAACTAGCTGCTGGACAGTCATCGACAGGAAGACACTGGAACTCACCAAAAAAGATACCCCACATCCAAAGACAAAGGAGAAGCCACAATGAGACGGTAGGAGGGGCGCAATCAGAGTAAAATCAAATCCCATAACTGCTGGGTGGGTGACTCACAGACTGGCAAACACTTATACCACAGAAGTCCACCCACTGGAGTGAAGGTTCTGAGCCCCATGTCAGGCTTCCCAACCTGGGGGTCTGGCAATGGGAGGAGGAATTCATAGAGAATCAGACTTTGAAGCCTAGTGGGAATTGATTGCAGGACTTCGACAGGACTGGGGGAAACAAAGACCCCACTCTTGGAGGGCACACACAAAATAGTGTGCGCATCGGGACCCAGGGGAAGGAGCAGTGACCCTGGGGGAGACTGAACCAGACCTACCTGCTAGTGTTGGAAGGTCTACTGCAGAGGCGGGGGGTGGCTCTGTTTCACCGTGGGGACAAGGACACTGGCAGCAGAAGTTCTGGGAAGTACTCCTTGGCGTGAGCCCTCCCAGAGTCTGTCATTAGCCTCACCAAAGAGCCCAGGTAGGCTCCAGTGTTGGGTTGCCTCAGGCAAAACAACCAACAGGGAGGGAACCCAGCCCCACCCATCAACCGTCAAGTGGATTAAAGTTTTACTGAGCTCTGACCGCCACAGCAACAGTCAGCTCTACCCACCACCAGAGCCTCCCATCAAGCCTCTTAGATAGCCTCAAACACCAGAGGGCAGACAGCAGAAGCAAGAAAAATTATAATCCTGCAGCCTGTGGAATAAAAACCACATTCACAGAAAGATAGACAAGATGAAAAGGCAGAGGGCTATATACTAGATGAAGGAACAAGAAAAAAACCCCAGAAAAACAACTAAATGAAGTGGAGATAGGCAACCTTCCAGAAAAAGAATTCAGAATAATGATAGTGAAGATGATCCAGGACCTCGGAATAAGAATTGAGGCAAAGATTGAGAAGATGCAAGAAATGATTAACAAAGACCTAGAAGAATTAAAGAACAAACCAACAGAGATGACCAATACAATAACTGAAATGAAAACTACACTAGAAGGAATCAGTAGCAGAATAACTGAGGCAGAAGAACGGATAAGTGACCTGGAAGACAGAATGGTGGAATTCACTGCTGCGGAACAGACTAAAGAAAAAAGAATGAAAAGAAATGAAGACCGCCTAAGAGACCTCTGGGACAACATTAAATGCAACAACATTCGCATTATAGGGGTCCCAGAAGGAGAAGAGAGAGAGAAAGGACCAGAGAAAATATTTGAAGAGATTATAGTCACAAACTTCCCTAACATGGGAAAGGAAATAGCCACCCAAGTCCAGGAAGGGCAGACAGTCCCATACAGGATAAACCCAAGGAGAAACACGCCAAGACACATAGTAATCAAATTGGCAAAAATTAAAGACAAAGAGAAATTATTGAAAGCAGCAAGGGAAAAACGACAAATAACATACAAGGGAACTCCCATAAGGTTAACAGCTGATTTCTCAGCAGAAACTCTACAAGCCAGAAGGGAGTGGCATGATATACTTAAAGTGATGAAAGGGAAGAACCTAAAACCAAAATTATTCTACCTGGCAAGGATCTCATTTAGATTTGATGGAGAAATCAAAAGCTTTACAGACAAGCAAAAGCTAAGAGAATTCAGCACCACCAAACCAGCTCTACAACAAATGCTAAAGGAACTTCTCTAAGTGGGAAACACAAGAGAAGAAAAGGACCTACAAAAATAAACCCAAAACAATTAAGAAAATGGTCATAGGAACATACATATCGATAATTACCTTAAACGTGAATGGATTAAATGCTCCAACCAAAAGACACAGGCTTGCTGAATGGATACAAAAACAAGACCCATATATATGCTGTCTACAAGAGACCCAATTTAGACCTAGGGGCACATACAGACTGAAAGAGAGGGGATGGAAAAAGATATTCCATGCAAATGGAAATCAAAAGAAATCTGGAGTAGCTATACTCATATCAGATAAAATAGACTTTAAAATAAAGAATGTTACAAGAGACAAGGAAGGACACTACCTAATGATCAAGGAATCAATCCAAGAAGAAGATATAACAAGTATAAATATATATGCACCCAACATAGGAGCACCTCAATACATAAGGCAACTGCTAACAGCTATAAAAGAGGAAATCAATGGTTACACAATAATAGTGGGGTTACTTACTTACACCACTTACACCAATGGACAGATCATCCAAAATGAAAATAAATAAGGAAACAGAAGCTTTAAATGACACAATAGACCAGATAGATTTAACTGATATTTATAGGACATTCCATCCAAAAACAGCAGATTACACGTTCTTCTCAAGTGCGCACGGAACATTCTCCAGGATAGATCACATCTTGGGTCACAAATCAAGCCTCAGTAAATTTAAGAAAATTGAAATCATATCAAGCATCTTTTCTGACAACAATGCTATGAGATTAGAAATGAATTACAGGGAAAAAAATGTAAAAAACACAAACACATGGAGGCTAAACAATACATTACTAAATAACCAAGAGATCACTAAAGAAATCAAAGAGGAAATCAAAAAATACCTAGAGAAAAATGACAATGAAAACACGATGACCCGAAACCTATGGGATGCAGCAAAAGCAGTTCTAAGAGGGAAGTTTATAGCTATACAAGCCTACCTAAAGAAACAAGAAAAATCTCAAGTAAACAATCTAACCTTACACCTAAAGAAACTAGAGAAAGAAGAACAAACAAAACCCAAAGTTAGCAGAAGGAAAGAAATCATAAAGATCAGAGTGGAAATAAATGAAATAGAAACAAAGAAAACAATAGCAAAGATCAATAAAACTAAAAACTGGTTCTTTGAGAAGATAAACAAAATTGATAAGCCATTAGCCAGACTCATCAAGAAAAAGAGGGAGAGGACTCAAATCAATAAAATCAGAAATGAAAAAGGAGAAGTTACAACAGACACCACAGAAATACAAAGCATCCTAAGAGACTACTACAAGCAACTCTATGCCAATAAACTGGACAAGCTGGAAGAAATGGACAAATTCTTAGAAAGGTATAACCTTCCAAGACTGAACCAGGAAGAAATAGAAAATATGAACAGACCAATCACAAGTAATGAAATTGAAGCTGTGATTAAAAATCTTCCAACAAACAAAAGTCCAGGACCAGATGGCTTCACAGGTGAATACTATCAAACATTTAGAGAAGAGCTAACACCCATCCTTCTCAAACTCTTCCAAAAAATTGCAGAGGAAGGAACACTCCCAAACTCATTCTATGAGGCCACCACCACCCTGATACCAAAACCAGACAAAGATACTACAAAAAAAAGAAAATTACAGACCAATATCACTGAGAACATAGATGCAAAAATCCTCAACAAAATACTAGCAAACAGAATCCAACAACACATTAAAAGGATCATACACCACGATCAAGTGGGATTTATCCCAGGGATGCAAGGATTCTTCAATATATGCAATGTGATACACCATATTAACAAATTGAAGAATAAAAACCATATGATCATCTCAACAGATGCAGAAAAAGCTTTTGACAAAATTCAACACCCATTTATGATAAAAACTCTCCAGAAAGTGGGCATAGAGAGAACCTACCTCAACATAATAAAGGCCATATACTACAAACCCACAGCAAACATCATTCTCAATGGTGAAAAACTGAAAGCATTTCCTCTAACATCAGGAACAAGACAAGGATGTCCACTCTCATCACTATTATTCAACATTGTTCTGGAAGTCCTAGCCACGGCAATCAGAGAAGAAAAAGAAATAAAAGGAATCCAAATTGGAAAAGAAGAAGTAAAACTGTCACTGTTTGCAGATGACATGACACTATACATAGAGAATCCTAAAAATGCCACCAGAAAACTACTAGAGCTAATTAATGAATTTGGTAAAGTTGCAGGATACAAAATTAATGCACAGAAATCTCTCATTCCTATACACTAATGATGAAAAATCGGAAAGAGAAATTATGGAAACACTCCCATTTACCATTGCAACAAAAAGAATAAAATACCTAGGAATAAACCTACCTAGGGAGACAAAAGACCTGTATGCAGAAAACTATAAGACACTGATGAAAGAAATTAAAGATGATACCAACAGATGGAGAGATATACCATGTTCTTGGATTGGAAGAATCAATATTGTGAAAATGACTATACTACCCAAAGAAATCTACAGATTCAATGCAATCCCTATCAAATTACCAATGGCATTTTTTACGGAACTAGAACAAATCATCTTAAAATTTGTATGGCGACACAAAAGACCCCGAATAGCCAAAGCAGTCTTGAGGGAAAAAAATGGAGCTGGAGGAATCAGACTCCCTGACTTCAGACTATACTACAAAGCTACAGTAATCAAGACAATATGGTACTGGCACAAAAACAGAAACATAGATCAATGGAACAAGATAGAAAGCCCAGAGATAAACCCACGCACCCATGGTCAACTAATCTATGACAAAGGAGGCAAAGATATACAATGGAGAAAAGACAGTCTCTTCAATAAGTGGTGCTGGGAAAACTGGACAGCTACATGTAAAAGAATGAAATTAGAATACTCCCTAACACCATACACAAAAATAAACTCAAAATGGATTAGAGACCTAAATGTAAGACCGGACACTATAAAACTCTTAGAGGAAAACATAGGGAGAACACTCTTTGACATAAATCACAGCAAGATCTTTTTTGATCCACCTCCTAGAGTAATGGAAATAAAAACAAAAATAAACAAATGGGACCTAATGAAACTTCAAAGCTTTTGCACAGCAAAGGAAACCATAAACAAGACGAAAAGACAACCCTCAGAATGGGAGAAAATATTTGCAAATGAATCAATGGACAAAGGATTAATCTCCAAAATATATAAACAGCTCATTCAGCTCAATATTAAAGAAACAAACAACCCAATCCAAAAATGGGCAGAAGACCTAAATAGACATTTCTCCAAAGAAGACATACAGACGGCCACGAAGCACAAGAAAAGATGCTCAACATCACTAATTATTAGAGAAATGCAAATCAAAACTACAGTGAGGTATCACCTCACACCAGTTAGAATGGGCATCATCAGAAAATCTACAAACAACAAATGCTGGAGAGGGTGTGGAGAAAAGGGAACCCTCTTGCACTGTTGGTGGGAATGTAAATTGATACAGCCACTATGGAGAACAATATGGAGGTTCCTTAAAAAACTAAAAATAGAATTACCATATGATCCAGCAATCCCACTACTGGGCATATACCCTGACAAAACCATAATTCAAAAAGACACATGAACCCCAATGTTCATTGCAGCACTATTTACAATAGCCAGGTCATGGAAGCAACCTAAATGCCCATCAACAGACGAATGGATAAAGAAGATGTGGCACATATATACAATGGAATATTACTCAGCCATAAAAAGGAACAAAATTGAGTCATTTGTTGAGACGTGGATGGATCTAGAGACTGTCATACAGAGTGAAGCAAGTCAGAAAGAGAAAAACAAATACCGTATATTAACACATGTATGTGGAACCTAGAAAAAGGGTACAGATGAACCGGGTTGCAGGGCAGAAGTTGAGACACAGATGTAGAGAACAAACATATGGACACCAAGGGGGAAAACTTCGGTGGGGTGGGGATGGTGGTGTGCTGAACTGGGCGATTGGGATTGACATGTATACAGTGATGTGTATAAAATTGATGACTGATTAAAAACATAAAAAAAAATAAACAAGACCCAACCTTATGTCATCTATAAGAAACTAATTAAATATAATGACAAAAAGAAAAAAAGAAAAGAAAGACGAAGGGCATGGTCCCTATTGTATTCTGATTAAATTCACCCCTGACAGTGGACTACTGCAAGATTAGATCCATATTCAGTCTGAATATGGATCTTTATTGGGACAGATCAACACCGTGCCTGGCAATCCTTAGTGGACAGAGTCAAAAAAGTTTACATTTACTTAGCAGGGACAGCAGTACATATTCACTGTCTTGTCCCAGGAGCATGTTAACTTTCTTGCACCATCATGATACAGCAGAACATCATGCTATCCACTATAGCACGATGGTATTGTGCTAATTGGAACTGGTGAGCAGGAGTTGGCAAGTATCTTAAAAGCACTCGTAAGACACATACATGCCAGGAAGTGGGAGATAAACTACACAAAGATTCAGAAACATGCCACACTGGTGAATTTTTTAAGTTCCATTTGTCTGGGATATGTTGGGACATCCCTCTTAGGTAAAGGGCAAGTTGCTGCACCATGCCCCTCATAATACTAAGAAAGAGGTATAATGCTTGGAGTTTCCTTGGATTTTGAAGGCACCATAGTCTAAATTTCTATTCCATTTCTCTGATGACTCAAAAAGCAACAGTTTTGAGTGGGCAGCAAGTCCAAGTTGTGGTTCCAGGTACTCTGTTTCATGGGCCATGTGACCAACAGACCCAATGGAGCTAGAGGTATCTGTGGTGGATAAGGATGTGGCAGTCCTCAGCAGAAGACGCACAGGACAGAGCCCTCAGATTCTGGGACAAGACCATGCTCTTAACTGGGGTGTCACAGTTCCTATTCAGACATATCCCATCTGCAATCTCTCCCTTCTAGCCCCTTTTTTCCCGGTTTAAGCCACCATAATCTCTCATCTGGGGAAAGTGCCCTGAAAGATATTATTTCATTTCATCCCCACCACAATCTCATTGAGATACGGAGGTGTGAGAGAAACAGCACTCATCAATATCCATTTTGTCCTCTTCTTCCTGGGCATGGGCTAAATTACCTTTCCCAGCCCCTCTTCTGTTAGGTTAGGACCAAGTGATCTAATTCAGACAAATGGAAAATGGTGTGTGTCACTTCCAGGCCTGGCACATCCAAATTTCTTATGTGTAGCCTTCCATTCTTTATCTGGCCTATGGAGACCTTGGAGGCCACATCCTGAAGATGGCAGCTCCATCACATGGGAGGAGCCTGGGTCTCTGAAGGACCGTGTGGAGCAGAGGCTCCTGTCTGACTTGCAATGGACATGAATATGATCATGAAAGGTTTTTATCTAGTTAAACCACTGAGAGTTTGGGATTATTTGTTACAACAGTTAACCTAGCCTAAATAAAACAGGAAGATAGGTGTGGATTTTATTATGAAAAATGTACAGAGATCAAAACATCAAAAGGTGAGAAAATTGCAGATAATGGGAATTCACCTGGCTTGTAGTCAACCATACCTAGAGATTGATTCATGGCACAACAACTTGCTGGCTGTGTAACTTTGGGCATAGCATTTAACATCTCTGAGCCTCAATTTTTATATTTCTTAAATGAAAATATCTATCTTGCAAGTTTATCATGAGAATGAGAAATACTGTTTATAATATGCCAGGCACACTTGCTGGCATACAGTAGGTGCTCAATGAACATCCATTCTTGTTATTATTAAGTCAGAGTCACATGGTAAATAACATCACAGCACCCCATTTTCTGAAGGCTAGCCCAGAGCAGTCTTACTGCATACCCTGTTTTCCCCAGCCTTGCTTTGTACTGAAACCAAATGGCCACCTTTTTATTATATAAGAACCCCCATTGGAATTCACATTTCTGAAAATAGACTGAAACCAATTCTCAATGCTCTTTGCCTGCACATATATGAAGGGCTGGGATTAGGCCCAGGCATAACCGAAATGGTGCGACCATGTGTTTTGTTATAATAGAATTCCATTGTATTTGAAATGAAGGTGATGAAGAGGTCACAAGTGGTGACCAAACCTACAGTCTTCCACTCTGCACTTCTCAGGTTCAAACTTTGCCTATTTCCAAGACTGTGTGAGCTGGCTTAACTTCCGGACAAAGTTTTTTGGGCCTCCTTTCAACGTCCTTAATTGCTGCGCCCTCTGGTGGTTATGAATTTAATCGGGTCTGTCTATTCTTGATTTTAAAGGAAAGAGGGAAATGCTGAGGCTGGAATATAGGAACCTCACCCTTGTTCAAGTTCTGGGTACTCATGCTCATGTACAAGGTCTAAGGGAGACCAGGCTGATGCATGAACAGCCTGTTGGCAGAGACTGATGTCAGGGGACTCTGCCTGGAGACAGATGAGGGAGACAATAAGATGGGACAGCAGGAATGGAGAAGGGCAAGCATTTCAATGGAGAAAGCATAGGATTTGGAGGTGACTCAGACGAGAGGAAGGAGGACAAACTATGAAAGAATAGACTAGGGAATCGCTCCTGGTTCCAGACCACTGGCCACATCCAGGCTCCTACAAGCTATTTCTCCCCGAGAAGGTACAAAAAGTACAGTACTCCACTGGGCAATCTGAAGTCAGCACCATCCACATCTCCCATGCTGCTTTCCCCTCTTCTGTCTCCTTTATGCCTCATCCTTGCACCAGCCAAAGAGGCTGGCCAACTAACTCCCAGGCAAAGGAAATGGTACAGGTGACAACATCTGAAATCTTGTACCTACTGGTATGATGCCTGAGCCTTCTCTCCACCCCACCGCACTCCCACCATCCCATAGAGATTTCTTCCTCAAAAGAAGATTTTTCTAGGCTTCAAAGCAGAATGCAAGTAGATCTAGAAAAAGGGAACACTTTTTGTAAAAAAAAATTGTTCTTGGAAAAGCTGGATGAAGCAAAGATAAACAGCTTTCTATACTGCAGGACTTCTCAGAGCCTTAAGCACATTAATGTGCTCTGGGAGTCAGCTACAGGGGATTGCAGGATGGCATTTCCAAAATTAATCTGAGCATTGTAACCTACTTTTCAAAGAGTATCTTGAAAGATGCTCTCTGGAACCCACTTGAGAACACTTAACAACTAGAAAGCTCATTCCTATTAAGGTCCTGGCTGCCAGAGGGCAGGTCCTTGTGATAGAAAGAGTACTATTCCAGGTGCCAAGATACCAGAGTTCTCCCTCAGATCTTCCACTCCGTGTGTGCTTTTGGTTAGTTCCCTTCATTTCTTTGGGTTCCACTTGCTCATCTGTAAAGTGAAGAGTTTGGAGAGATCTCTGGTTTTCAAACTGTTTCAGGAAAACTTGGGGTTTCATGGAGGTACTTCATCTGTTCCACAACAATCATAAAATTCCCATAAATTAAGAAAATGTGATCTCCCGAGGGAATCCATTACACTCTTTTTACCTGTTTTATATTGAAGATTTACCAAAGATTTCATTTGACTAAGAGTTTATTTGCTAAAACCAGTTGAAAATCTCCAGAATATTTGATCTCTAAGGACAATTCCATACATATATAGTTCTACAGGTGTATGAACTAGGAGTCAAGGAGAACAGACTGGAATTACAAGATTTACCAGTGTGGGTGGTTGCTGGCTTTGTGGTATGACCAAGTCATGAGACTTCAGGGGACATTTTTAGACCGAGATCATTCGGCTATTGGGAATAATGAGAGAGGGAATGATGAGAGAGGGAATGGATGCGACTACACTGAACACTGTTAAGGGACACACTGGCAGAAGCAGGGCCTATTCTAAATCAGTAGGGGGAACTGGATCCAGGCAGGGGGGCCCTGTGGCTGAAGTTTCTGCTCCCTGGGTCACTACAGCAGCCTCTTCCTTTCCTGTCTCCCAGCTCCCCCCTCCTGCTCAGTCCACTGTGTTATCAAATAATCTGCATCAAATAGCCCCTTTCTTACTACCCAGTTGCCCATGAACCTACAAGAACGTTTTGGAACCTTTGCAGAAATTCCATGCCTGGTTCTTGGTGGCATAACAGGCAGGTGCATTCTACACAGATATCCAGCAGAGAAAAAAATAGGTACCATGTGTTAAAAAAAGAAACCAAAACTGAAATTACCCAATCCTTAACAATAAATGACACAAGAGCCTTACACAGCAAATCTGTGGGCTTCAACAGCAACAGAATTTAGAGGAAAATTCATAACTTTAAATCTGTATATTAGAAAAATTAGGGAAAAGTCAATTAACTAAGAATATAACTCAAGGGCAATGTGGTCACAGTGGCAGTTTAGTTTTTTAATCTCCCTAAAACCCCTCTTGGCAAACAAGCAGACCGGATGGGACACTACCCGTCAAAAAAAAAAAAAAACCAAAATAAAACAAATAAATGAAAAATCCACTTATAATCTCTTCAACCAAACTAGGCTAGGTAAGAGGAAATCTATCAAACCCTGGGATACGGACAATGCATCAAACCAACCACAATAGGACTTGGCCACAAAAATGAGAAAGTCACCCCCAAACGCTCCCCCCTAAAAAAGGGAGAAGATGACACCATGAACAGAAACCTGGGCCAACACATCTGAGAGCATCCTGTGCAGGGAAGAAAAGTCCCACAGGCTCGAAGGTGTGGGTGACGTGCACATGGGTGGAGCAAAGGGGGGTGGAGCAAAGGGGGGTAGAGCAGTTTACGTCCTTGGGGATCTCAGATGCGTGGAGCCATCAGTTCATTCCAGAAGGCAAAAGCCTCGCTTTGAAGGAAAATTACTGGAAACAGAAACCAGACTGAGCAGGGCAGAAACACTGTGAGTGAGTGAAAGAGAATGATTACATGGTAGGGGAGGAGGGGGCCAGTGGAAAGAGGTCTCGGAATATACCACAATATAACACGTGAAACACGACATGTGCTGGAAGGCTAGGCCTGTAGAGTTCTAGGGCTGGGGACTGGGGCTGGAACAGGAAATCCCCCGGAACCAGACATATAGCTCAGAAACAAAGATGTGGCTACAGAGACAGGGCTTATTTGGAGTCATTCATATACCAACAGACGAGGTGACTTTGAGCTTTGAGCTGGGAAAACTGCCCTAGCCCATCTCCTCCCAACCTCCCCTCCCCACTCCCAGGCAGAACCTCGTCCTAAAAGCCTAGAAAAGCCACCTGCTTTAAACACGAGGGAGAAGGGAAATACAGCCTAGCTCCACACGTTACCTTTCCAAAGCTTAAAATGAAACAAACAAAACTGGAGCCACAGCAGATGTCCTTAGTGCCCCACATCATTGGCCTTTGGCCACCTCTAATTTCAGTCTCAGCTGCAAAGGACAGATCCACGTTAACTCAGACCCAGCCCACCTGCAGTGCCCCGATCCTCGACCAGGCGCTCTGTCTCCAGTGCTTTCTGTCCCGGGGCTTTCTCCAGTGCCTCAGGAGCCCTCTCAACTCACATATCAGAACAGCCCAAAAGTACAGGAAAATTGCCGTCCTTCAGGGTCACCCATAAGTGGAGCTAGAATGCACACAGACCCATCTGTAAACTGGGCTCAAGTTTTTTCTTCCTCTTCAAGTGACCATAAGGAACTCCCCATGAGACCATAGTATATATTGAGGGAGAGGAAGCAATGCCATAGGATTGAAGAAGGCTGAGCTATCTGCTCATGCTACTTGCAGGTATCTTCTGGACCTGCGCAAGCCTGAGAGCTTATACACCATTTGATAATAGACTGTTGCTGTTCACATCCAATTTTCTGGGTTGGTGAGTCAGATAACCCCTAGTACATGATGGAAAGCTCAGGCCTTATGGTCCTCTTATGTCTCATGCATACACTTCAGTCTTTACCAAGGCCAAGTAGCAAACCAGAAGCTCTTTCTCAAAATGAGACTCTGGGGACTTCCCTGGTGGTCCAGTGGTTAAGACTCCATGCTCCCAATGCAGGGAGCCTGGGTTCTATCCCTGGTTGGGGAACTAGATCCCACATGCATGCCATAACTAAGAGTCTGCATGCCACAACTAAGAAGTGTACAGGCTGCAACTAAAAGATCCTGCATGCCACAACTAAAAAAAAAAAAGATCCCACGTGCCACAAGGAAGATCCCACATGCCGCAGCTAAGACCCAGCACAGCCAAAATAAAAATAAATAAATTAATTAATTAATTAAATATTTAAAAAATAAAAAATGAGTCTCTGCAACAGTCCATAGACTTGCTCAGAAATCCTAGAGGTCTGGGCTGTGATTCTCCTACTGGTAGTTTCGAGCGACTACAGAGAGCATCCCTATTTGCCACAGTCACTTTGAATGGATCTGCTGGCTCATAAGGCCAAAGTAGTGAGCAGCTTGTACTACAGCCTGGACTTTTTTTTTTTTTTTAATTTTTTAAATTTTTATTTATTTATTTTTGGTTGCATTGGGTCTTCGTTGCTGCGCGCGGGCTCTCTCTAGTTGTGGCGAGTGGGGGCTACTCTTTGTTGTGGTGCACGGGTTTCTCATTGTGGTGGCTTCTCTTGTTGTGGAGCACGGGTTCTAGGCGCGCAGGCTTCAGTAGTTGTGGCACGTGGGCTCAGTAGTTGTGGCTCACGGGCTCAGCAGTTGTGGCGCACGGGCTTAGCTGCTCCGCGGCATGTGGGATCTTCCCGGACCAGGGCTCGAACCCGTGTCCCCTGCATTAGCAGGCGGATTCTTAACCACTGCGCCACCAGGGAGGTCAGCGTGGACTTTTTGAAGAAACTTGTCCTGCTCTCGTTCCCACTTGAAACTGCAAATGAGGTATTAACTCAGACTTTTTGTTTACAACCAAATCTTTGATTTGATAAGTTACTCTATACCACTGGAAAAATAACATGACCATGATTTCTTTCACTGACTTTTCATACAGCAGGTATTCAGGAATGTCAACTATACAGGGCACCATTAACCTTTCAGCTATTGTGTGTGTTTCTTCATCCAATGCCACATGATAACACTCTGTAAGATGTTTCCTTGGCTTTTTCAATTCTACTTGGAAAACTATAGCAAACAAGTTTTGGTCTTTCCAGACTCCATCATGTCTACATTTGAAGTATTCAATTCCTTTTTCACTAAACGATGAATAATGGGTCTTGACATAGTTCCACAAATTACCTTATGTCATAATACTATTCAAAAATTTTCTGGGGGCTTCCCTGGTGGCGCAGTGGTTGAGAATCTGCCTGCCAATGCAGGGGACACGGGTTCGAGCCCTGGTCTGGGAAGATCCCACATGCCGCGGAGCAACTAGGCCCGTGAGCCACAAGTACTGAGCCTGCGCGTCTGGAGCCTGTGCTCCGCAACAGAGAGGCCGCGACAGTGAAAGGCCCACGCACCGCGATGAAGAGTGGCCCCCGCTTGCCACAACTAGAGAAAGCCCTCGCATGAAACGAAGACCCAACACAGCCAAAAAAAAAAAAAAAAAAAAATGTTCTCTTGTGAAAGACACAATGAAGTAAATTATATATGTGAAAGGAAAGATAGTTTTCCTATTTTCATTTTTTTCACAACTTCACCTAGTTTCTTTGGAGTATATTCCTCTCTTCCATGAGTCAGAGAACTCTCTGATATAAGAGTTTCATCTTTTTCAGCTTCTTTAAATGTAAGCTGTGCAGCTGTGGGTTGAAAAGGAGAGTCTTCCAATCTCTGTTTTTAAGCCAATGATCCATCCTGAAAAATAAGAAAATAAATTGTAAGTACATTTTCTTTTATTTTAGAATAAAATATATTAAATTATAAAATAGTAAATGTTTTATATAATATTTAAAAATTTAGAAAAGTTTTTCAAAAGGTTAAAAATACTCTTGCAAAACAAAACAACAAAGAGTACATACTTCTGTTTCTGTATATGTGCAAAAAAAAAAAATTGGGTATTTCAAAACAATAATTTATTATACAATAATAAAGTCACAGAGATTATATCAAGTATAACCAAAGAAAGGTAGTAGAAGTCCTGAGAACAAATTTAGTTAATCTTTGAAAATGCAATATTTATATCTTAATCCTACTAACACAGAAAATTCTAGAGCACACAAGAATACATAAGCACACATTCCATTATCTGTCAGAGTAATAACATGATCGCATATTATGAAATATCTGGATTGAACTGTTGTAGACCAGTGATTCCTCTATACCTTCCATTTTTGCCCTTTTTGAATAGGAATGTCTATAGCTGCTACCTTACACCTATCCCACTAGTGTATATTGGGTGTGCTGGGGGCAGATAACTCATCTCTTTATTTCCACAGATCCACAGAAGCTGTACTTACAAACTACTCCCCAGAAGCCTTGTCTTGTCTGAGAGTTTGGACTTTGAGCTTATGCTATAATTGGGCAAGATTATGGGAGATCTTGGTAGGGAGTGAATATATTTTGCATGTGAGAAGAACATTAATTACTGGAGACCAGAGAGCAGACTATGACAGACATACTCTTGACGCAATCCTGGTGTTTTTGGCTTTATTTAGTTCCCTGCCTGTGAGTGTGGAGGTATCTGTACTTTGATTCTAACCAATTAAAGATAGCAAGGGTGATAGGATGTCACTCCTGCGATTACTTAGGTTACGTAAGACTCTATCTTGCTAGCAGACTCTCTCTCTCCTTGCTCACTTTGAAGAATCCAGCTGCCATGAAGAAGCAAGTTATAGCTGCAAGGAACTGAATACTGCAAACAACCACACAAATGGGGAAGTGGAGGCTTCCCTAGTTAAGCCTCCAGTTGAGAACCTAGGTCCTCTGCACCTTAATTGCAGCCTAGGAAACCCTAAGCAGAGGACCCACTTAAGCTATATCCAGACTTTTGATGAAGAAATGTTTTTAAAGCCCTCATAGCATGCTAAGCATAAAAGGAGGGCTTCCCTGATGGTGCAGTGGTTAAGAATCCGCCTGCCAATGCAGGGGACACGGGTTCGAGCTCTGGTCCGGGGAGATCCCACATGCCGTGGAGCACGTGTGCCACAACTACTGGGCCTGCGCTCTAGAGCCCACGTGCCACAACTACTGAGCCCACGTGCTGCAACCACTGAAGCCTGCGTGCCCTAGAGCCTGTGCCCCGCAACAAGAGAAGCCACAGCAATGAGAAGCCCGCGCACTGCAACAAGGAGTAGCCCCCGCTTGCGCAACTAGAGAAAGCCCACATGCAGCAACAAAGACCCAATACAGCTAAAAAAATAAAAAAATAAATAATAAATTTATTTTATTAATAAAAGCATACAAGGAAACGTCCTTAACTTGATTTTTTCAAAGTATCCAGCAAAAACCTTCATCAAAGATTTATAATTGTGAAAGATTAGAAGTGTTCCCTTAGAGTCAGGATCAAAGCAAGGATCCTACTAGTACCAGACAGGAAAAAGAAATTACAGGTATAAGTATTAGAAGAGAAGAAACAAAACTATAATTACTTGCAGCTGGTATAGAAAACCCAATAGAATATACAGATTAATTATTGGATTAATGAAAGTTCATAAATGTTATAGATATGAGACCAATATACAAAAACAATTGCTTTCTTACAAACTAATAACAGAGTTTTTAAAATGTAGTATAAGAAAAAGA